>NC_046262.2:829626-1168376 GCF_009819885.2 Catharus ustulatus
TTATTGTCTCTGAGGAGCCTGCACGAGGAATTTGCCCCAAAGGAGGTATGTGCAGCATGTGCCAGCAAGGCAGAGATGGCAGAGCTCCTCCAACCCTCCATGGGCCCCAGAGATAGGTATCTCTGGAGAGAGAGCCTCTCTAAACACTGCGCTGGGATCTCACAAAAGCGCTGCTCTGTGCCTCCCCTCTAATCCTCCTGCTCGCTGACAAATCTCACCCGGTTTGTTTGGGGGCTGCAGATCTGCGCGCTCAGCTCGGGCAAGCAACGAGGATGGGCTTTATGGAGAGGGGAAAAAACCTGCGTTGGTCTGCACAAACCATCTGGCAAAAGGTTTCCACCCTCCCTGCTCCCACAGCAGGGCAGGAGACCCTCCACAGCCGTGGAAATCCTGGGAATCCTGCTGGATCTGAGCCAGGCACCAAGACACCACCGAGCAGGGGGGTTGTCCTACCCTGCTCCGCACTGGGGCTGGCACAAGGCAAGAAAGGTCCAAAGCTGCCAGAGAGTGCCCAGAGGAGGGACACGGCGATGGGGAAGGGTCACACGGGGGTGGCTGGGGGCACCTGGCTCGTTCAGGTGGAGGGAGAGCAGGGGCAGCACTGATCTTGTCTCAGTGGTGACAGGGACAGCACCCAGGGAATGGCTGGAGCTGTGCCAGGGAGGTTTGGGTTGGATTTCAGGAAAGGTTTTTCCCCCCAGAGAGTGCTGGGCACAGGGAATGGGCACAGCCCTGAGGCTGCCAGAGCTCCAGGAGAGTTTGGACACTGCTCCAGGGATGGGATTGTTGGGTGTCTGTGCAGGGACAGGAGCTGGGCTGGATGATCCCATGAGTCCCTTCCAATTCAGATTATTCCATGACTCCACCGAGGCCACCAAGCAGAGCCAGCACTGAGCTCAGGGAGCCCTGCAACCCACCCAGCCAAGGCTGCCCAGGCCTTGGGGAGAGCCAGCAGCACCTCCAGCAGCGTGCCCAGGGCCAGCAGGGCACCGGCAGCTCCAAGGGGTTTGGCCCCTGCTCAGCCAGACCTTGGGAAGGAGCCTCTCCTGGGAATATCCGCCCTGGGATGTGCCTCTCTCCCAGCCTTCCCAGCCCAAACTGCTCAGCCAGCTTTCCACACGTCCAGCCTGCCTGGTGAAGCCTCCCAGCGCTCAGCATCCCAAAATCCGCCTTTTCCTCCCCAGGGAGAGGGGCTATCCCACACCTGCAAACAGGGAATAACACCACACCACACCACAAAGCTCCCCTCATCCACCCTGCTGTATAAAATAATCCCTGCTGCTTTAAAGCTGCCCAGTAATTTTGGGAGAGCCGTGGGATGCCAGCAGAGCCGAGGGACAGTGACAAAACCGTGCTGGCGTTGTCACAGAAAACACAGGGCACATCCTAGAGAATTAAAACAAAAAACATTGTAAGTCCTGCCCCTCAGACAGGCAAACCAAACCCAAAATGTGACTTTTAGCCACCCACATAACAGACAGGGCTTTGCTGGACCGCTGCTAAAGCTTGCTGTCAGTATAATCACCTACCACTATAATGAGATTACATGGATTAGCTGCATTTTAAGGAAACATCAATGAGCTGGACAGCCTTTCTAGGCAGAGCTGCACAGAATAATACCGGAAAAACCAGGAGGCTATTTTTAGAAAGCATTTCTCCAAATAACCTGGGTGGAGGGAGATCACACGGCAGCAGAGGTGTGTTACTGCAGGCAGGAACGGATGAATGAACGCTGCAGAGGGGAACAGATCCTTCCCTGGCTCCCCCTGGCCCAGCTGCACAAGGAACTCGCTGGGCTGGACCCAAGGCTGCATTCCTGCCGTGCTGAGCTGTGCAGAGGGCTGGAGGGGAGCAGGAGCACAGCACACGCTGTGCTGAGCAGGGAACGCCAGGCCAGGCTGACCCAACCTCTGCCAGGTCCCCTCGGGGCACCTGCGCTCCCACAGAGCTGACAAACCCTCTCCCTGGCTTAGTCACCAGGAGAATGTCCCCAGAACAGTCTGGGATCAGCCCTCACGGCATCCATCACCAGGTGGGACCTGCAGGGTGGGGGGTGTTGGCTCAGCTCTGCTTCCCAGCATCACATTCCCACCCAGCAGATCCCACACTCACCCTGCCACCCTCATTTCCTCCAAGCAGTCCTCAGGGTTTAAGAGGAACTCTCAGGCAATGCGTTTTCATTGCTTTTCGTCCTTGGGGCTCACTCCTAGGAAGAACCCATCCAAAACAAACTGTGCACTTGGTTCTCCAGAGCCCTTTGCTCTTCCTTTCCAGGGTGGATCCAGCCTGGAAGCCTGGGGGAACGGCAGCCTGGATATTCTGCTCCCCATGTTCCATCCAGCCCTAAGCCAGCACCTTCTCCCTCTCGTGAATAAAACCCAATCAGGGATTAAACATCAGAGCAGCACAGCAAAAGGATGGCCCCTACCCAGGCAGCTCACAGCCTGGGATCTTCAGCTCCCACCATGGTGAAGCGACAAAAATAGCCCATTAAAAACTCACTTTAATTGCCTCGCCAGTGGTTTGCACAAACTGCAGCTAATGCTGGAGGTAAAAATGAATTAAAAGCCTTAAATAGAAAATTCTCTTTCATTGCTCCCACTTTACCCTTAAATTTTAATGGGGTCGTGGTGAGGGAGGAAGCATGTCCTGAGCACCAATACCTGCATGGTGTGGATTTCTGGGAATAACACACAAGGACTGTTGGTAAAAACACACAAGAGAGAGACCAGGATGCAGATGGAGAAGGGCCCATATGGAGGCAGGGCAGCATTTTCTGGGACAAACCTCCTGGTCATGGCTCCTGCAGAAAAGCACAGCCCAGCTCAGCGCAGGCGCTGGGATGGAGCTGAGAAGGGCTGGGGGCTGCAGGGGGAAATGAGCCCATCCAAAACCCCAAAGCCTCCAACCCATTCCCAGAAAGGTCTGAGAGAACCGACTGAGAATGAGAATGATTTGCACAAAAAGGGAGAAACTTCTCTGCAGGGAGGGGAAGACTTAAAAGATGGCCCACAAAGCCCATGGCCCCAGGACATCCCACCAGCTGGATCCACATGGAGCCAGCACTGGTGATCTCTTTTTCTTCTTCTTTCTCTCTCTCTTTTCTTCTTTAATTCATGTCTTTCTTTCTCTCTTCCCTTTCATCCCAACCCCACTGCTGCGTGCTTACACCGGGAGATCAAGGACCAGCACACCAATTTCCATGCCAAGGGTGTAATCCACTAAAAATCCCTGGGAGCTCTTGTTGCTCCTTCCAGCCTGTGAATCCTGGGTGCTCCCTCACCCCTCGGGGTGGGACATCACACCCAGCACTAAGCTCAGGAGGAGCAATCCTCCAGCATCACACTCTGGGTGAGGAAAAAGGCTGGAGAGGAGGTGAGCAGAGGGCTCAGAGCCCCCACAGCACAACTGGGGGCTTGCTGGTGGGTTGGGTGGTCTGCCCTGCTCCCAGACCTGGTGGCTTAAATCAGGCTTAGGGCACAGCCTCGCTGAGAGCAAGCCAAGCTCAAGCTCTAGACCCCCGGTGCCCAGCATTTATTCAGCTAAATATTGCTCTCAAACATCCCTCCACCAGGATGGAGCACTCTCACGGCCTTAATCCTTCCCTGCACATTTGGCAGCAGCAAAACCATTTTGCAGAAGGAATGGTGCCAAGGAAACCTGGCTGAGGGGTTTGGTTTGTAAGTCCCAGAGACTCACACTTTTCCCCCTCCCCGTTTAATCTCTGTTGCTCAAAAAATCCCCCCACGTTTCCAAAGCATTTTGCAGCTCTTACAGCACTTTGCCGGGATAAAGAAAAGCTGGCACACATATTATGGCATTAAAGATTATTTTTGCTGTCTGAGTAGCAGCAGGCACGTGAGATTTATTCAGATAAAGGAGGTCAGAGTCAGAAACGAGCTTGGATTCCAGGCGAACAACGAGCGTCCCAAACTTTGCTGTGACTTTTTTTCCCCCTGCATTAATCCTGCTCCTGGGATCTGCTGGAACACAGGAACATTTTCACGTCCTCAGGATCCTGCGAGGAGTATTATTGTAATCAGGATTCCCTCCCAGCTACTTCTCTTTTTCCACAACACGCCCTGCCTTTGAAGCAGACAGCAATTAGCTTTCCAGCTCAGAGATAAGGTGATTTTTCTTTTTTAACCTTAGACCCATCTCCAACAGAAGAGATCAGGGAGCGCTCCTAATGACTGGAGGAGACAAAACCTTTCCCAAAAGCAGATCTGCCTCCAAACAGGGAGATCAGGAGGCTGCTGGAGCTCTGTGACCAAGCTCCAGCCTCCAGCTCCCTGCAGCACTCCCACCCTGCTGACCACTCAGGATTTCCCAAAAGTGTCACCCCCAGAGCAGGGCAGGGTGCCCTGTGTCCCTCCTCACGCCCAGCAGGGATTTTGGGAGCAGGTGTGGCCACCTGGGTGGCTTTGTGTCCTTTTCAAACAAGGCTGGGAGCCCACAGCCAGGAATATCAAACTGAAAATGTATTTTCTGGCGAACGCAGAGCCCGACGAGACGCCCTTTGTGATTTCCCTGCCCCTAACCCAAGCAGAAAGGAGATGGCTCAGAGATGGCACCGGGCACATCTCCATCCCTTCACAGCCACCACTCACCACCCCAACCTCGTTTTCACCAAACCTCACATTTCCTTGACTCTTCCACCAAAAAGCCCAAAACTGGATCAGCTGTAGAGCAAGCACAGGGAGAAAAACGGGAAAATGAAAATTTTACATTAAAATGTAGCTCACTGAAGTTCAGGATTTGGTGGCACAGTAGTAACTCCAAGATTCCTCTTCCTCATCCCACAGGCATTTCTGCTTCACAAGAGCTCCTTTTTTGGCTCCCTGGCCACCATCCTCTGCTGCCAGCTCTCCCGAGCACGAGGACAGGCCTTGCCTGCTCGCTGCCTCGCTGGGAACACATCGTTATTTCTGATTTACAGCATTTCTGCACCCGTGACCACGCTCAGCCTGGCAGACTGCGCGGAAGGGAACGGGGCTGCTCGCTTCGAGCTCCGGGCAAAGCCTTTCTCAAGTTGATACGGCCTCACATTAAATTAAAAATAAATAAATAAATAAATAGATAGATAAATAAATAAATAAAAAAGGAAAAAAAAAAAAAAAAAAACCCAAAAAACAAACAAAAAATCTATGGAAAAAGGAGAATTCCCCGATAGCAAAAAAACCTGCAGTTCTTAAATTATCTGAAATAGTCTCCTGAGTACAGGTCAGACCCACTGCTTGTAAGAGAAATGCAAACCAGTGACAAGAGTTCCAGAATGGTTTAGGGTGGGAAGAGACTTCAAAGCTCATCCAGTCCCACCCCTGCCATGGCAGGGACACCTTCCACTGTCCCAGGCTGCTCCAATCCCATCCAGCCTGGCTTTGGACACTCCAGGGATGCAGGGGCAGCCACAGCTGCTCTGGGCACCCTGTGCCAGGGCTGCCCACCAGGAGCAACCCAACCCTTCTGGACACCCCTGGGGATGGGGAGAGGAGCCCAGCACCAAACCCAGCCCCGACACTTCAATCCACAATACAGGAATTCCAAGAGAATTTTTTTTTTTTTTTTCCCCTCGTCCCATTCTCCTTGATCTCATTTTAACTGGAGCCGGTCCCAGCTGGATCAGATCCCAAGAAGCCCAGCACCTACCCTCTGTCCTTGCAGTCGTTTTAAGCCAGGACCTATTTCCACACCGGCACTCCCAGCCCTGCCCCCTCGCAGCAGGAAAAAAGGATTTAATTTACCTTTCCCAAAGGTGCTTTGGCTCAGAACCCTCCGTGCCCCACAGCACGGGGCAGGGGGATTTCCAGCCTGGCAGCAAACCTGCATGCCTCCAGAGCTGCTGGAGCACCTGGCTTGGGGCTGGGAACACCCCCAGCTCCTTCCAGAGGGATTGGAGCAGGAGCTGGGTGGGGGGAGCAGCCTCCCAAAGGCTGCCCACGCCTCGCTGCTGCATTCCCCCAGCCCAGCTCGCTCACAGGGATGGAGATGACCTGCTGAGCTTCCTTTGGGAAGGGGTTTCAGGAAGGCTTGGGATGCCTTCAGCGGGAGGCAGCCTGCACTCCAGAATATGAAATTTGATTGGTCTTTTATCTTGGTTTACATGGCTGATTGTTGCAGGTGTATCAGCCACCATGAAATTAATCCTGCTGTAAAATCGGGTGTAGCCAAGAATTAAATTGTGCAAGTAATCCAAACAGCTGGGACGGATGGACACCAACAGGACTCAGCTCAGGGGGATTGTTTGCTGCTCCCTGAATTCAGAGGGGTCCTAACGTGAGGCAAACCGCTTCCCTGGGAGATCACAGGGACCTGGAGTATCCCATCCCTCAGCAGGGAGCACAGCCAGGGCTGGGGGAACAGAAGGTGAAGGGTTGTGGGCGGCAGGTCATGGCAGGCGAGGCCAGGAGGGCTCAAGGGCAGGGCTCAGGACATGGGGACAGGGCTCAGGACACGAGGACAGGGCTCAGGACATGGGGACAGGGCTCAGGACACGAGGGCAGGGCTCAGGACATGAGGACAGAGCTCAGGGCTCAGGACACCAGGACAGGGCTCAGGACACCAGGACAGGGCTCAGGACATGGGGGCAGGGCTCAGGACACCAGGACAGGGCTCAGGACACGAGGACAGGGCTCAGGACACGAGGACAGGGCTCAGGACACGAGGACAGGGCTCAGGACATGGGGACAGGGCTCAGGACATGGGGACAGGGCTCAGGACACGAGGTCAGAGCTCAGGACATGGGGACAGGGCTCAGGACACGAGGGCAGGGCTCAGGACACCAGGACAGGGCTCAGGACATGAGGACAGGGCTCAGGACATGAGGACATGAGGGCAGGGCTCAGGACATGAGGACAGGGCTCAGGACATGAGGACAGGGCTCAGGACACGAGGACAGGGCTCAGGACACCAGGACAGGGCTCAGGACATGAGGACAAGGCTCAGGACATAAGGACAGGGCTCAGAATTCGGGAAACGAGGGCAGGGCTCAGGACACGAGGACGGGGCTCAGGACACGAGGGTAAGGCTCAGAATTGGGGACACCGGGACAGGGCTCAGGACATGAGGACAGGGCTCAGGACACGAGGTCAGGGCTCAGGACACCAGGACAGGGCTCAGGACATGAGGACAGGGCTCAGGACACCAGGACAGGGCTCAGGACATGAGGACAGGGCTCAGGACATGAGGACAGGGCTCAGAATTGGTGACACGAGGACAGGGCTCAGGACACGAGGACAGGGCTCAGGGCTCAGGACACCAGGACAGGGCTCAGGACACCAGGACAGGGCTCAGGACACGAGGACAGGGCTCAGGGCTCAGGACACCAGGACAGGGCTCAGGACACCAGGACAGGGCTCAGGACACGAGGACAGGGCTCAGGACACGAGGACAGGGCTCAGGACATGAGGACAGGGCTCAGGACATGAGGACAGGGCTCAGGACATGAGGAGAGAGCTCAGGACATGAGGACAGGGCTCAGGACACGAGGACAGGGCTCAGGACATGAGGACAGGGCTCAGGACACGAGGACAGGGCTCAGGACTTGAGGACAGGGCTCAGGACACCAGGACAGGGCTCAGAATTGGGGACACGAGGACAGGGCTCAGGACACGAGGGCAGAGCTCAGGACACGAGGGCAGAGCTCAGGACACAAGGGATCAGGGCTCAGGACATGGGGACAGGGCTCAGGACACCAGGACAGGGCTCAGGACACGGGGACAGGGCTCAGGACACGAGGGCAGGGCTCAGGACACGAGGGCAGGGCTCAGGACACGAGGACAGGGCTCAGGACACGAGGGCAGGGCTCTGGACACGAGGACAGGGCTCAGGACACCAGGACAGGGCTCAGGACATGGGGACAGGGCTCAGGACATGGGGACAGTGCTCAGGACACAAGGACAGGGCTCAGGACAGGGGGACAGGGCTCAGGACGCGAGGACAGGGCTCAGGACATGGGGACAGGGCTCAGGACATGGGGACAGGGCTCAGGACATGGGGACAGTGCTCAGGACACGAGGACAGGGCTCAGGACACGAGGACAGGGCTCAGGACATGGGGACAGGGCTCAGGACATGGGGACAGTGCTCAGGACACGAGGACAGGGCTCAGGACACAAGGACAGGGCTCAGGACACGATGGCAGGGCTCAGGACACGGGGACAGGGCTCAGGACATGGGGACAGGGCTCAGGACATGGGGATCAGGGCTCAGGACACGAGGACAGGGCTCAGGACACCAGGACAGGGCTCAGGACACGAGGACAGGGCTCAGGACACCAGGACAGGGCTCAGGACACCAGGACAGGGCTCAGTACATGAGGACAGGGCTCAGGACACCAGGACAGGGCTCAGGACACGAGGGCAGGGCTCAGGACACCAGGACAGGGCTCAGGACACGAGGGCTCAGGGCTCAGGACGCGAGGACAGGGCTCAGGACTTGAGGACAGGGCTCAGGACACAAGGACAGGGCTCAGGACACCAGGACAGGGCTCAGGACACGAGGGCAGGGCTCAGGACACCAGGACAGGGCTCAGGACATGAAGGCAGGGCTCAGGACACGAGGACAGGGCTCAGGACACCAGGACAGGGCTCAGGACACGAGGGCAGGGCTCAGGACACCAGGGCAGGGCTCAGGACACCAGGACAGGGCTCAGGACACCAGGGCAGGGCTCAGGACACCAGGACAGGGCTCAGGACACCAGGGCAGGGCTCAGGACACCAGGACAGGGCTCAGGACACCAGGACAGGGCTCAGAATTGGGGACACCAGGACAGGGCTCAGGACACCAGGGCAGGGCTCAGGACACCAGGACAGGGCTCAGGACACCAGGACAGGGCTCAGGACACCAGGCAGGGCTCAGGACACCAGGGCAGGGCTCAGGACATGGGGACAGGGCTCAGGACATGAGGACAGGGCTCAGAATTGGGGACACGAGGACAGGGCTCAGGACACGAGGGCAGGGCTCAGGACATGAGGACAGGGCTCAGGACACAAGGGCAGGGCTCAGGACACGAGGGCAGGGCTCAGAATTGGGGACACAAGAGCTCAGTGCTCAGGACACCAGGACAGGGCTCAGAATTGGGGACACGAGGCTCTGGGCACAGGTTCCCCGCTCACACCTGGCCGGGGCCAGCTCTGTGCCAAGGAACACAGGGACCCACGGTGGGCACAGCCCCCAGAGCCCCCTGCCCAGCTCCCTGCTCCCCCCTGGCTCCCAGGAACGCCCCAGAAGGGAAGAGCCGGCGGCTCCGGGCTGCGGCAGCGGCGTGGGCTGGCTGCTTCCCACGGAGATGGATGCTGTGTACAATATAGAAACCGAGCCGCCTGTTCCCAGCACAACCACGCCGGCTGCTTTTTAAAGACAGGCTCGGCTCGGGTGGAAAGTGCCGCAGGAATAAGCAGTGTTCACCCCCCCGCAGCCTGCCAGCCAGGGGAGGATTTCAGTGGGGAGATCCGGGAGCTTGTCCCGCTCCTGAGCCAGCCCTGGGCACAGGGAGTGATGGCAAGGTCACCCCAGCACTTTTCAGCTGGGCTGAAATCCTGTAAATCCTGACAGGCAATCCTGCTGGAGAGCCCTGGAAGCAGATCAGTGTTTAATCTCAGCCTGGCACCGGGCAGGGGGAGCACTCCCAGAGCCAAGCCTGGGCACAACCAGCCTGGCTGGGCAGCACCTGGCGAGGTCTGAGGGCTGCTGTGATCACTTGGAAGAGTTCAGCATGCCAAAACAATATCCCACCACGTGGAGTAAGTGATTTCCTTCCTCAGTGGTGCCAGACACTCCAAGACCACAAGCACAGAATTCCACTTTTCTTCGTGCACCTTGCCACCATCCATCACATCCACGCACCCAAATAAAGATGCAAACAACTCATGAATAACCAGAGATACCAGTCCCAGGGAGCACACAAATCTTTGGGGTCAGAAGTCGCTGCTGGCACCAGGAACAGGTCACGTTTCGGCGTTAATTGTCCAGGTCTGCGTGACAAGGATGAGGCCAAAAATGAACTGCCATGCCTAATGCAAGTCGTCTTCTATTATAGTTTCTTTCTGTTTCCGTGCTACTCACAGAAATGGCGAGCCCAAAATAACAGCAGCAGCGTATGACTTTAAAAGGGCAAATTTTTAAAAAGTCCAGAGCAGTCGCTGGCATCAGTGAAAGCCAGGAACCTGCTTAAAGCTCCTTCCAGAGACCCCAAAAGTCACAAACCTGGAAAAGCAGCAGGATTTAAATAATGAAAAAGCCATTCTAGCAAAAATAAGATGTGGAAAAAGCACGGAAACGTGATCTTTCTAGGCACATGAAAGGAGAGAGAAATGGCACTGAAAAAGAAATGTCCAGTGCCGGTGACTGATGGAGACCTCTAAAAGAATCCATTAAATCTGTACAGCCAACAGAATTAATTGAAAAATAAGGCACTTTTTAAGCATGGTAGGAATAGGGAATTAGCTATCTGCCAGATACACTGTCAGGTGCCATCAGTAACACTGGAAGGGAGCGCTGTGCTGAGGAGGGATGGAACCAAAGAAGCCAGGAGGAACCCAGAGGTGAACCAGGTGCACCCCGCTGAGCCAAAGCAAGGCTTTTCCCACCAACCCCCTGTGCTTTAAAAACCCTTATTGACTCCTTAACGACAGAAACCTCAGCATGGCCAAAAGAAAGCATCTTCAGACCGAAAAAACTTAGTGCAGTCACAGTATTTGGGTAAAAGGCAGGGGCAGCAGCAACCTGGCTCCAGCTAGAGCAGCAGGACAGAAATCCCAGGTAAATACACGAACTGGAGAATAAAAATACAATTCCAACCAGCCAGCTGAGTTTCCTGGAATTAGGTCTATTTAGAAGACTTATTATCTATCTGGAGGCATTATTGTTGCCTCCTCACAGTGTTTGCCCACATTCCTCCGGAGCACACAATATCCTGAGGAGGAATCTCACAGCAGGTGTTCCCAACTCCACACACATTAGGTGGGTGCTGAGACAGCCCTGGAGTGAAGAAGCAGCACCCAAGCACCTTCCTCGGGGTTTTTTTGTCACTGCCGGGTCCCATCCCTGACTCCTTCTGGGGGATTGTGTTAAATGTAAATCTCCAGCACTAAAACCCGCAGATGGTTGGTGGGTGGGTGGCCCGAATCACCCCAGAGAGGCCAACAGAGCAGGGTTTGGTGGTTGATACACGGGGCCAGCACAGAGATCTCTGCCAGAGCCAGGGAAGGGTTTGGGATGAGCACGGAGCATCTCCCGAGGGCCAGCACAGCGCTGGTCCCCGAGGGTGTGGTGGGGACACGTCCCCAAAGAGCCAAAAAACCGAGTGGCTGTACCCAAGTGGGCATCTGGGCAAGGCGGCCACATGGCCAGGGTGCCACAAAAGCCAGGCGAGGAGGGGCAGGAGCCCCTGGGGCGAGCAGGTGTCGGGGTGACACTGCGGGCAAGCGGCGGGGTCACCTCTGCGACAAGGACGCGGCGACATCCCTCCTGCCGCGAGTCAGAACTAGATAAATCCAACCTTGAAACGAGATAGCATCTCTCCGGAGCGAGAGCAATTAAATGTTGGCACAAGGTAGGGAGGAAGGGGGCGGGGGGGACTCGCCGTCGCTCGGAGCCATTAACACAAAATTAACGGGATGGTTTTTTAACCCGGGCCTCGGCGCCTGCCAGGAGGATGAGCCGCAAATGCCTCCCTGCAGTTGCATTTCTGCAACACCTCCCACCTGGAAGTTTCAGAAGCATTTTCCTTGCTTGGGAAGAGTCCCGAGTGGTAGGAGAACAGCAGGGTCGTGCTAAAAAAAGCAAAGATCAAGGCGAAAAGTCTGAAAACCAAGGTTTGCAAGCGCCGGGTGAGATTCATCTCGCTTAAATTTAGACCACTCAAGCTCAGATATCCAAATCAGAACCAGCAGCCTGAAAGGCTGGCCTGCATAGGAGGCTTTCCAAAGAGGGAAACAAACCCCATTTGGAGGTGCCTGTCCCCGCAGTTCGGTGGGGACAGCTCAGAACAGACCCTTTCAGACGGCGGAGCAAGGGCAAACAAGCAGCACCCACTCAGGCAGCTCCAGCTGCAAGCGAGCTGGCTCACACGACCTGCAAAGCTGGGAATTTCAGCCCAGATTGCCTTGAACGGTGAGGAGATCCTGCCTTGAAGGGTGAGGAGCGAATCCAGCTCCTGGGAGCAGGTCTAGGAGTAAAGAAGGAACAAACACGACCCTCAGCCTGGAGAGCGTGAGGTGGGTCAGATGTTCCCAGATCAATGCCGTTATTTCCAAACGCGGGTTATTAGATGGGGATTTCAGGTTTTATCAGTCCTCACTGACAGGCTTGGGGTCAGCTGCAGGATGAATCACAGGCATGGACTCGTTTAGGTTGGAAAATCACCCCAGGATCACCAACCATTAACCCTGCATTGATAAACACCCCTCTAACTCATATCCCTAAGTGAGCACACCCTGATGGATCTCCCAAGCACAAGGGGATCAATGGAACAGGGATTATCATGTCCCCTTGCCCCATCCTCTGCTGTAGGGATGGGGAATGCTGGTGCTCACCTGCTGGGTGCGATTTATCCTCAAAATATTAAGTTCAGCTCTAACCCTTGTTCCTGCAATATCCTCATTCCAGTCCTGACCTCCCTTTCCCTGCAATCCTTCGCCCACAGAGCTCCACGGGGTTTGTCACCTCCCACCCGACGGACACCTGTCCAGCCACAACCCGGTCAGTGCACTGCCAGTCTGAGCTGCCACCTCTGATCGTGCCCAAGGGGCTGAAAACCACGTCACTGCGGCCAGAGGCTGGGATCCTGCTCGGAGCAGGAGAGGGAAAAGCACTCCGGCTTGCTGGGAAGTTCCCAGCGCCAGATAGGATTAGTCCTGTCTGATTAACTGTGAGGAGCAAGCAGCACAGAGCTGAGTGCAGACACCCAGAGCCCTCGCAGCAGCCAAGCTCTGTGTGCCCGCTACCAAGGCACAAGAGGGACCCTGGACCCTGCACGTCCCCTCCTGTGGCCCTGATGTCCCCCCAGCTCACAGCCAGAGGTGCCCCAACACATCCAACACCCAGCAGAGGCTGAGTTTGGGATGCACACCAGAGCCTGGGGGATCTCTCCCCTAACCAGCCCCAGGGTGGAGGATTCCTCTGGGACAGCTCGCCAGAGCCACTGCCACACCAGGGTCGGGTTTTCCTCCCCCTTTCTGCTGCTCACACATCGCCACAGCAGCCCGGGAGGGATCTCCCCAGCCAAGCTCACCTTTGCCACAGCCAGGCATGTCCCATGCCACCAGAGCCTGTCACCACCTGCCACCTCCACCCGCGAGTCTGGCTCAGGTGAGAGGAGATGAACCTGACTGAGAGCAAATGCAGCCCGCCTTGGAGAGGGACAGAAGCAATTTTATCTCTCTGGGCAGAGGGAAGGGGCCCACCAGGGATGCTGACAGCGAGTCTGCACGTGGGGACACGGGTGGCACGTGTGGGCACACGCAGGACCCACACACCCACGGGGCACAGAGGGACCCACAGGGGCTGCACAGAGCCACAGGGGATGTGTGGGCACACAGGGCAGGTACAGACCCACGGGGCAGGTACAGATAGATAGACAGAGCTCACAGAGACACTCTGGGGCAGGTACAGACCCACAGGGCAGGTTCAGATAGATAGATAGAGCTCATGGAGACACTTTGGGGCAGGTGCAGACCCACGGGGCAGGTACAGATAAATAGATAGAGCTCATGGAGACACTCTGGGGCAGGTACAGACCCACGGGGCAGGTACAGACCCACAGGGCAGGTACAGATAGATAGATAGAGCTCATGGAAACACTCTGGGGCAGGTGCAGACCCACGGGGCAGGTACAGATAGATAGATAGAGCTCATGGAAACACTCTGGGGCAGGTACAGACCCACAGAACCTGTACAGACCCACGGGGCAGGTACAGATAGATAGATAGAGCTCATGGAAACACTCTGGGGCAGGTACAGACCCACAGAACCTGTACAGACCCACAGGGCACATGCAGATAGATAGATAGAGCTCATGGAAACACTCTGGGGCAGGTACAGACCCACAGGGCAGGTACAGATAGATAGGTAGAGTTCACAGAGACACTCTGGGGCAGGTACAGACCCACGGGGCAGGTTCAGATAGATAGATAGAGTTCACAGAGACACTCTGGGGCAGGTTCAGACCCACGGGGCAGGTTCAGACCCATAGGGCAGGTTCAGACCCACGGGGACCACAGGCACACACAGCATGTGTGGACTGGCAGGGCATATGTGGACACATATGGGGCAAATGGGGTACACACAGACACCCCGGACAGACAGACAGGGCACACACAGACACACAGACAGCCCGGACAGACAGACAAGGCACACAGGGACACACAAACAGCCCGGACAGACAGACAGGGCACACATAGGGGCACACAGCCTGGACAGACAGACAGGGCACACATGGACGCACTGGACAGGCAGACAGGGCACTGAGGGACACACACAGCCTGGACAGACAGACAGGGCACACAGGGATACACGGGCACGGACAGACAGACAGGGCACATGCAGAGACACAGACAGGGCACAGATGGATACACACAGCCTGGACAGACAGGGCACACAGGGCGCACACAGACACACGGGCACGAACAGACAGACAGGGCGCACACGGACACACAGCCTGGACAGACAGACAGGGCACACAGGGACACAAGGGCACAGACACACACAGCCTGGACAGACAGACAGGGCACACAGGGACACAAGGGCACGGACACACACAGCCTGGACAGACAGACAGGGCACACAGGGACACAAGGGCACGGACACACACAGCCTGGACAGACAGACAGGGCGCACACGGACACACGGGCACGAACAGACAGACAGGGCGCACACGGACACACGGACAGGGCGCACACGGGCGCACAGCGCCCGAACAAACCCGCAGGGCACACAAAGACCCACCGAGCCCGTGCGGAACCGCGGAGCAGCAATGCCGGTGTCTCCGCTCGCCCGCGCACGCAGCGAGCCGGCGCTCCCCGGCTCGGAATCCCTCTGCTGCGGGGGAAGGGGCTCCGGGGCACGGGAAGGACGAGGCGACACCGGCACCGCTCCCGGGGACGCTCCCGCGGGCGGTCCCGCCCGGACCCGGACCCGCCCCCCGCCCCCGCCCGGCTGCCCCCGCTCCGGCGGGGCTCGGGGGGCCCCCGCACTCACCGGGGCCGCCGCGCTCGGCTCCGCCATGGCCCGACCGGCACCGGCACCGCGCCCGCCCCGCCTGACGTCACCCCCGGCCCCCGCCGCGCCGGCACCTGCGGGAGGCGGGGCCGGCTCCGCCACCCCCCCAGCCCGGCTCGGACCGCCGGGGCATCCCTCGCCATCCTCGCCAAAAGGCGCTGGAGAGGTCGGCTCCCCGCTCGCCATCCGCGGGAGGGGCCGCCCGGAGGTGTCCCCTCCTCCCTCGCCATCCCTGGGAAAAGCCGCCCCCGCCATCGGGTCCCCCCGCCCCATTGCGGGGAGGAACCGCCCCGGGGGTCCGGGCAGCCCTCGCCATTCACGGGGAAAGCCGCCGGAGGGGGGCGAGCCCCTCTCGCCATCCCGGGGAGGAACCACCCAGGGGTTCGTCCGGTCATCCCTCGCCATCCCCGGGAAAAGCCGCCCCAGGGGTCCGGTCATCCCTCGCCATCCCCGGGGAAAAGCCGCCCCAAGGGTCCGGTCATCCCTCGCCATTCCCGGGAAAAGCCGCCCCAGGGGTCCGCACCCCCGTCGCCATCCCGGGGGAACGGCACGGAGAGGTCCGGTCTCCCTCGCCATCTCCGGGAGGAGCGGCCGAAGGCGATCCTGTCGCCGCGCTCATCCCTGGCCATCCCCGGGGAGGACCCGATGGGTTTGGTCATTCCCCGTTCCCTGGAGACGCCGCCGCTTCTGCCAGAGCCCCCGTGAGGAGCCGAGGGAGGGGGACCCCGCCTGGCCCCCTCCCCAGGGCATCCCTGGCAGCGGAGGGTGCTGAGCACCCAGACCCTCCCTGCCCGTGCCCAGTGTGCATTCATTCGCTCTTCGGTTTTAACCTGTGGCTTTCCGGGTCTGCGCCAAGCCACCGTCCCTGTGGGACCATTCCGGCCCGCTCTGGCCCCCGGAGGTGGCGGCGTTCTCCCTGTGCCCCGGAGGCATTCCCAGCCGAGGAGGTGTGATGGATCACAGGTGAGGCAGCTGAGCTTTTCCTACCCGCGGGTGCCCTCACCCACTGAGCAGCCTCAAAGGGAAAAAAAAAAAATAAAAAATTCTCCGTACGCTGTATTTACAGTGTGAAAGAGCAATTAAAGGAAGCTGCTTCAACAGTCTAAGTGGAGGAAGCGTGATAGCTCAATAGCTATTGATCCCCTCCAGACAGGCATGCTGCTTTGTTGGAGCTGAAGGAGCCCTGCCTGATGCAAGGGAAGCGGCGAGAAAAAGGATAAAAAATGGTCCCGTAAATTAAAACTCCCAGGGAATTACATGGGAGGAAACGAAGGTGTATAAGCAATTTTTGGTGGCATAGTAATCTGTAACTCTACTGTTTTGCTGTCTAGGATTAAAATGAATGTTCCCATCTGGTTACCCCGTGAGCAGGAAGGTGTTCAGAAGGATGGAAACAGAGAGCAGACAGAGGAGCAGGAGCATGAGCAGTGACTGCTAAAACCTCCCAGGGAGCCCGAGCGCTCCTGCAGCTGCCCTGGCTGGGGGTGAGGCAGGCATTTGAGGGTTCCCCTTCCACACCTCGAGCCTTTGGCTTCTGGCACAGCCAGGGGCTGTTCTCTCTGGGCACCTGGGCCACGGAGCTCTGGAGTGAGGCCAGAGGGGCCACCAGGATGATCAGAGGGCTGGAGCACTTCTCTCGTGGGGAAAGGCTGAGGCAATTGGGATTGTTCAGCCTGGATGACAGATTTGGGGTGACCTAGTTGTGCCTTTCCAGGACCTGAAGGGGCTGATAAGAAATGGAAACAGACCATTAACAAGGGGAATGGTTCAAACTGAAAGAGGGCAGGGCTGGATGGGATATTGGGAAGGAATTGCTGGCTGGGAGGGTGGGCAGGCCCTGGCACAGGGTGCCCAGAGCAGCTGTGGCTGCCCCTGGATCCCTGGAGTGTCCAAGGCCGGGCTGGATGGGGTTGGAGCAGCCTGGGACAGTGCAAGATGGTCTTCAAGGTGCCTTCTGTGACTCCATTATTCCCTCTCACAATTAGCAGTAACACCACAGAAACAGATCTGTATTTTATTTTCAGTGTGAGCACTGGTTTGGTCGGTACTGGAGCATGGTTTAGCTGGAGGGACAGGGTATTTGGGTGTTTGTCACCAGCCCCGCAGGAAACCAGGGCAGCACCTCGCAGGACCTTGGCACCATCCCCGGCGCGCCGAACAACAAACCCTGGCAGCGCCCCGGGCTCTCACACCGCCCTGGCAACAGCCAGGCGGCTTGGCAGGATCAGTGCCCGGCACCAGGCACAAAGGGGCTCTGTGCAGAGCCGTGACTGACCCCTCGGCACCGCCGAGCATCCTCCAGGTGTCCTGTCCGACGGGACGGGAGCCGCCGCTCCCGGGTGCCGGGGCGGGATGGAGACAGGCAGCACCACAGCGCCATAAACAGCTTAATTAACCACCCTGGAGCCTGGAGTAATCACAGCCCCTGACCGGATAATCTGCGCTGCATCCTCGAGCACGAGGGATTGTGTTTCTCTTCAAAGCTCTCAAAAAGCTGCCCGAGTGTTTACATCAATTTCCCGGTGATTGGTGAGGAGGGAGCTGGCGCGCTCCATCAGAGCCGGCAGTGCTGGAGTGTGTGTCGGTGTCATCTCTTTCTCTTGCCCTGTCTCGGTGTGGTTTTTGATCCAGGCTCGCTTCCTCGGCGGTGTGAGACAGCCACGAGCGCTGATAAAGCAGGAGCAGGAAGGTGCGGCTTTATTCCTGCCCTGCCTGGCACGGGATGCCTACAGGGGCTGGGTCAGTTCCATTTCTAACACTTGTTTTCACGGACAGACGGAGCATTTTTATCACCTTATCCCAGCGCAGCATTTCTGTCACCTTATCCCAGGTGCAGCCTGAGATTCACTCGCAGGCAGAAGAGCACAGGGGTGATGCTCAGACTCTTCTGTGGGGTGAATCCAGGGCTGGATTTCACTGTGCTCCTGTGAAAAGTCTGCCACACTCTGCAAAATGTTTGTGTGGCACAATATCCCTCCGTCTCCCCTTACAGGACACGTTCAGCCTCTTCTGGGGGTTAAATCGCTGTCTGCTGAAACAGAAGGGGCTCGAGTGTCTCACCAGGAGCGAGTTTCAGACATCCCCTGCCAGATCTGGTGGCGCTGACACCGGTGAAGTGACACCAGCCAGGCTGGCACTGTCGCTCCCCGCTGGGCTCAGCGCACTCAGCACATCCTCCTGGGCACCACCTTTTCCTGGCACATCCCTGCTGCTCCATCAGCCCTTGGAACACGGGGCAGAGCTGGTCCTACCTGCGGCAGCACACCCCGGGATGAACCTTTAACGATTTCACAGGCCCAGACACAACAGGCAGAAAATAAAGACTTTTTTTTTTTTTCAATTAAAAATTCTATAAAATGAGGAACTGGTGTAAAACTGGCCACAAGCACTAAGCTGAACATCATCTCAGAAAAAAACCATGTTATAAATCAACACATGAGGGTTTCCTTCTCTCTGCATGGATGGGGAACCCTTAGGAATTGCTCTCCTCATATCAATTTCCTCACAGGGTTTTCCAGCTGAGTGCTGACCATCTCCAAGCATTGAAGTACAGTGGGGTAGGGCGAGGGGGATGTAAGAGCCAGGTTTTGTGTGTGAGGCAGCCAAAAAAGCAAACAGTGTTCCTGGCCTGGGCAGCCTCCTCTCCCAGCTGCAGGCTGCCTACCCCAATCCACGCACTGCTCGCTAAATTTTAGCTTTCCTCAGCACTTCGAGCTCGCAGCCCAATTTTGTTCTGTCAGCTGTATTATTAATCAGCAGGCTGCAAATTATGGTGCTGTAACCCACGTACTTTTTATGTTTTAAATTGAAAATGAAATAAATTGGTGCATAGTAAACAAATCCCAGCTTTCTGGGAGAGGCATGCAGCTGAGCAAGGGGAGCCGTGGGGAATCTGTGGCCAGGAGAGAGGAGAGCCCAAGGAGAACCAGGCTGGAAAGGGGATGGAAAGGAGCTGGGAAGGGGCTGGAGCCCCAGGAGGGGCTGAGGGAGCTGGAAAGGGGCTCAGCCTGGAGAAAAGGAGGCTCAGGGGGGACCTTGTGGCTCTGCACAACTCCCTGCCAGGAGGGGACAGCCGGGGGGATTTGGGATCTTATCCCAGGGAACAGGGACAGGAGGAGAGGGAACGGCCTCAGGCTGGGCTGGGGAGGCTCAGGGTGGATTTTGATGAAAATTTCTTCACCTAAAGGTCTGCCCAGGGCAGTGCTGAGTCCCCATCCCTGGAGGAATTTAAAAACCAGGTGGTTGTGGCACTTGGGGACATGGGGCAGTGGTGGCCTGGGCAGAGCTGGGGAATGGTTGGACTCCACGGTGTGAGGGTTTTTCCAACCTAAAGGATTCTGTGATCCTTTGATTTCAGCCCAGCTGCCACACAGATCTATGCAGGGAGCTGGGTACAGAGATTGCCTCAACCTCCAACTGCTCTGAGCGAGCAGCTCTCTGAGCAGAGACTGGGAAAAAAGCACTATGAAACATTTAAAAAAGCTCTTTTGACTTCCTAACCTTTAATGCAGAAAAAGGACATGCAAGGGTACCAAAGGAGGGGCTGATTAATGGCTGTACCACATCCAGCCTCCCATGCCCATGTTTCACGTTCAAGCCTTCATAAAGGTCAGTTTATATTTCCAGCACACAGAAGAAAAATGCCATTTAATAATGCATATGCCCTTTTTGCCCTGCCTGTTGCCGAGGTGCATTGCTCAGCACAGCTCTGGCACAGCCTTGGCAGTGGTTTGCACCCCTTTATGGTCCAGCTCCATTAGCCCTGGGCATGTCACACCTCTGAAACTATTCTACCTGTGCACTGCTGCCACCAGGAAAAGATGAATTCTCCAGGGGAATGCGTGACAGCAATGTGTGATCAACTGCCCCAGAGCAGGATTAACATACAAGAATAAAGTGGAAATTAAAAACAGCAGGACACAAAAATGCTGTGAGTGTCAGTCTGGGAGGAAGAAAACTGCTCTGTTCAATCCTTCACACACCCCCTGATTTGTCTCCTAGGTGTCATAAATCAGATTGGTATTTAAATATCGGTGTCTAAAAGCAGCTGTGCATGGGGAGCAGTGCATGCAGTGCTCTGCTCCTGTCAGGGCACAGCTCCACTGCTGGGCAGAGCCCTCCCATGCCCTGGGACTGAGGACATCAGCACTGTCCTTTGTGCTGGTGGAGCAGAGCTGGGGGTGTGTGAGAGCCCGGCAGACCCTGGCTCTGGGCTCCGGCCACTGCCGGACACCTGGACACGAGCCAAGCCACTCCCGCGGGGAAACGGCTCCCAACACCGTCTGCCCCTTGGAAACGGGAATGCTTCAGAGGAGGAAATGTCAGAGCACAAAATCCGCCAGGAGCTAGTGAAGGATTGCCCTCAGCCCTGCCAGCTCCTGCAGCGCTCTGCGAGGGATGGAGGAGGAGGAGGAGGAGGGGAGGGAGGCTCTTGGAGCAGCGCTGGATCCAGGGCTGGATGGGGTGAAGGATGAGGGAGTGGTGAGCTGATGTGATGTCCAGTCATGGAGCTCCCGGGTCTGCATGGACAGACACAGCACAGCCAGTCCACTTCTTATTTATCACCAATTCTTCTTCAGGCTTTGTGCCCTCCTTCCTGTCCTACAGCTGCACCCAGGCCCACTGGCATCCTAAACAACACCTTATTCACCCCTTGCTCCATTTCTCCCATCACATTTGATTTAGTGCTGGTATCAGAGCACCCACCTGCCCCCGAGCCGGGGCAGGAGCGGTGAGCACTGCCCCTCACCAGCTGCGAGGGATCCCAGCCTGCTGCTCCCACCTCACCAGTCGAGAGCAAAGCTTTTGATTTCCCAAGCTGCCATCAGTTTAGCATCAACTTCCTCGACTTCATCAACTTCCTTCCTTTCCCTGCTGTTCTATTAAACTGACCTAAAACTGCCAGGGGGAAGGAAAGAGATGAAGCCTGTCTCACGTCGCAGGGAGCCACCTTTGTAAATCCTTGGGAACGAGCTTGTCACAACTCCCTGGCACCGGGGCACGCCTCGAGAGCAGCTCTGCTGTGCCCACCCACATTCCCCATCCCTTTTCACATCCTTGCTGTGATTTTTTAGGGGAGCTGTGAGCGGTCCTTAGGCACCCAGTGCATGGGGGAGAGGAGGCAGGACAGCTCTGAGGTGATGACTCTGCATGCTGGGGGCTCCAGGTGTGAGCCCAGAGTTTGCTCAGAGATTGTCCCAGCCCAGAGACAGTGCCAGGAAAGTTTGGTGCTGAGCAGGAGCAGCTCCCTCACTCCACAGCATCCCTGCCTCGCCCTGCATCCTTCACCATTTATCCCGGCACTTCGCTCATTAATAAAGGTTCTAATTAAAATCACGGTCTCTGCCTGCCCAGCACCACCTCAGAACTGCTGTTCCCCAACCCTTTGGAGTAAATCCCTTGTAACACCTGGATCCCAGCTTGAACAAAGGAGCTCTCACCTGCCCACCTGGGCGTTCACCTGCTGTGCCAGCTCCCAGCATTTGCATTCCTGATCGTTTGCAGGACTGAGCCTGCAGAAAACAAGCAGCCGGGTTATCCACGGCATGGGCTTTCATCAGGCATTGCTCCAAACTGTGAGAGGCATGGGAAGCAGAGGAGAAATAAAAACGGGAGCTAGTCATGGTCTTCCTATTTATTCTTGGGTTATTTTAGCCGTTAATTAAAACAGAGCGTGCTTCAGAGCGGGGACTGCCTCCCTGAGGTCCCAATTAGGCAGGATGGTTTGCAGCAGGTCAGTGGGGATCCAGGGGCTGGGCTGGGGCGCAGGGACTGACGGACACGCTGCAAAGGAGCTGTCTGAACACGAGTGCAGCTCTCCAGCGACCTTCAGCAGCGGCGCTGGGCTGTGCTGTCTGTGCCAGGAGATGCTATCTCCTCCAAGAACAGCCCAGATGAGGCATCCTCCAGCCCTCTGTGCTCCAGATCCAACGCCTTGGGAGCGTTCCAGCCTCAGAAACCACCAACGCCAAGTGCACTGCGAGATAATTCATTTTTTTTTAGCTCCCCCAGGACTGGCCATTTCCCTGCATCGCTGTTCTGATTGCAAACAGCAGTTTGGAGCTTTAGAACCTGTTCTGGAGGAGGTGGAAGCTGTCCAAGCTCCCAGCCTCTCTGATCCCAGTGTCCATCTGCATCGGGCTTTTGGTAAGGGGGAATTCACAGCTCAGCCCAAATTACTCCAAGGCTGGGAGTGCAAGGGGTCAAGGAGCTGGCACTGAAAAGAAACTGCAGAGAAACTCCCCAGCCCCACACTGCCAGCAGCATCTGAGTGTCTCGTGGGGAGAAATTTTGAGATAATGCCCAAGGTAGCTTAGAAATGAGCTTTTAATGAGTGCTGCTGTGCTTTTCCTGGAGGTTGTTAGCTGAGAGTTCACAGGGCAGTGCAGGCAGCGATGCAGAGCTGCTCTCTTCCACCCCAAACTGAGGATGTGGAAATACCCCACATCCAGCCCTATCTCTTTATCCAGACTCCACTGCTGTGTGCTCACTCTGCCAAGGGTGTAATTTACAGACAAAACCCTGAGAATCCCTGATTTTGTCATTCCTTTCAACCATGAGCGTTTATGAACCTCAGGTGTTCCCTTCCAGGAGGTCCAGCAGCCCAAGGATGGGATGTGGGCAGTGATGGGATGCTGGGCTGGGGGTCCTGAGCTGTCCCAGACACCTTCCACTCACAGGTGCCTGGAGCTGGGTTTTGCTGGAGGAGTTGTCCGAAAGGCACATGGAGGCAACTGCTCACTGGCACTTCCCTGCTGTGTTCTCCTGGTGGCTCCAGCCGATGCTTTTGGTGCCAGCAAGCCTTGTGTGTCCCCACTGGGGGTTGCAGGAATGTTCCTGCCGTGTGGAAAATGGGATGATCCCCCAGCCTCTCCTTTCCCGGGTGTCTGCAGGCAAAGTGTCACTGTCCTTGGGCACAGCTGATGTTGGGCTGTGTCCCTCACACCCCTGGGGACAGCTGATGTTGGGCTGTGTCCCTCACACCCTTGGGGACAGCTGATGTTGGGCTGTGTCCCTCATGTCCTTGGGGACAGCGGATGTTGGGCTGTGTCCCTCATGTCCTTGGGGACAGCGGATGTTGGGCTGTGTCCCTCATGGACCTGGGGACAGCTGATGTTGGGCTGTGTCCCTCACTCCCTGGGCACAGCTGATGCTGGGCTGTGTCCCTCATGTCCTTGGGGACAGCGGATGTTGGGCTGTGTCCCTCATGGACCTGGGCACAGCGGATGTTGGGCTGTGTCCCTCATGTCCTTGGGCACAGCTGATGTTGGGCTGTGTCCCTCACACCCCTGGGCACAGCTGATGTTGGGCTGTGTCCCTCATGTCCTTGGGCACAGCTGATGTTGGGCTGTGTCCCTCACACCCCTGGGCACAGCTGATGTTGGGCTGTGTCCCTCACACCCCTGGGCACAGCTGATGTTGGGCTGTGTCCCTCATGTCCTTGGGCACAGCTGATGTTGGGCTGTGTCCCCCAGCCTGTGGCTCCCATGGCCGTGTTTTTCCTCTCATTGCCCCCCAAGATCAGGCAAGTTTCATCCCTGGATCAGCCAGGATGGCTTCTATGAGAGCTGAGGGCAGCAATAGCTCTCACACAGAGCCCTGCACGCTTCTCCAGTGCTGGTTTCACCTCTCTGGTCCTCCCAGGCTCTCTAGACATTTCCATCTGAATAAGAAATTCGAATTTCCAGCTGGGCCTTTGGTCTGGAGGAGACTCCAGCTGCCAGAGCCAGTCCCTCGAGAGGCAGGACAGCCTGCAGAAGCACCTCAGCGTGGCTGTCACTAAAGGCCACAGTACCAGTGGCAAGCCTGAGGAGCAGGAAGGCACCGCAGGAGTTTTTTTATGTGCCACAGATTAATCTGCAGCTCAACATTTTCCAGGGGAAATTCTGTCTCATCTGAGGAACTCTATTTGTATTTTCTCCGTGTGTTTGTGGGCTGCTGCTCCCACCAGCTGAGACTAAAGCTTGGCCTTGGCAGAGCAGAGTAAGAGCTTGGAAATGCTCCCACGAAGAGCACGAGCCGGCTGAGGAGCTTTGTGTCTGGGTGCTGCCATTAACCAAGTTAATTCACCTAAGTGAGCTGCTCAAGTGATATTAGGCCCAGCAAGAGCAGGCAGAGAAAATTAATTAAGGCTTTAGGAGAATAAAGAAGAGTCCTGAAGACACAGATCAGATTTCTGATGGTTTCTGTGGGCACATGTAGGAAGCCAGAAAACCAGAGGGACTGAGGTAGCCCAGGACACACCTGAGGGGCAGAGCACAGGGGATTTGGTGGCCACTGGCTGGATCTGGGTGCTGTTTGGTGCATTTTTTTAAATTAAGTGGTTCAGCTGGAGATTTCTAAGCACCCTTTTGTGGTTCCTGGGGGTTCACTTGGCTGTCTCTGAGGTCAGAGATAGGAGTGAATTAGAATTCACCATCCTTGCAAGAGCCCTCCCTGCAGCCACCCTGCCAAGGTCCCCTCCCAGGATCATCCCCCAGATGTGGCACAGAGCTCCAGCCCCTTTCCTCACTGCTTTTGGGGTGGGAAAACATCTGGCAGAGCTTCTGTATCACCCAGGGTTAGGTGATAGGGAACCAAACCGGGAAAAGCAAAAGATAAGAAGTGCTGCTCAAGCCATCTTATCATTCCTTTGTCACCTCCCTCTGTGCTGTTTGTGCCTTGAAGGGGCATTTCTTAGAAGTGGGAAAAACAGGAATTATCTTCCCCAACCACCAAGGCACAAATCGAAATCCACCACCTATATCCTCCCCGTCCTTCATGCAAGGCACCCTGCCTTCTTCCCACGCTGCAAAAACAGCCAGGACCTCAGCTCTGACTGCGTGAAAACATCCCCACTGAAGGCAGACGAACAGAAATGCCTAAACCAGCACCAAAACGGCGCTGAGCTGAGCAAAGCCTCCCAAAACCTGCTCCCAAAGTTGGCTCCACAAAGCCCTGCAGGTTTGCGTCCCACCCCCAGCTCCGCGCTGCCGGCTTTGGAAGGAAAGGCTGGTTTGCTGTTTTCTGATGCTCCTGATAACGTTTTGCAGAGCGTCTCTCCCGTGCTCTGTTTCCAGGAGAGGCTTGTAAAAAAACCTGATTGTGGGGCTGAAAAACAGCATCCGAGGGAGCAAATCTGGAACTCGGGTGGGAGAGGTGGAGACGGGCACGGCTACGCGTGAGAACAGCTCCTGCAGCAGCATCTGCGCGGGGTTTGGAGGCAAGGAGCCCCAGAGATGGGGATATTCCCCATTTTTCACCTCTTCCCCTTTCCTTCTCCACGTCTGGGCACAGACACCTCAAAGCCACGATCGAAAAGAACCAGGGGGAACCGTACGAACATGGAGAAAACCCCCAAATCGCACAAGATGCGCATCCTGCGGGCTCAAATTCAAAGTTGCAGGCCATGGGGTGATGCTGGTGGGAAATTCGCCCCTTTCAGCCCGGGGTCTGTGACCACCAGCCCTAAAAATGGTGGCACCAAATTCCACCGAGCAGCAGCATCCCTGGCTGAGGAGACACCAGGGAGGAGAGCGGGTCTGGCTGAGAGATGGAGAAATGCAGGGCCAGAGCTCGCACTAAGCAAACTCCAAGGCCAGCACAAGGAGAAGAGGCTTTTCTCAGCCATGGCAGGGTTTAAACTGGATATTGGGAGAGGTTTTTTTTCCTGTTAAGGCACAAACATCAGGGCTGCCTGAGCTGAAGGGGCAAAGGTGCGGCCAAGCGGTTTTAAGAAGGAGCTTGTGGAGTCCATTAACAAAAAGCATCGCTCCTCAGGCAGGGATTTGCAAGGCTGGAGCTCGGGGGGAGGAACATGGGGAGCTGGCAGCCAAGGACAAAATTCTTTTCGCGCAGCCTTAACCTCCAACTCGCGGTGTGGCCTTGGGAAGTACTTAGATGTGCTTAACAACTCGTTTTCCCTTTGTACAACAAGGATAACATCCTAACCCACGCTCAGGGACCACCTGGGATATTAGTCACCAGAGATTAATTAACCCCTCCCGGTTCCCGCTGCAGCACTATCAGCCACCTCAAAGAACCGGTGAGAGTTTGGGACCTGCTGCGTGTCTGGCACGGACAGAGAGCTCACCCCACACAGGGAAAAACCCCGCAGCACATCGGGGAGGTGATGGAGCTCCCGACACCTCCAGGAGGGAGGGACGAACATCGGCGGAGCCCACCAGCACGCAAAAAACACTCAATATTTTATTAATGAGCGGGGGTCCCGCCCCGCCGGCTCGCTCCTCGCATCAGAGGCTGTTTAAATTTTAATTCCATCCGTGCCCACCCAGCTCCTGCCGGCGGTGTTGCCATGGCACCTCCCGGCATCGCCCGCATCCTCCGCTCTCCCCGCGGCTGGAACGGGCTTTAAACACCCGCCGGAACGCTGCCGTCCTGCCTGGTTATCAGCAGGAGAAAGGAACGCCGGAGCCGCAGCCCATCCCGAATTTCCCGGCTGGATGGAGAGCGGGAGTGAGGAGCTCGGGATGCGGGGCTGGGATGTGTCCTGTGACAAAACCCTCCGGGGATTCACTGCAGGGACAGCGCTAGCCCAGCTGCCCATGTGTGTATTCCCATCTCCCACCCTCTGGGTGCAGCCCCGGGGCTCTTTCCCAGCGGGGAGCAATTCCCGAGCCTTCCTCTCCTCGAGCTGCTGCAAAGAATAAACACGAAACCCGAAGTATTTCCAGCTTGTAGCAGCCAGCGTGTTATTTAATTTAAAAACTCCATAAAGATCAGTGTGATTTCCCGGAGGGAAAGCATATTTAAATTATTCCAGCAGCTGATGCTGGCTGTTCTGTGAGGCAGGGAGGCAGCTCTGCCCCAGACACCCTCTGCACCAAGGAGCGACGAGAGGAGGGATATTTTTAATGCCGTTTCTTCATGCAGTCAGGTTACAGGGCCACCTTCACGTTCAAGAGCCAGCACAGCCTGAGAATTTACAACCCATTTATTCAGACATGCTTAAACAAGTAACCTTCTCAACCCAAGGGTTTTTTGGGTTTAAAAGCTTCTGACTCCTAGGATATTGCAGGAATACATTACTGGGCATCGCTAAAGAGCTAGAAAATGTAATTTTGATTTAAGCTCATACACATAACTGCAGCATCTAGAAGAGCAGTTTTCTTTACAAGCTCTTCTGAAGCTTTGGCCAGGCAGGACACACCATCCCGAATTTATTTTGATAAAATAAACTTGGTTTATCCACCATGGGTGTCATCCAAAGATGTGGGTCTTGAGCAAAGTATTATGCAGAAATTGGAAACTCTTCTGGCAGCAGGAGGGAATTGAAGAGTCCCATTAATCCTTAATTTCATTTATTTCCTTCCTCTTTAGCAAGGGTGCAGAACGGGCTCATCAGACCTTCGATCCAGGCTGCCAAGACAACCGGCACAGCCACGCTCTTCCCAGATGGAAGCAGACAAGAGACCAGCAACAAACCTGCTCTTAATTAAACATTTGTCTTGCAATTACATACTTCTGTGTAATTATCGCCATCAAGGCAAACACCAACTGGATTACAGCAAGAAAAGACAGACAGTAAAGGTTAATGGGCCTTTGTCTCCCTTTGCAATTATCCCCAGATCCCAGGGAAGGGCAGGACGTCCGGAACGCCACTGCAAGGGAGGAACAAGCCCATTCCAGGGACAATTAGCCTGAGCTAGCAGACTCTGAAATTACATGTCTGAGAGGATGGATGATGAATCCTTCGAGGTCCTGCTGCAGGTTTGGTGTGACCCAGAGCACGGCCAGCTCCAGTGCTGCTGCACCACTCCTCTGCGCTCACCCCTTTTTTGCTCCTGCTCCTCAGGGTCCATGAGCGTAAACCTGGACCCACCACGAAGGGTTCTGCATCTCTCTCTACACTAAGCCAAATTCCTCATCCCTTTTCATCCCTTTCCAGCCATCCTCACTTCCATCTTACAGCTCCTCTTTAATTTCTCCTACCAGCCAGCCAGGAGCTCAAAGAGAGAGCCCAAGCCTAGTCCTCACCTGTAATTAGAAAGATGACTGAGTGCTTTCCATTTCCAACAGTTTGGTGGACTCAGATCCTATCTGTATTTATTGTCTCACTTTGCAGTAGCCACACGAAAGGATTCCTGCTTTAATCTGTGCTCTGCTGTGACCACCAGGTCTCCTCTGACCTACCACTGCTGGCCAGCTCATTCCCGACCTCTGAAGTGACTCATTCCCAGCCTGCAAATTCCCTCTTTCCCATGGCTATCTCTGCCTGCCATCATCCCAGGATGTGGCACCAGGAGAAGCACGAGGCAGGGATGTCTGGATATTAGATTTTAACAAATTCTGCCATCATGGCACCTTGAACATCTGGATAATTCATCGCATCCCCTCGTAACTGAGAGAAAAAAGGATGCCCAGATAAAATCCATGAGTAGCTAGACAGGGATTTAGAACTCTCATGCTTCCACAGTGGGTGCTGTAGCAACTCCCAACCTTCCTGACATCTCTGTGGCACAGCTGAAAGCACCACAGGAAACCAGAAACTGGAACAACGAGGGTAATATGGATTATTAAATCAAACATCTGAACGGCTTGGATAGATCTCAGACCTGCACAACAGCTAAGTCACGCTTAGCCGTGGCTGTTGCCTCGGAGTGAACCCTCCAGAAGGATGGTGTGGGTCTCTCCCTGCTCAGGAGGAAGGATTTTGCTGCCTCAAGAACACAGGTTGCACGCAGCAGCGTGTTCCCAAAGGTTAACCCCGTGTGCTGAGCCACAGCTGAATTATTTATGATTAGGGGGGCAGTTTCTGCTGAGGAATGAGCGCACAGGTAGAGACCAGCAAACCCTAAAAGGCAGCACAGCTCACGTCTACCAGGCAGCTCAGCCAGCTCCTGCTCGGGCCATGGGGAAATTTAATTATTTAGGTTTCTCAGCTGCTGCATAAATATCAGACGTGAGGCATCAGCTGGTGGTGGAAATGCTGCTGCCCAGCACGGGGCAAGAGGAGCTGCACCAGTGGGGATGAGCGAGCCAGGGCTGGCCAGCACAGAAAAGGAGCTGAGCAGCTCTGGGGAGCAAAGTCCCCCAAAATTTGGGAAAAAGGAAAACAAGAAGGGGAGAAAAAGGGGAAACCTCGGAATTGGATCAACCCACAAAGCTGCCACGAGGCATGAAACAGCATTAAAGTGATGCCAGAGAGTCCAACCAGCTTCAGAGCAGGAAGTGGTGAAAAGGCCTGGGCTCATCATCGCTCACCAGTCTCACATCTATTAAATAAAACACGCTACCAAGCTGAAATAGCCCAAAATATGGTGCCGCTAGTCAGCACTATGATGTTACACTGATTTTTCTGCATTCAGTAAATTCCTGAAGAATTGAGGAAGTGGGAAAGCCAATTTTCCCAGTGGAATCCTCCATCCATGGAAACTGAGATGACAACCTGATGCACTGAAATACAAATACACTTAACTGATTTGGATCCCAGCTTCCCAAAATGCTGAGTTTTATTCAGCTTTGAGAGCAACACGTGCAGAAATAAACCCGTTCCATGCCTCTGTCTGTACATAAAATGTTAAAGTACCTTTGCCTGTGAATAAACCCCAGTGTGTTTAAAGCTGTTTCGCTTAAACAAGTTTTCCTGCATTTTAATCGCATCCCAATTCCCAGGAAATTCTGTGTGACACAAAAGTTAGGTTAAAAAAAAATAAAAATAAAAAGCAGCCACTTGATAAGGAAGCACCATCGTTTTTGTACCTTTCTGTGGAAAATGATCAGCCTAATTATGAGATGTTCAGTTTTGCAACTGCTAAACCGTGTTTTATCCTGGTTGTGACACACACAGATCCCAAATTCCACAGGCAGAGGAAGGTGAGCAGACCCTTTGTTGCCAACCACGGTGGTTTGCCTGGATTATTCAGTCCCACGAGGCACAGTATGCACCATCCTGGACAAAAGGTTTTGTTTTAATTTATTATCCCCTTTTTTTTTTTTTTTTTTTTTTAATTAAGAGGAAAAATGGATAAAACCTTGTATGCAGGAGAAACCTTTTCCAGCTCAGCCTCCTCTGTGGTACTCCTCATTTCTTTACCCAGTTGTTGCTCAGGATCAGCAAAGATCCATGAATGACATGAAGTGCTCCTTTTCCCTTCCTGCTCACGGGCACAGTGAAAGGGAACATGTGCTCTCGCAGATGGAAATCACTGCCTCCTGAAACAGCACGCAGCCCTAAATACTCAGGGGTACGAGCTGCTCAGAGCATTGATTTCTGCAGATAATTATTTCCATTAGTGCCTCTTCAGAAGAGGAGTTAAGGAGAACAAAAAGATTATTATTTTTTTAAAAAAACTGACAAGACAGCAAAGCAGCAGGAACAATGAGCGTTTTAAAAACCAGCTTGGTTTTGTCTCAACTTTTTGAAAGCATGCTTAAGTCTCTAGAGGGAGAAAAGCCATCTCCCCTGGGATGTGTGGTGCATTTCTTGACACAAGCGGCAGGGTCCAGCAGCTCCTCAGGACCCCATCTGATTCCTGACCAAAAATCAGAAACCCAGCAGACACTTCTTCCATCATTGTCACCAGCACTGCAGGGTCCCTGTTCACCCACACCGGCCCAGGAGACAACTCCTCTCACCAAAAATACATATTCATCAGCCACCCCTCCTGCGCTTCACAGCCCAAATCGCACAGAAAATGGCCCAAATCCCACAGAAAATAGCCCAAATCCTGCAGAAAATAGCACAAATCCAGCAGAAAATAACCGAAATCCCACAGAAAATGGCCCAAATCCCACAGAAAATGGCCCAAATCCCACAAAAAATGGCCCAAAACCCACAGAAAATAGCACAAATCCTGCAGAAAATGGCCCAAATTCCGCAGAAAATGGCCCAAATCCTGCATTAATAGCCCAAATCCCGCAGAAAATGACCCAAATCTCACAGAAAATAGCCCAAATCTCACAGAAAATGGCACAAATCCCACAGAAAATAGCCCAAATCCTGCAGAAAATGGCCCAAATTCCGCAGAAAATGGCCCAAATCCTGCAGAAAATGGCCCAAATCCCACAGAAAATGGCCCAAATCCTGCAGAAAATAGCCCAAATCCTGCAGAAAATGGCCCAAATCCCACAGAAAATGGCCCAAATCCCACAGAAAATAGCCCAAATCCCGCAGAAAATAGCCCAAATCCTGCAGAAAATGGCCCAAATCCCACAGAAAATGGCCCAAATCCCACAGAAAATAGCCCAAATCCCGCAGAAAATAGCCCAAATCCTGCAGAAAATGGCCCAAATCCCACAGAAAATGGCCCAAATCCCACAGAAAATGGCCCAAATCCCACAGAAAATGCCCCAAATCCCACAGAAAATGGCCCAAATCCCACAGAAAATAGCCCAAATCCTGCAGAAAATGGCCCAAATCCCACAGAAAATTTCCCAAATCCCACAGAAAATGGCACAAATCCCACAGAAAATGGCCCAAATCCCACAGAAAATAGCACAAATCCTGCAGAAAATAGCCCAAATCCCACAGAAAATGGCACAAATCCCACAGAAAATAGCCCAAATCCCACAAAAAATGGCCCAAAACCCACAGAAAATGGCACAAATCCTGCAGAAAGTGGCCCAAATCCCACAGAAAATGGCCCAAATCGCACAGAAAATGGCCCAAATCTCACAAAAAATGGCCCAAATCCCACAGAAATTAGCCCAAATTCTGCAGAAAATGGCCCAAATCCCGCAGAAAATGGCCCAAATCCCACAGAAAATTTCCCAAATCCCACAAAAAATGGCCCAAAACACACAGAAAATGGCCCAAAACACACAGAAAATGGCCCAAATCCCACTGAAAATGGCCCAAAACCCACAGAAAATGGCCCAAATCCCACAGAAAATGGCCCAAATCCTGCAGAAAATGGCCCAAATCCCACAGAAAATGGCCCAAATCCCACAGAAATTTTTTTGAGGCAGTTCCCAGAGGCAAACATTTTGTCCCCAAAATGGGATGGACACACCAAAAGGGAGGCAGGTGCTCACCGAGCCCCTGGGACACCAGGGAATTTCTGTTTTCCAGCTCCTGGGCCAGTGTGAGGTTTTGGAGGAAGAAAAGTGGAAGGGCACAGTAGGTGACCACAATCCATGGGCAGAGTTCCCTGGGAGAAAAACACAATGTTAGGACAGGGAATTAAAATAATGAGCACATTTGTGAGAATCTGCCTGAGGGAAAATAGTTTAGAAAATTAAAAACTCCATAGTAACAGACCGAATGCTGTTAACCAACATCTAATTAAGCAAAAACTGCAATCCCCACAACAAAACACGAAAAGGAGGAAAAAAATAAAATAAATTCATGCAGCAACCAAGCTTATCCAGATCAAAACAAGTACTAAGGAAATAAAAATTTAAAAATGTATTCAGTGACATCTGAAGAGAACTGACAGGACTTTACAGTGAGTAGGCAAAACCCGAGTTATGTTGTATACTATCAGATCTTGCTTTTTAATACCCATCAGAAGCGAAGGACAGTCTCTAGAGTCCTCAAATATATTCCAAGACAATGCAGAGTACAAACCTCAGCTTGGATCTCAGCATTCTGGAGCAAAAGACCGAAAACCAAAACCCCAAAATACAACCACCACATACACACAGACACACAGACACAAAAAAAAAAAAAAAAAAAAAAAAAGGGAACCTAGAAATTCAGCAGAATTGCTTTATTGACAAAATTTAAATATAATTTGGTGTATTTTGCACATTAAATTCCATGTTAATGCTGACAGGGTACAAGAGAAGGTATTTTAGATGAGATACTAGGGTAGCAGCAGATACAGGCTCATGAAAGAAAAAGAACACAGCTTTTCTTATCAAAACAGTTTTTATTACTTGCAGATTTTATATTATTCACAATAGATCTACTCTGAACCTAACTATGCTATTAAGCAATTTGAAAGCAACCTTCTATAACAAAAACTGCAATAAAGACTTTTATAATAAAAACAGAACAAGTTTGACCCAAATTTTCATGATTAATGTGAATATTTTCACTTCAAACTCCTACTGTTTCACACCAGTCTGAGTATCTGAGGGAAAAATCTGTCTGCATGACAAAGCTGGAAAAGCACAGGACTAACAGAACTACCAATCAGTTCCAAAAGTCTTAGGACCACCTCAGATCCTCCTGTTCAAGCGATGCAGAAAACTCCAAAACCTACAATTAGTATAAGAGGGAAGATTAAGAAAAGGAAATCTGGAAATTGGTTTGAGGCATTAAATAAAGAAAAAATCAGATGTTTCGTTTGAGTAGCTACAGAATCTTAAACACAGCCTCCAATTCATTGTATTGGTTTATAAGACAGCTGTCTGCCAAGGAAGTGGGGAAATACGGCCCCATTCCCTCCCAATTATTATAACTTTGAAATTATGGAGCTTTGAGGTGATGCCTAGATGGGCTACCTGGAACAGAAGCTAGCCAGTGCTAAAGGAATAAAGTAGGGATTTATTAAAAGGCCCTCAAAGGCTTTAACTTGGGCAGTACAAGAGCCTGGCTGTGGGTTAAGGTGGACACCTGGTCATGAGTTTTCACACTTTTATAAGTTCTGACTCATTTCCATATTGGGGTTAATTGTCCAATTCCAGCTCCAGGTTATCCAGTCCCATCCTCCCAGATTGCTCTCCTCAATTCACTGTTGCTCGCACACTTTGGGCCTGAAGCTGCAGCAGTGTCCTTGCCTCTGGAGCTGGAAAAGGATTGTTTTGTGTGACTGAGCTGTGAGGAGAACTTGCTAACACTTTGCGTGAAGTTCAGAGTTATATATTAATACAGGACTGTTATATTATTATTTATTGTATTTATTATATTTATTATAATATTCTTTTCTCAGCGTTATATACTAATACCGGACAGAGCCTGGAATATATGAAAGCCCCCCTGCAGGGGGCGCTGCTGGCTCTGGGGTTACAGGGGTTGCAGTGGTTCCTCCCAGCCTGCAGGGGCGCTGCTGGCTCTGGGGTTACAGGGGCTGCAATGATTCCTCCCAGCCTGCAGGGGGCGCTGCTGGCTCTGGGGTTACAGGGGCTGCAATGATTCCTCCCAGCCTGCAGGGGCACTGCTGGCTCTGGGGTTACAGGGGCTGCAATGGTTCCTCCCAGCCTGCAGGGGTCGCTGCTGGCTCTGGGGTTACAGGGGCTGCAATGGTTCCTCCCAGCCTGCAGGGGGCGCTGCTGGTTCTGGGGTTACAGGGGCTGCAATGATTCCTCCCAGCCTGCAGGGGCACTGCTGGCTCTGGGGTTACAGGGGCTGCAATGATTCCTCCCAGCCTGCAGGGGGCGCTGCTGTCACAGGCTGTGATGATTCCTCCAAGCCTGCAGGGGGCGCCTATTCGGCCCCATTTCCCCCTTATGTTGCGCTGGCAGCTCAATAAGTTTTAAATTTTTCTGTTCTGCTTTGGTGTGCAGCTTTTAGTTTTATATTTAGGGTTGCTAGCATGTTTTCACAGGGTGGTGAAGAAAAGTCAGTCCTATTCCAGCTGGGGACTCAAGGACTCTTCAAACTTCAGGCCCTAAGCATAGACAATGTGAAAAGAGGTCGGGCAAACAAGCAAGGAGGATGAAACTTCATGATTTGAGGGTATTAATTGGGCAATTGAGTTCTGTATGCAAATGGACTAAAACCTATAAAAATGTGGGATTTCATGACCATGCCCTCTTTTGTTTCCATCTTGGAGCCATCCAGGGCCACGACTGTGGCTCTGGTACTGCCAGGGTGTGGCCTTTGAAAACCCTCAGTAAATATCCATTTTATTCCTCCTAACTCTGTCTAGGCTCTGTTCCAGCTCCTCTGGGCATCAGTTTCTGGAGAGCCAGGCAGGAGAGGACTTCTTCAAGCCCTGCTGGAAAGGCCCAGCAGAGGTCCAGAGTTATCAGAGCCAAGAACTCTGATAACAGTGAATTCCACAGCAGCAGCAGCCTGACCCCAAACCCCACCTGTCTCCCCTCTGATCCTGAGAGCACAGAGGGCTGAGCCCAGCCCAGGCTTGTGGTATCTCTGCATTTCCCAAGAGAAATGCCCCCAGCTAAGGGATGGTAGAAAACTGCACCCCTTTTCCTCCCCACCCCACAACGCTCCCTCTCCTCTGCCACATCTTTGTTCTCTCTTAAATACCCATCGCTCCCATCTCTTAGACAATAAATGCGAGAAAAATTCTCTGAGAGAGATAAAAACCAAAAATCCTGACCTCCAACACCCAGAAACACTAAAGGACCACAGAAGCTCTGTTAACATGCAGAGAACTCTATTTTACTTTATAACTGTGCTGACCAGAAAATGTGATTAACTGCCTGTGCCCAGCTGCCTTTCTGGTTTGGGTCTGAGTTCCCCTTGGCTTCACAAAAATTCCTCAAACACTTAAACAGCCCTCCTGGAAAGCAGTCCCTGCTGTCTGGGGACAGGAGCACGGGTGGCAGGTCTCTCTCCTGGGCGGGCAGGCACGGGGAGCAGGCTAGCAGATGATGTAGCGGATGAAGCCCGAGCTCCGGCGCTCCTTCACTCTCTGGCAGTGCCTCAGGATGTTGAGGATGCTGTAGAAACGCTTATCCAGCTTCAGCTCAGTGAACTCCTTGAGATCAGCCTCCACAATAAAATACTGTCCTGGAAAACAAACAGGTTTTGTTACAGAAACCACTCTGTCGCAGGATACACTTGGCATTTCGCAAGCGACAGCACAGCCTCTTCTTCATAACTCCACAATCTGCAATTCATAATTCTATCAGCAGTAGATCCTCACACTTATTTGTGCTTTTACTTTTTTAGTGGCATTACATGTTGGTTTGGTTTTTTTGTCTTTATTTAGAGTTAGGATTAAAACTTGAGAGATTGATTTTCTTGTTCGGACTTGGCTGTTTATTAATTTTTTTTGTTTGTCAAATTTATATTTATTTTTATTTATTGCAGTACTTTTAGTTAACAAGGGAAAAACGAGAAAATGGAGATGCATTTAGTTAGTTATAAGGTTTTTTTAAAGGTTAACTATTTAATTAAAAAGCAGATTTATATTTTTTTATATTTTGATTTAACAACTAAACACTTGTGACTTGTATAGCAGTACTTTTTAGCTAATTAAAGACAAAGAAGGAAGAAGGAAGAAGAGACAATGTCTAAGAATTTTTATTTTGTTTCATACTTACTATTATATTATAGAACTTCAAATTCTAAACCTTTTACCATGTGAAATTGCACACCTGTGTTTAAACTAGACACCAGTGATTCTAACTCTTTTACTCAAAACTGGAAGCCTTCTCCAAGGCCTTAATTCAAAAGTAGTGTTCTTTTGAGGGTCAGTGTGAGAAAGCACAGAAAATTCAAAATTCCTAGGCTTTAAGGTTCCAACAGATGGCTTCACACCATATTGGGAGCTTTGTTTTACTTTTAAAACTTGTCATCAGGATGACACTGCATCCTCCACAGCCCTGCTCCATGAGCTCTGTCTCCCAGCAGGCACTCAGGCCCTGGAATTAGATCTTTGCTGTAAGGACAGAGCCCTGCCTGCATCAGAGCTGTGCAGCCCACCATGCCCTCGACTCACATCAGATTTGGAAAAGAGTAATTCATCACCACTTGAGAAACTTACAGGGAAAGACTAACCACTTGCAAGAGCATCATCCCTGTGTCTCCAAGAAAATGGCACAGGGAAGTCCTGCCTCAGAGCTCAGAGTTCACCTCTTCTTGTAGCTGATTAATTACTTCCTTAAGCAAATTGTCATTAAAATTCAGGTTGCCCAGGGCAGTGATGGAGTTACCATTCCTGGAAGTGTTCAAAAAACCATGTGAATGTGCCCCTTGATGACATGGTTTAGTGGTTGGGATTTGTGATCTTAGAGGCCTTTTCCAACCTACATGAATCCTGAATTAAAAGTAGTATCATGCTTCCAAGTCTAATGAGGAGGAGTACAAAAGGGTAGGGATGTTCCAGCCTGGAAAAAGAAGATAGAATTCTCCCTCTCTGTTGTATCCTTAACACAGAGGCAGTGACCTGTTAGAAAAGATGGAGCATCTCTTCCTCCTTTTGACTCCTTCCAGTTTCACTGGGAAATAGCTGATCCAAGCTGGAAAGCCAAAGTTGCCTGTAAAGAACTAAGGTCCAAGAATTATGTGTGTCCTCCAAAATCTGGGTGAGACAGAGCTGAGAAATAACAGATCATGTTTTCTCACAGCCTGGGCCTCTCGTGTGTCTCACAGGGAATAGAATCTTCCAGCGACAGTAACTGTCAAAATCTAGAGATATTTCCCCAGAGAGGAACTTCACTGGAATCTCAGAGCTTGTACCCCCACCAAATCCACATACAGATGAGAAGTGGGAAGTTTGTTTACTAGAAGAAAGAAGAACAGCACTACTGCCCAAAATAGAGCTATTGTAGGATAGAGACCATTTACAGCTTCCAGGAACACCAATACAGCCAGTGCATAACCTGGCACACTGCTTTCAGTCTGTCACATCTGGGGGAGCACCTGAACGTCCTGAATTTGGATAAAACAAGATTCCTTCTTGTGTTTGCTCACAGTCCAGAGCGGCAGCCTTCAGCATAGCAGGATCTTTTGTGTGAAGAAATCAAAGCTGGGTGAAGGGCAGGGGTTTGGTCCACATGCTAAACAACTAGCTAAACTCACTGAATCACCTGAGTGGCTGGAAGTGACCCTGATAAACCAGGGTCATCTTCTCTCCTCTTGAAATCAGGGGAGAGGACAGCTGGCAACCAGCCCAGGCTGAGAAACAGTGGGAATCCTGAGCAGAGAGACTCACAGGAGAGATTTAAGCAAACAAATCAATGAATGTGGAACATCATCCTGAAAAATGCAACGGATAAAGACATTTAATCATTTTGTGCTGGCCAGATAAGAACCATTTGACAGCCTGCCAGGCTTTTTCTCTAGACTTTCTAAATGATTATCAAAAAAAACCTAAACAAAACCATCTACCACACAAATACACATGCTCTATCAGATGCTGAATGTCCTAGTTTCCTAACTGAACCTCCCAAGATAAACAAGAAAAAAAGACCATCTCTCAGGTACTTAAAGAAATCAGAGCTATTCAGTTTTGCAGACTTAAGCCCCCCAGCTTTTTGACAGAAAATTCTCTGACCAGCTGTAGCTTTCTCAAGTTGCTGGAATGGGTTCTTCACTGTAGCCAAGGCTACTGTGGATCACAGAACAGACTGAGCAGCACTCCAAGCCCAGGAGGGCTCTTCTTGTGTTCATCCTCTCTCCTACAACTGTGTGCTCAAACTCCTTACTCCTGCCCTAAGGATAGGAACAGTGATACAAAAAATACGTTGTAAATTAAATTGATGAAGCCAGTATTTTAAGAAATCCAGATTAACATAAGCTGCTGTTCAACTGAGGCTGAAAAAATTCTTAGGGAGAAACCAAACCATCACAGCCCAAAACAGAAGTCAGTCACACAAATTCATCCAGCTGCGTGTGCTAAGAATGCTTTTAATAAAGTCCTTTACAACAATAAGCTTTGTATGACAACTGAGACCTCATCTGGAGTCCTGTGTCCAACACAAGGACATGGAGCTGCTGGAGCCAGTGCAGAGGAGGCCACGGAGATGCTGCAGGGCTGGAGCCCCTCTGCTCTGGAGCCAGGCTGGCACAGCTGGGGCTGCTCCCCTGCACAAGAGAAGGCTCCAGGGAGAGCTCAGAGCCCCTGGCAGGGCCTGAAGGGGCTCCAGGAGAGCTGCACAGGGACTGGGGACAAGGCATGCAGGGACAGGACACAGGCAATGGCTTCCAGTGCCAGAGGGCAGGGCTGGATGGGATATTGGGAAGGAATTGCTGCCTGGGAGGGTGGGCAGGCCCTGGCACAGGGTGCCCAGAGCAGCTGTGGCTGCCCCTGGATCCCTGGAGTGTCCAAGGCCAGGCTGGATGGGATTGGAGCAGCCTGGGACAGTGGAAGGTGTCCCTGCCATGGCAGGGAATGGAAGTGGCTAATCTCGCAGATCACTTCCAACCCGAACCAATCTGTGATCCTGTGTTTATCTTAGAGGTCTCAATGAAGTGCCAGCATGTCCATCAGATGAGAATTCCCTTCCTACAGAAAAGCTGTATTTGGAATTCAGAAGCCAGTGATGTGATCAGAGTATAACATTCAGAGTCTTGAATAGGGGAAAGGGGAAAGGGAAGGGGCCACAGTGTTGTCACAGACAGCTCTTTTTCTGTGAGACAGAATAAAGTTTGCTCCACTCCTTATGCCTGAACTTGGAAACATGAGGACATTCTAAGGACATCACCAAGCTTGACATGTGCAGTACACCCCTCCAGGAATAATTACATACTTGTTCTCAAGAGGAAAAGCATACCACAAAGGAGATTTCTATAGCAGAGATTTACTGTGCTGCATATTTTTGGAAAAACTAGCCTGTAAGTTTAACTTGCTTTTCAATTGAAAGAAAGGTATTTGGTTTTCACTTCCTTTATGCTTTTAAGAAGAGAAAACTTCTTAAGAGTATCAGACAGACTTATCTCTTCCACAATGCCACTGCAGCACAATTAATCACCCAGATTTCCCAGCTTCAGAACAGATTTTTAATAGTTCATGTCCAATCAAGTTTAAGCCCTGAGGACACATTTCTATTGTTTGGTTATCAAAACAAGAGTTTCCAGAACTTGCAGTGATTCCAAACGTAGTGCACTCAAAGTCTGTGCCATGATACACCATCAGCAGGATGCATTTTTAACAAAATCATTGAACAAGCGACCCAATCACTATAGGAAACTCTTCAGCCAAAAACACATTTTAAAAAAAATCAGTATTTTTATACTTCTCCTGCTACATTCAAGTGTTTGGTAGGAGTTGGGTACTAACAAAGGAAAACAAAAATACCTTTTGTGTCCTTAGTTTCTTCTTCCATGAACCTGTAGTAGAGGTTTTTGACTGATGCACTCATAGACTTCAAAGGCTGGTACAAGATCTTGTACTTGCCCACCACGGCCTTGTTTATCTCTTGAACAACTGCATTAATCTGATCCTGTGCCATACGGCCTTTCAGATACCTACAAATAAAAACAATAATCAGCAACCAGAAAGTCAAAGTTCTGTGTTTATTCTTCTCTTCCATCAGACTTAACTGAACAAACTGCTCCTAGTTAGAAGCAGTTTCTCCTGAATACATGTAGCAGTTAATTCTGTCCATTTCCTTTATTGTTTAACAACCTTGAAGGTAAAAGGGCCATGACAGAACCTAAAACAGAAAGATAAAACATTAGAAAGCTAAATTAAGAAGAATTAAGAATCAGAATGTGTTCAGTGCTTCAGCTGTAAAAAGCTTTTCAAAATGGAATAAAGGTTGTTTTTATAGTGTATATATATGTAGTACTAAAAGAATAAAATGTGTCGGTAACAGCCTAGAGGTACAGGAAGCACAATTTCTTTTTTTGGATGTGGCACTTGGTGCCATGGTCTACTTGAGATGTTAGGGCATGTGTTGGACTCAATGATCTTGGAGGTCTCTTCCAACCTGGTGATTCTGTGATTATTTGGGGCTTTTTGAAGAACTACTAGTTTAGTGCTGCCTTCTGTATCTGACTGTGCAGCCTACTGAGCTGTGCAGGTATCATCCTGCACCACCAGCATCCATTTCTGAACTCTCACTGCATTTCATAACACCAGTACTGCAAGCATAAAGTCTGTTCACAACAGCCTAGAGGAACAGGAAGCACAGAAGATAAAGAACAAAGGGATGTGGAAATACTAGAACACTGGAACATTTGCAAGTAAGACTATTAGGTATTTATAGACATAAAGCCATGCCTTCAAGGAAAAGAACCTGTGCTGCACACTGAGAAGCCATTATATAAAAAATGAAATCTGAAACTCAAATTACAAGCAGTAAGCTAAACACAACAAAACCCCCACCCACCAAAAAAAAATGGCAGTAAGTAAAAATGAAAAATGCCAGCCTTGCAACCTGCATTGTCCTTAATTCAAACAAACAACAACAAACCAAACCTGGCTGTTTGTGTTTTGTTCAGTACCAGCTTGCAGACCTGAGGAATTACACAAGTGTTACAATTCATTTTAAGAATGAATGCTTTAGGTCAGTAGAGCTAAAAGTTATGGGACAGCAAGTTGAAAAGATCAATGAACAACAAGCTCCTCCCTTGTTTCAATCTGAACAGACAGGCTCAATCTCTGGAGAACACACAAAGAATTCAAAGCAGAAGTAGATAATCAATTACAAGTTCAGTACTCCAAACCAGAGTTTGGGCAGGCATTCTGCAATTACCAACTCAAAATAAGAGCTGCAGATTCCAACAGCAGCCAATCCCTGCCTGAGTACGGCAGGAGCTGTGCAAATACTGAATTCAAACCAAGTTTGAAACTCAGCAGCCACTAAGTTACTTGCAACCAGCTTTCAATTTTAGTGATACAGTGATTAATTCAACGTTGGAAGTGCAGCTATCTCTCAGTAATAAAAACGCTCGACTCTGCACAGCAATAAAAGCAGCAGTGCCGCCCCTGAAATGCAGCCACAGCACAAACACTGCCTGTAAGCACAGCAGGGCTGTGCCTGTGTGCATTAACTGCTGCTCACTGCTCTCTCTGCTCCCCACGCCACAGGGGAGCGTGCAGAGACAGGAAGGCTAAGCCCAGAGGTATAAAAAACCTTTATTTAACTTCCTGTGCTCCCACTGCCGACACACAGACAGTGTGTTGTGTGATAAAGCCAAGGGACCACCTCAGCTCATCCTGAAGCTGAAACAGACTGGCAGGACTGGGCTGCCTAAGCCTAAAAACCAAATGCTCTTTGAGAGGCCCTCAGGCATCCAAGATGCTTTAATCTGAAATTAAATTCTGTCAAAACCAAATGGAATTTTTATTCAGTGCGTAACCAAGGATAATAAAAACTCCAGCTGTCCCACAGCCCTCTCATGTTTCTACCCAACCATGGCTGGCAAACTCATTTAATGCCAACATTTATTTCAGTCCATACCTACACTAATATAAAAATACAAAGCTGAGAAGTTCCAAATTCAGGCATTTAATTTAGATTTAAAATAACTTTAAAATCTGCTTCGCTATTCCAAATGCAACATAATTCAAAATCTTTCTTTTATTTAAAAAAAATAAAAAACCAGTCAGTTTCTTTTTTTAATCTACAGAAGCCCTTTTTCAAAGCATTTTTTTTCCATAGGTATGAAAACCAGAGCACAGTGCTGTGTTCCTCAGAGAAAAGAATAACATCAATATATCACATATATACCACTCTAAAAGACATAAAGCTTGTAATGGCCACCCCCTGCTCTTCTCAAAAATGGTTAGTCTAAAATAGCCATGTATTATTATCCCCAGCCACCATCTTCTGAGACTTGAGAGTTATAATGAGTGCACAGAATCTGAAATACTTCCAGCAGCAAGATTTTTAGAAAGCAGTGAGAATTCTAGACACAGAATAAAGCAAGCATTTTCCTTTGCCTCAAAGACAAAAGTTAACAAAGACAGGTGCTGTGAAATGTCCTTTATCTTCCTCCACAGAGCACCTTCCTGCAACAGATTTGAAGGGCAAGATAATTTGCAAGTCTTTTATTGTGCAAAGTGTTCTGTTTGATCAGGGTGCTCCACATCTGCCCCTTGACAAAGTGTGTGCCTTTGCTAAATATCAGCTGCCCAGTCCTAGGACTGTGGAGTCCCTGAAGTTTGTTTGGCCTTTTTAGTGGCCTGATGGTGTTAGGAATAGATTTTCCTTCATGTTCAACACAAAGCAAGTGAAAATAGCCTCAATTTTTCAGTCAGATTTTCAGACCACCTCCCACCCTCCAGTGCTCACCTGAAGAACTGGGCCCTGAACCAAATTCTTCCAAGAGAGCACATTCAGTGAAAGAGATTTTGTAATACAACTATTTGCTGCTTAGATTTGGTCAATCAGCATGTGAAATTGTAAGTACTCCCTCAATCTTGTAATACAACATTGCCAGGCAACAGAAATACTGGCAGATTAATAGATCTATGTAAATTGATGTAAATTTTCCTCCACAGAACAAACATGCTTCTCCAATCTGAATAAAATTAAATTATTTCTAGAGCTCTACCAGCACAGTCTAAGTCTAAGCTGCAACCTTTCCATAATGGGTGCCTTCCAACACAGCTGCAACATTTCCACAAGGGGTGCCTTCCAATTCAGCTTATCCTGTGGTTTTGTGGATCTGTCATGAAGAGGATCTGTCTGCCCTCTGTCCCCATCCTCCACACCCAGGAACAGCAGTGGAAAACCTTCTGCTTTCAAGGATTATTATGAACTCTTTTAGGTTGGAAAAGCCCTCTGAGATTATTCCCCAGCACGGCCAAGGACACCACTAAAACATGCCCCAAGTGTCCTTCCAGCTGTCTCATGATGTGGGAGATAACAGTTTTAACTGGAAGTTAAAACAATATTCAGCTGGAATGGTCTGTGTCTGTTTCTCTTGTCACAGCAGAGATAAAGACCAAAAATTCCCATGCTCCAGCTTTATCCTCCCATTATTTTATCAGGAGAGGACTGCCTAAGGGAGTAAATCCACAAAATACCTGAGGTGTTCTGCAGAATAAAAATACCAGGTGCATGCTCTTCTCAGAAGTAACCAGAAGTCCTTTATCATTAGTCCTTCAACATTCAGGATAAGGAAGAAAATGGGCATTACTCACCTGAAAATTTTGAAGGCTGTAGAAAAAATTATTGGAAAGCCTCAAGTAAAGTTCAAAAACACATTTCTTATTGAAACAGGTATTGTCAGGGAACACAGTGAATCCAGAGTCTCAATAACAACTCAGCCTTAGGCATCCAGAGAAATTTCCTTCAGACAAGGATATCCATTAATCATGTCCTGATGCTAGGGGAAAACACCCACAGCTTTCTATTCCAGAAATTTGGGAATTTCAGTGCAAAGTGGTTTGGTTTTTTTTTTTTTGCTTTTAACAAGTCTGATTGCTTTTACTGTCTCAAAACAGATAGGTAAGTCAAGACTTGACTTGACAGAAACCAATAGTTGGGTCAAATGAAAACAGTATTTATCATTACTTTTCCTTCTATGTGTAAACAAACTCTTCATCTTATGAGATGATGGCTCTTTTTTTTTTTAATGTCAGTTCTCAAAACAAGATGAGGATTCACCTGTTACCTAATAAATCTCTGTTCATACAATTACAGTGACTTTTGAGGTAAGAGGTTTGGGTTTTAACTGATTTGAGTTCATCTTCCCAACACCACCATTGAAAAGAGCCCAATTAACTCCATCCATTCAATTTTCAAGTTTGCTAGCGTTGCATTTGAATTATTAAGGAGCTATTAATATTTAATCTCTGTCAGTCCCAGTTCTGCAGGAGGTCACTCTCCCAAACCTGTGTGTGCCACCCAAATTGAAATGCCAGGCTGTAAGGGAAGCCACGCTTACTTACACAGGAAGACTTTCAAACTCCTCTGTGGTTATTAATGCCACTTCTTTAATGGCTATTGCCTTTTTTCCAGGCTTCTTTTCACGCTTAGGTTCTACAGCATTTTTCTGTCCTTCCTGTTTCTCACTTGGCACCATGACGCTGTAAAATAAAGGGATATTCAGGGTAAAAACAGCAGCTAAGTAGGCAGGAGAATTCCACTACACTGTCAAGTCTGCTTAGTCACAGATCTAAGTTCCAGCCTATCTGTTAGGCTGGGTGAACACAATTAATGATATTTCAGAAAAGGAACATCAGTAAAGCAAGCCTGCTCTTTCAAATCATATCCTTCAGCTGACTTCAGCACAGCTCTTAGCTTCTCTGCTACAGAGGCTGCTAGCAGGTGAGCTGGAAGCAGCCCAAGTGCAGCATGGCACAGCTCAGAATTCAGTGTACCGTTACATTTCACACAATGCAAGGCCTGGCTTTTTACGAGATGAAACACAGCACAGAGCTGCAGATTTTTAACATTTCATAGCTCTTTGAAACGGGTTCAAATCTTGGGAAGCCTGACTCATCCATTAAACTTTTAAAGTAAAGAAATTCAACACCACCTAGCAGACTGGGTTTTTTTTAATACTTTAAAATTTTTTTAGGCAAGATCCAAAAGGTGGAAGAATTTCCTGATTTATTCTGGATTATTAGAACATTATTGTTATAAATTCACCTTTCCTCTAAATCCTCGCTCAGAGCCTCAAACACCAAGGGATTTGCCAGGCTTTGACAGCAAAGGTGATGCACTTGGCCAAATCCACAGTCATGAGGACACACGGACAGTACTGGGATGTGCAGCAGAATCAGCGTCAGCAGAACAGAGCTGACCTGGACCAGGGTCTGACTGTGCCACACAAGATCTTTGCTGGATGTGGGGTCCCACAGCAGTGCCAGTCCCCAGGGCCAGGATTTGAGGTGTCACTTGATGTGACACGGCCAAATCCAGTGTCCTATCCCTGAGGAACACGAGTGAGAGGACAGTCAGTGCCCCCTGCTGGGCTCCCACACTGCCTGCCCGGTGACACGGGGACAGGAGCAGCTCTGCTAGGTGACACAGCACAGAGCCCCTCTGAAACACGGCACATCTGCAAACTGACTCACGTGTCACCATCTGAAGAACATCTGTTTGTATCTCAACAGCAACAACAATGAATCCTGGCACGCTGCAGCTAGCAGGGAATGTCAGCAAACAGGAGGGAAAGGGAAGGGGGTGGATTTTGGGTGGTGGTGGGTTTGGAATGAAAGGATAAACACAAGAACCAAGGGAAGCAGTTCACATCTTGAAACTTCATTCCTCCCACGCTCCATTCTATCACACTGCAACAAACCATTTTCTAGATGATTCCCCATATCCAGGCACCCCTCCTTTGTGTTCCCACCCACTCCCTTGCCCCTGCGCTGCTGCAGTGAGGTAGGACAGACACAGTCCACTGCCGACCTGCACCATGAAAAGGAAAAACTGATGCTTGTTTACAAAATCTGGCTCTGCTGGAATGAGAAACTGCTCTCAACAAACACGGGGGATACAAACAGCTTGAGAGACATTGAACTTGCTTTTTGTGAGAGTCCTCTGGTATACCAGAACAGAAAACCCGAGAATATGGGAGCGAAACAATAGCTAAGGACACGAATCCTTCAGTTTCTCTGTGTGGGTGTTTTCATTTTCCCAGGGACTTCAAGGCCTGTCTCACCAGTGTTCAAGTGCTCTTCTGCTTTCTGCACTATCTCACAAAAATCACTCAACAGCCCATTAGTATTCACAGTCCCACACATCTGGGGACATAGGGTAAGGGAAAGGGAGGAAGCCAGGAGAGGAAGGTTTGGGGAAGAGACCTGAAAACACATTTAAACTGACACAGTGGGTTTTGAACAATTATGTCCCTTCTTACACCTCCTTGACCCTCCACCGCACAACACAGTGAACACCAAGAAGTGAGAAAATGGGGGCAAAAGAAGAAAGTGTGTTTCGACAAATGGCATCCTCATACAATGTATCATTACTCAAGAAAAACCAGCAACAAACTGAGACTGACATAACAGCGGCTGTGAGCTGGCTGAGCACAATCTGTAGAAAATTATCAGAAAAGCTTGGTTTGTTTTACATATTGTGGTTCTCTAGAAAGGGAAGAACCAGCTGAAGTCATGTCACAATTAACTTCCTGATCACAAGCAGCACAAGATTGCAAGGGAAACCAATATCTCAAAGAATCTTTTGGTATCACAGGTGGCACAATCACCAAAGAAGCCTCATTTACATCTAAACAATTTCCAGGAGCTAACACAAAATTAAGACAAAGGATTTCCTACAATCAGAAAGTAAGTTATGACAGGAAGGCAGAATCCAAGTGGTAATTTCTGAAAAACTTCAGTTCTTACACACACACACAAAAAAAAGCAACATCTGAATTGAAAAGGAACAAGACACCCCTGGAGGCATTTTGAGAAGCTGTTTCCTAAGCTGAGGGGTTCATGTCTAAAGGGTTGGAATAAGAAAAAAGCTTCTGCACAAGTCATCCCTTCACCAGCTAACAGTTTCAATACAATGCCTACACCAATGACCATATTGCTACACACCAACAAAAACCACAGTTCCTTTTTCTCTTCTGGAACCCCCTTTCCACACATTTAACCTTTTACTTTGCTGGACTGTGTCTGTCATGTTTTGAGACTGAGACTTCTCTGGCATTAGGAACCAGACCAAGTAAAGCTGGTAGGTTCAGGGCACATACTGGGAGCACTGAATTCAAACTGCATTGCCTTCTGACAAGCTATAAGGTGGGAAAGAACACTCTGGGATCTCAGATAATAAGACCCTGCAAGTGACCCTACCTGACACACACTAACATCACTCCAGGAAAAAATAAGCAGCTCCAACAGGACAGAGAAAGATATGAGAAACTCAGAGTTAAAATGTCTTAGAAGCCTTCTGAGTAACAGCCATTATTTTATATACTTGTCATTTTCACACACTTCAGCCACTTGACTCTGAAAAGCTTCTTACCACAGCCCTCTCCAAGGCAAGGGGGTGTCAAAGCTAACTGAAATAAATGTGGGATTGTGTAGAGAAAAGAGAAAAAAACTACGACAAACACTATTTAAAGTCCCCCAGAAAGATCACTGAGTTAGAGGATTTTTGTTTTTTAATTGTGTTTGGAAGGGCAGTGATGAACTTCAGTTCTAGAGACCCAGCATTTGGGTCACTAACCCTTTAATACATAGGCACTGCAGTTATAAAATCAGTGTGTTTGTGATTCTAAAGCAAGGGACACTCAGACTGAGAGAAGCACTTGCTTTCTCTACATCACATCCACCCCTGGAAGCTCCCATTGGAACCACCTGGTATTTTACAGACTTGACTTGATAGATTTGTTGGGGTGCTAGCACCAGCTCGGACAGACTCAACACACACAAGTTTGGCTCCCAAAATCTCAGTCAATGTGGGGTGCAAGGAGCAGAGTTGTACAGCACTGCAGCTCAACACTGCAGCCCAGGAGCAGCCCAAATCCCCCAGGCTCGTGTACCACGTACCAGCTGTTGGTTGGTTTAGGCAGGTAAGGTGGAATGTGTTCAAGGAGGTGATGTGCTTCTTTTTGTTCTCTCTCAGCAGTCTTCTGGATCTCCTGAAATTAATAAGTGACTGCATTAGAAATCCTACTAACATTCAGCAAGTAAAGTTAGGGCAGTATTAAATTGATTTTCAGCTTTATTAAGAGGTGTCTTTTATTCTCCCGCCATCATTTTACCTCCTAATACCATAATTTCCTCAGGAGAACTAGTAAGGATACAAAGGAAGGAGCATCTGTCCTTGCCCCCAGAATGCCAGAGAAATTTGAGCAGGCAAAAGGAACTTTAGCAATACACCCTCAGCAAGGTCTGGTCAGGGGAGTGGTGGTAGTGAAGACAAGACACTGTGGTAAACTCACCTCCCTTCCCCAAACAACATTTCCACAAAAGACTTAACAAAGGCAGTGCAAACACAGACCAGAATAACAGACAAATATCCTAACTGAACACTTTGTGCATCTATTCCAAATATGGGTGAGTAGAGCTGCTCTTTAGATCACTGCATCAATCATGATAAAGATATGTTTTCGAGGCCAGTGACAAAGACATGCTTTTAATGGCCTTAACATTAAATATTAGGATATTAGGAATAAGTTCTTCCCTGTGAAGGCTGTCCAGGGCCAGGTTGGACAGGGCTTGGAGCAAACTGGGACAGTAGAAAGGGTTGGGACTGGATGAGTTTTAAGGTCCCTTCCACCCTGAACTATTCTACAATTCTATGATGCTATGTATAAGCCTTGAAAAATACAGTTTTTAATGTTCATTATTCTGGAGAACTGCTTAACAAACCATCAGCAAGCCTGTTCCAAGACCCAGTTTATCTTGTAAGCATGTGCATCCAAACATCACTAAGGATCTAGGGAAAAAAACATGACATACATATCAAAGATTTCTTTGAATTTTATGAACAAGAAAAGAATAAAGATTACTTTTAGCAAATCTTTCAGTTTTTCTTGCTCTTTAACTATAATTTCCATTTTATCCAGGAGATCATGTACAAGGTACATCTCATTCTGTATTTTATGGAGCACAGGCTTGTAGGATTCATGTTCACCTGTAAAAGAGAGAACATTAAGCTACAAAGTCTCCAAGAAAAAACCAAAATCCAGTATTCCTTCCCTTCACTAGCAGTGATTATCTAACTCCCTGCTCCCCAGCCAACATCTCCATCCAGGAGAAGCAGCAAGCCAAACTGTCAGCCCTGTATTTCGGACAGCCAACAGAGTTCATGGAATCAATTAGTTTGGAAAAGCCCTCTAAGATCAGGTGCACCTATTCCCCCAGAGCACTGTCAAGGCCACCATCAACCTGTGTCCCAAGTGTCACAACCACATGGGTTTTAAATCCCTTCAGGGATTGGGATTGCACCACCTCCCTGGGCAGTCCCTTCCAATGTCTGACCATCCTTTCCATGAGGAAATTCCTGCTGCTGTCCACCCTGAGCCTCCCCAGCCCAGCCTGAGGCCGTTCCCTCTCCTCCTGTCCCTGTTCCCTGGGATAAGATCCCAAATCCCCCCGGCTGTCCCCTCCTGTCAGGGAGCTGTGCAGAGCCACAAGGTGCCCCCTGAGCCTCCTTTTCTCCAGGCTGAGCCCCTTTCCAGCTCCCTCAGCCCCTCCTGGGGCTCCAGCCCCTTCCCAGCTCCGTTCCCTGCCCTGGACACGCTCCAGCCCCTCGGTGTTTTCTTGGAGTGAAGTGCAAACTAAACCTCACTGCTGCTCTTGCTTACCTATGTGTCTCATTTGGATACAGTCTTTGACATTTGAAATCTTTGTATTGATGTGGATGCATAAATCTTCCAGGCCTGAGAATGCCATATCTTTCATCATCACACTGAGGGGGAGCAAAAATGAAGGCAGGAATTTAACAAAGACATAAGTTGCAAACATTGCCTACAAAAGCAGAATTTTTAGAAAGATCCTGATCTGTCAAAGAAGCAGAGAACATGCATGAAACAGTAAACGGAGTAATCCTTTTTATCTTACTAAATTGAAGGAAGAAAAGGAAGCATAAAGTGACTGGCAAGTCAAAATTGACTAGACAAGCCAATAAGTTTGCCAGAGATAAATGTAGTGTGATATCAGTACAGCGATTCCTTATGAGACTGGGAGCATCCTTATTATATTGAAGTGTCCACTAAAAAACGAGTTGGAATTTACAGGAAATACCTGGCTTATATAAGGCAGTTTTAGAAGGCTCTCTCAGGGAGACTACATCAGGTGATTGATGTTTAAAGGGATGTGTTTTTTTAAAAAACATAATTAAGCCAAAAAGAAAGTGTTAGCAGATTTATTAGGAAATCTGAAGGCATCAAAAAGAGCATCATATATTGATTACTATACTGTTTATAATAATAGAGTTATTAACCCTATTATAGGCAGGAATTTATTAAAAGAAAAAGTTATACAATGCGACAAACCCCCGCATTTAACACTGCGGCCCGGCACTGAGCGCTCACACAGCTCCCTCCGGCGGCTCACACTTGGAAACTTTTAAAAAGTCTTCATTTCGCTTTTGGTTTAAAATACTACCAACTCTTATTAAATCCGTTCTTAGAGACCTGCCGCCTTCCCCACCCTCCACACTGGCGTGGAACCAGGACTGCCGGAGACGGACCGCGACACCCTGAGGGGATCGAGGCCACACGCTGGCAGCGCCAGCTTCTCCTCAGGTCTTACCAGGCGCAGCAAGGCCAGTGCTTCCCGGTCTTTGTCCCTGTCCCACTCTCCCAGCCGCTCGGCCGGGGAAGGAGGGAGGGCGAGGCTCCCGCGGCCCGGTTCGAGACCCGGTTTGAATCCGCCGCGCTCGGGCGGCCGTTGGGGAGGGCGGGGAGGGAGCGTGCGCGCTGAGGGGAGCGAGGGGCGGGCGGGAGGGAGGAGCGGGGCAGCGCTGGGGAAAGCAGGGCGGGAGCGCTGAGAGGACTGAGGGGCGGGCGGGGAGGGAGGAGCGGGGCAGCGCTGGGGAAAAACGGGGCGGGAGCGCTGAGGGGAGCGAGGGGCGGGCGGGGAGGGAGGAGCGGGGCAGCGCTGAGGAGAAGCGGGCGGGGAGCGCTGAGGGGAGTGAGGGGCGGGCGGAGAGGGAAGAGAGGGGCATCGCTGAGGAAAAACAGGGCGGGAGCGCTGAGGGCAGTGGGGGCATCGCTGAGGAGAAGCAGAGCTGGGAGCGCTGAGGGGAGTGAGGGACGGGCGGGGAGGGAGGAGCGGAGCAGCGCTGAGGAAAAACGGGGCGGGAGCGCTGAGGGGAGAGAGGGCCGGGCGGGAGGGAGGAGAGGGGCATCGCTGAGGGGAGCGAGGAGCGGGCGGGGAGGGAGGAGAGGGGCATCGCTGAGGAAAAACAGGGCAGGAGCGCTGAGGGGAGCGGGGACATCGCTGAGGAGAAGCAGAGCTGGGAACGCTGAGTGGAGCGAGGGACGGGCGGGGAGGGAGGAGCGGAGCAGTGCTGAGGAAAAACGGGGCGGGAGCGCTGAGGGGAGCGAGGGGCGGCGCTGAGGAGAAGCAGAGCTGGGAGCGCTGAGGGGAGCGAGGGGCGGCGCTGAGGAAAAACAAGGCGGGAGCGCTGAGGGGAGCGGGGACAGCGCTGAGGAGAAGCAGAGCGGGGGGAACGGGAGCGCTGAGGGAAGCTGCGGCACCCCTGAGGAAAAGCAGGGAGGGAAGAGCGAAGCCCTGAGGGGTGCGAGGGACGGGCGGAGCGGGGGCAGCGCTGAGGAGAAGCAGAGCGGGGAGAGCGGGAGACCTGAGGGGAGCGAGGGGCGGAATGCGGGGCGCTGAAGAGGTTGTAGGCCAGGTGGGGGTCGGTCTCTTCTCCCAGGCAACTGTTGGGAGGACAAGGGGATGTAGTCTCAAGCTGCGCCAGGGGAGGCTCGGCTTGCACTTAATGGGGAATTTATTCGTGGAAGGGGCTGCCTAGGGAGGTTTGGAGGCCTCATCCCTGGAGGTGTCCAAAGAACGCCGGGACATAGTGCTGTGGTCTGGGTAACAAAAGGAGATCAATCATAGGTTGGGCACGGTTTCTGAGGTCTTTTCCAGCCTTTGTAGTTTTGTGAGTCTGCAGGGACTGGGAGGAAGGGCGTGAGGCGGGAGCTGTGAGGGGAGCAGGAGCGAGCGGCGGGACCGCGGAGGATGTTGTGGATTTTAGGAGCTCTGTGAACACAGACATACAGTTCGCCTTATAGAAAGTTTATTCAGCGCAGCTTGCAAGGAGGACCTTCCCGCTAATCAGCTTGCCAAGGGGTGAAACGACACATCTACAAGTTACATATATTATACAATAAAATTTATATTAACACGCCCGCTTACTGCATATTCTCCGCCCACCTAATGCATATTTATTTGGGTGACGTAATCCTAACGCACGGTTCGAAACGGGTTCTTTCCTTCACTAGGCAAATTCCTCTTGGAACAAGTGATTTCACAGAAATTACGTTTACAAAAAGGGAGAAAAAAATCTGAAAGATATAAAGGACAGCTGAAGGGGGACGAGAGGAAAAGCAAGAACGCTGACCAGAGCGGGAAGAGAAGGGCGGAAAGTGGGGGGACTGCTGAGGGAAGCAGGGCAGAAAGGGCAGGAACGGGGAAGGAAGGCGGGATCGCTGAATGGAGCCGGCGAGAAAGAAGGGCGGGATTGCTGAGGGGAACGGGAAAGAAGGCGGGATTGCTGAGGGGAACGGGAAGGAAGGGCAGGATTACTGAGGGGAACGGGAAGGAAGGGCAGGGTTGCTGAGGGGAACGGGAAAGATGGGTAGAAGGCGGGATCGCTGAGTGAAGTCGGATCGCTGAAGGAAGGCGGGATTGCTGTGTGCTGAGGGAAACGGGAAGGAACGGGGGAAGCCTGGATTGCTGAGGGAAGCGGCAGGGAACCAGGCGGGAAGGGAAAGCGGGATCCCTGAGGGAGGCGGTAAAAGGCTGGGTGGCTGAGGAGAGCCGGGTGAGAAGGGAGGCGGGATCATGAGGGGAGCGGGAAGGATCGCTGAGGGGAGCCGGGATGGCGGAACGCAGCGGGAAGGGAAGGGATCGCTGAGGGGAGCCGGGATGGCGGAACGCAGCGGGAAGGGAAGGGATCGCTGAGGGGAGCCGGGATGGCGGAACGCAGCGGGAAGGGACGGGATCGCTGAGGGGAGCCGGGATGGCGGAACGCAGCGGGAAGGGAAGGGATCGCTGAGGGGAGCCGGGATGGCGGAACGCAGCGGGAAGGGAAGGGATCGCTGAGGGGAGCCGGGATGGCGGAACGCAGCGAGCAAGGAAGGGATCGCTGAGGGGAGCCGGGATGGCGGAACGCAGCGGGAAGGGAAGGGATCGCTGAGGGGAGCCGGGATGGCGGAACGCAGCGGGAAGGGACGGGATCGCTGAGGGGAGCCGGGATGGCGGAACGCAGCGGGAAGGGAAGGGATCGCTGAGGGGAGCCGGGATGGCGGAACGCAGCGGGAAGGGACGGGATCGCTGAGGGGAGCCGGGATGGCGGAACGCAGCGGGAAGGGACGGGATCGCTGAGGGGAGCCGGGATGGCGGAACGCAGCGGGAAGGGAAGGGATCGCTGAGGGGAGCCGGGATGGCGGAACGCAGCGGGAAGGGAAGGGATCGCCGAGGGGAGCCGGGATGGCGGAACGCAGCGGGAAGGGACGGGATCGCCGAGGGGAGCCGGGATGGCGGAACGCAGCGGGAAGGGACGGGATCGCTGAGGGGAGCCGGGATGGCGGAACGCAGCGGGAAGGATCGCTGAGGGGAGCCGGGATGGCGGAACGCAGCGGGCAGGGAAGGGATCGCTGAGGGGAGCCGGGATGGCGGAACGCAGCGGGAAGGGACGGGATCGCTGAGGGGAGCCGGGATGGCGGAACGCAGCGGGCGGGGAAGGGATCGCTGAGGGGAGCCGGGATGGCGGAACGCAGCGGGCGGGGAAGGGATCGCTGAGGGGAGCCGGGATGGCGGAACGCAGCGGGCGGGGAAGGGATCGCTGAGGGGAGCCGGGATGGCGGAACGCAGCGGGAAGGGAAGGGATCGCTGAGGGGAGCCGGGATGGGATCTCTGTGAGGCAGCGCCGACAGCGCCCGCTCCGATTCCGCCCCTGAGGCCTTTACTCCCTCCAGGGAATTGTCACCAACAACCGCCACACCATTTATTACTTGGTGGTATAAATTCACTTTATTTCAGCATTTAACAGAAGACAAAGCTCTCAATAAAAAATCAGTTTTGGACATACACGTGGTCGTGCTGGTGTGTATCCTACAGGACATCATCAGCCATCACTTTCTTTTTTCTCTTGGGGTAGGAATGACACTGATCCCAAACTTTTTTTTCCAATTAGTTAGAAATACAAAGGTTTCTTTTGTTAAGGACAGGCTACTTATCTCTCCAAGGAAAGAATCGGCACAATCTCTGTTGCTTTTCCACAATTCCCTGATACATAAAAGCTCACAGTTCCCTCTGTTCTCTATCCCCAAAATCCTGAAGAGCTTATAAACACAGATTAACATACAAACGAGTTATAGAAGGACTGTATTAAAGCAGGGATGCAATCCAAGGAGTGACTGTGTCCAGCAGAATTAAGGACAACAGAAAATGTGCAAAAGCACTGCCACAGCAGGCTATTGAAATTTCTTTTTACAATAATGCATCTTTTTAACATTTTACATTTACAACATTTAACATCTTTTTAACATGTGGAGAGGCTTGGTCAAAGCAGAAATGTGGCACTAATTCCCCCAGGCAAACCATGGAAAAAGGAGGAAGAAAATGTTCAAAAGCCCTGCTTCATAAGGAATTTTCAATGTCAGTAATTAAGAGATTAAAAACAAACCTGAGAGAGTCCTGAGCCCAAGAGCTCAAAACCTGGAGTTTTTCATGTTTGCTAACTTCTGCAAACAACCACACAAATTGTTCTGGACTTTAAACATGGGGCCGTCTTCCACTAACAACCTGTGCAGTAAGCTGACAGTGCATGGTCTAAGAAAGGGGAAAAACCCAAAATTGCACAGATACAGAGAAAACATTCTACAGATCCCCTATATCCCTACAAAGAGCATTTAAAAACTTGACAGTCAGGAGCTTCTTCTGTTGTTTAGACCACATGATGAGAATGATCTGAAACCCCTCAGGTGGCCTCCAGCACTTTATGGATTAAAAGATAAAGTTTGTGCTGTGTGTTTTCGGGGCAGAGGAAAAGGTCAGAATTAAAGTTTCTTTCTGGACCCTAATACCGCTCCTAACCCCTGGTGCCAGCTGCAGTCACAGGTCCATAATGTTTCATAAAGCTGTGGTGCAATCACGAGTCAGTCTCATCATCAGGAAGCAAGGCTGTTCTTTTCAGTTTACTAAGCAAACACGCCTGAGTGAAGAGGCTGATATTCACTTTCTTGCTTCTTGCAGGTAAGCACACAGACGCTCAGCATGGCGAAGAACTGGAAAAGAGGGAGTGCACAAGAGATTTAGTCCTGCTGTTGGCTTGAGTGTTTCCTCTCTGGTTTGTCCCATTAATTACTACATTCACATTAATTACTAGTTGTCTTGCCATGGGGGAAAATTTCAGTGAAAGGTTAGGATCATTCTGGGATAAAATGAATTCTCCAAAATATTTAAGCGTGCCTTAGGACAAGGAGTGAGAGGCATGGCTTCCCAGTGCCAGAGGGCAGGGCTGGATGGGATATTGGGAAGGAATTGCTGCCTGGGAGGGTGGGCAGGCCCTGGCACAGGGTGCCCAGAGCAGCTGTGGCTGCCCCTGGATCCCTGGAGTGTCCAAGGTTGGAGCAGCCTAGGACGGTGGAAGGTGTCCCTGCCATGGCAGCCAATGGAATGAAATGAGCTTTGAGGTTCCCTTCCCACCCAACCCATCCTGGGATTCTGTGACTCTACGATAAAATGGATTCTGCATTGAACTTCCATCCCAAATCCCCTACTGTCTTTTGAATCCACAATTGTTAAGTAGATGAAATGGAGACAGTTGGAAAAACACAAGGGAGGAACGTAGCACTGAGTCTACTTCAGAGGCAGGAGAAAGCTGTAGGCTGTTAGGACAGTGAAGATAAAACAGCCCAAGATCCAAGGACAAACAGTAGTATTTTCCATGAGGGAAGAAACAGGAATGTTTACCTTTACGATAGCAAACCCCAGGATTACAAGCATAACATAGCTGATAACACTCTGCAGCCCAGACTCCAGCTCCTGTGCACAGCCCTGCCATGAAAGAGAGAGGTAAAAACACGTTAAGAGGTGTTCATCCAGCTGGAAGTTTTTATTATTTTCCCCCCAGTTCTCCCAAGGAAGCAGGGCCTGGTAAGACCTGTCTAAACCAGCACTGCAGATCTGAGGAACTCCATTCTTATCTTCCACAGCTGATGGCTTATTTCCTCCTGCATGAGGAGAGGCGCTGACAACTGCAATTTAACGACATTTACTGCACCTCAATTTCCTCTAGGAAAAAGTGACCTCTAGGTCACTTAAACAAGCACCCAAAACTCAGAGCTGGAAGGTCATCAATGGTATCTATAAAAGTCAGCTTAGGGGCTTATGCCCCAGACTGGAGAAGCTGATATGGAGTTAAGAGAATCACAGAATGGTTTGGGTTGGAAGGGACGTGAAAGCCCCTCCAGTGCCACCCCCTGCCATGGCAGGGACACCTTCCACTGTCCCAGGTTACTCCAAGCCCTGTCCAGCCTGGCCTTGGACACTCCAGGGATCCAGGGGCAGCCACAGCTGCTCTGGGCACCCTGTGCCAGGGCCTGCCCACCCTCCCAGGCAGCAATTCCTTCCCAATATCCCATCCAGCCCTGCCCTCTGGCACTGGAAGCCATTGCCTGTGTCCTGTCCCTGCATGCCTTGTCCCCAGTCCCTGTGCAGCTCTCCTGGTGCCCCTTCAGGCCCTGCCAGGGGCTCTGAGCTCTCCCTGGAGCCTTCTCTTGTGCAGGGGAGCAGCCCCAGCTGTGCCAGCCTGGCTCCAGAGCAGAGGGGCTCCAGCCCTGGAAACATCATCATCCTCCAGATTTGGCATGATCAACCCCAGATGAGTCTGTTCCCGTGCCCCAGATCTCTCTAGACAACCACAGCTATGGGCACACCCCTAAACTTTGCCTGGCCTGCTTCCCTCCACAATTCCACCTGGCTGAAAATGAACACGACCCAGCTGTGAGACCCTCATGCTCACCCGTGTGTTGAGCTCCTGCAGCTGATCCAGCTGCCCTGTGCAGTTCTTGGCCTCTTGCTGGCAGCAGCTCAGGGGGACACTGTGGTTCCCAGTGGAATTATACCACTGGGTGGTCGTCCAGTCACTGTAGTTCTTAACCCCGCAGCAGTGAAGCTACCAAAGACAGGACAGTTACACAGCAGTTAATATTGCATAACTGTAACATGTGTGTTACTAGATTATACATATGTATTGCTAGTTACATTTTTTTATATATATATTAGATTGTCATATTTATGAATGCTCATGTTGAGTTAAACCTCTCTTAGGCATAGTGGGCCAGAGCTGCCACCAGTTTGCAGCAGATTTATGAGCAGAGGTGCTTCGGGAAAACGTTCATGGGAGCAATAAATCAATCTCCTTCACACATTATTACGTCTTTCTCAGTTTATTCTTTGTGAAAGCTCCAATAAGAAGGTGACAAGTGGCAGGGTAGAGTCTTCCATCATCTCACTATTTTATGGTGCAGTGCTCTCGGCAGCAGCTATTCACATGTACTTATTTGCTCGGATGCAAATGTCACTCATATCTATCATGTATGAACCAAGTTCTGGGATACTCATCCTCTCCCCTCCTTTCCCAGCCTAAATTCCTTGTTTAGGAACCACTGTTCTCTTCCAAAAATGGTTAAATATTTTCTTACCTGTTCTTGCAAGTAATCCACAACTTCAGACTCGCTGTTTTTGCCATCATATTTCTCAAAGACTGAGCGCATTGTGCCCTGCACATCAGTTTTTACCTGTTTAAGGGGAGAAAAACAATGCAGATGGAAAATAAGAAATAAGGAAATCAGGCAGTGTTTTAGGCAAAATTCAGGTGGCACTTAGCTGGAATCGCATTCCTGGGTAGAACCAGAACTCGCCATCCTTGATGGAAAAGCCCCCTTTGGGAGCATCAAAAACTCAGAGACAGTTGTGATATCTGTCAGGTACTTTAAATATTCACCATGCTCCCAACAATGACATCCCTATCTCTATTTGCTCTGCAGGTTGCAGGACAGGGGATGAAGTAAAAAAAAAAAAAAAAAATCAAAGAAACCAGCTAAACTGAAATGATCAAACAATGCGAGATCTATTCTTTACTTTTATGTTAGAACAGAGATGCTAATTCTTTGTTTACCTTTTCTCTGTAAACAAATCCCAGGACAAAAGTGGACACCTCTGCAATGAAGATAACCAGGATAATAGCCAAGAACTGAAAATAAAAAGAGAGACAGTAAGAGGGAATCCCATAGCACTTGAATTCAACTGCACAATACACTTCACATTAATTTACAGCAGTAGCTTATCGTTATCTCTTACTGCCTCTCCAATTAAAATAGTTTCCAGAAAATAATTTAGAATAGAAGAAGTGGTGGCTGCCTCAACCCCGTTCAAGGCCAGGTTGGACAGGGTTTGGAACAACCTGGTGGTATTGGTTGGTCTGTGGAAGCTGTGGCTGCCTGTGGAAAAGAGGCTGGAATTGGATGAGCTTTCAGAGCCTTTCCAGCCCAAAGCTTTTGGGGATTACTGTGGCTCCACAGGCTCTGTGCCCGATCCTGAACTCTGCCATGACATGAGCTGTGTGAAGAGCCTGTGGAACACTTCAAGGTGGATGCCAAAGGGGAGATAAACCAGGGGCTGAGTGAGTACATTGTGCACTGCTTGTTGGGCTCACATTGCCTTCAGGGCGTGACTTGGGGCACGAAGGCACTCTGAGTGACCCTTTCTGGATTTTTAACAGTCATTCTGTGGTCAGTCAAGGCATGCTTTCAAGCACCCTGAGGAATAAAGTCAGCAGAAAAACCGATCCTATCGCCCAGTTTCCCCTCCCGAGGTCCAGCCTGGCACCTTCCCTGCCGGGGGAGGCAGCTGGAGCACACGGACACTCACCAGCCCCAGGCCCACCCGAGACTCGCGGAAGGTGGCGCAGCAGCCGAGCAGCCCGATGATGAACATCACCACAGCCACGCAAATAATGATCACGGCTGGCAGCACGACGTACTTGTCCTGCAGAAAGTTGTCGTAGCTCTTGTAGGCGTTGATGACGTACGCCCCGACATAGCTGAGCCCTGCAGCTGTTGCCTGGAGTGCAATAAGGAAAAGTGATTAGCAGTAGTTTTTTAAGCCTCTGACCTGGGAACGAATCGTGGATGGTTTTCTGAAAGTGATTTAGAAATAATGGCTGCAGTGTGCAAAGAGCTAGATGAAATAAACGCTGCATCTGAAACTGTTACCTAATCCAGCCACACATTCAAACTTGAACACAGAGAAGACAAAATTCACGGTATCACTCCCCTGCTAATAAGGCAGCACAAGGTGAAAGGCTGGAATTTGTAGACCTGCATCAGTACCTCTGCCAAGCCCACACTCTACCCCAGCTACATCCCACAGTCTGCATTTGCAAGCGTCAGACCACCACAGTGAGTTACTGGTTTGGGGCTGGTTTTTTTTTTTGGTGAGGAAAACTCATCCTTTACACTCTCACAATAGCATTAACCACTAAGGCAGGCACAAATGTAGTCTCAGCAAGAGAGTGCCTCCTTTTCTAGAGGACAAAGATTTCTGCAACCTCTAAAATAATCTCTCTCCCAGAAAGATGTTTTTGCTGATTGAGGCCAAGGTAGAGTGCACCAGTGGCAGTTGCCCTGGAGACCAAATTTTACCCAGTGGACTGGGTCCAGCCCTGGAAACAACACCAAAATACTCAGCCATGCCCTGCCAAACCCCACCGACAGCACAAAAAAATTCTCTCAAGAGTCAGGATGGCTCATCCACGCTCTGTAATCCTACAGCACAAGGAAAATGAAGCACCATCCATATTCAGCTTCTGGAAACTTAAGGGGAAACCAGCTGGTTTGTTTTCAACAGGTCACAGCAGGATTTCATCACACAGCCTTGGAGCAGTTTGTTACTTCCCCCGCACTGTACGCTTTAATTAAATCAAACACTGCTCATGCTGGAGCTAGGACTTGCTAATTCCTTTACCTTGTTTGGCTCTTTCCCCTCCAGCCAGGTCTGCTGCCTGCCCTTCAATTACCTCCAGGTGCAGGAACATCCTTTGTTTCAGACGGCTCCCATCCCATAATCTCGCATTCCTGGATGCTGTCTGTACCCCAGAATTACTGGGGTCAGATGCACCCAGTGATGAAGCCAGGCATTTAGCAGGCGACCTGCAAGATCCTGCTGCACTGGGGTTCAGATACAGCAGCTCCTCCACAAATTGGGATATCAGGAAAAGGAATGGGATCACCAATTCCCAACAGGTTATTTGTTTTTATTCTCCACATGCACTGGGTTTTCAGACATGCTAATGATTAAAGAGGTTCCTAAAGCTTCCTTTCATTTTTCCTTTCACTGAGGAAAATCTCTTTCCTATTTCCCTGTCTGCAGGTGTAGGGTGACTGTGGCTTTTTCCTGCCACCCCTTTTTAGGGATGCCTTTATCTCAAAAGGCACCACTGCCTTCTCACTTCACTGCAGGAGTTGAGGAGGAGCAGCCTCACTTTCTTCTCCAACACTCTGCTCTGAGCTGAAAGTGGGACAGGAAGGGTCCTTGGAATGCCAGCAGCAGTAAAGGCAGAGGTGGACATCACCTCCATCCTCCTCTGCCTTCAGTTGCAAGAAAAGAATGGAGTTGCAGGGCTCAAAAAGGGTATCCTGCATTTCTGGCCTGTCTGTCTGCCTGTTCTCTGCTCTGAAACAGCATCATCTGGGCAAGGACAGCCACCTCGTCCAAACTTCATTTTCCATCCATTTCCAGTGTGCTCAACACGTGATACCAAGGAAGCAGCAGCACATGAAGACCGAACAGCTGTGGGGAGCTAAGAAAAACTTTACCGCAAGTAAAAGGCTGCCATGAATTATGAAACCAGTTCACAGAAGGCCCCTAAATCCAGGAGCACCAAAGCTCCATGACTGCTCCACAACTCCATGACTTCCAAAACCAGAAAGTCTAGTGTTAAGCTCAAGGACCTCAAATACAAAGGACTTTCACAGTGGGTTTTATTGAAATACCCAGGATTGCCTTGTTTCTGGTCAGAGACAAAACATAACCAGCCAAGAAGTCTATTAAAATTTCCGAACTTCTGCTTCCAAGCAGAAAAAGGAAGTGTAATGAGGTAAAACCGGAAGTCTTTAGGAAAAAACTTAAAGGAAGATGACATTTTTCCCCAGAGATACTGCCACAACCTCACCCAGGATTTTTAATTCAGTGGGAAGAATCCTGAAGCCTGAAGAGCAGGGTCACTCAGGAATAGAAGGCATCACAGCTAATCATCTCTTCCTGATTTTTGCAGCTGAGTCCCAGAGACAGGCTTTGAAAGCAAAGATGAAAAATATTTCAGAACTTAAAACTCTTCCCTGAAGCTTTTCCAGAAATTAAGGCAAATTCAAAATCCAGTGGAGGGATTTTTCACCCCAACATCACAAACCCTACAGCCCATCCCTAGATCTAAGTGAAGATGTACTAAGATGTACTTCTGTACAAGTACATTTTGCATTGCAAAAGATGGATCTCAAAGTATGTCTGATAAGGTTTCTGTTGGGTCTGAAGAAAAAAAAACAATCTCACAAACACAAAGATCAGTTTGAGCGATTATTTTTGAGGAGGAATAGATCAAAAACCTCCTTTAGGTTTGCTTTAGGTCTGAAACCCACCTAAAATTGTACAACAGGATGCCAGGGTTACGCCGAGAAATTCACACTACAAACAGCAATTGCTGTTCACACTTTTTGTCACCCTCCTGCTTGGCAGCTTGCTTGCAGCCAGGTCTGGTGCTCTGGAGCACAAACCCTGGCAGCCAGAGAGTGACTCAAGGCGGATGCAGGTGAACCACCTCCCCTGGGCACCAACAGCCAGCACAACACCCACACCTGACCCTGTCCTCCCCACGCAGCCCCAGCTGACTCACCAGGGCTCCCGGAAACTGCTGCTGTTTCTTTACAATGCTGGTGACTTCCTTCAGACAAGACGACGAGATGAGGCCAAAGGAAATTTTGCAGGAAAACCCCTTTTCACAGCTGGGCAGCAGAGCTGCAGCCAGCCCTGCAGCCTCACCCACCACAGCTTGCACCCTTCAAGGACCTAGCACCAGAATCACTCTGTCTTTCATATCCCACGGCCTCGACAGAAAGCACAAAAACTGTTTGAGCATGAAAAGTGAACTCCTTGGGGCTGAGTGAGAGGAAAGCCGAGCTGTGACAGCCACCAGATTTTCCCAGGCTGAGGTTTGGGCAGGGCCTGGGCTCACCAAGCGCTTCCAGCTTAGCAGGCACACAGAGTACAAACACAAAAAGGGGGAGACGCTCAGTCACATCACACACACAGAGCACCGTGAATATTCAATCCTGCCTGTGAAACAGAAGCCTGGACTCTCTCACCGACAAAGAACAGGACAGCTGTTGTAAAATAATAATTTTATGTATTTTTAAAAATACAAGCCTCTTACTTTGTGTTCCACTGTTTTTATATGCTGATGACCATAGGCCCCTACCCTTTTCAGGAGGCTTGTAGCCATGCAAATGCTTCATGCCACCTAATCACAGAAATAGAAGGGGCTGTTTAAAGCTTCCTCTATACCACTGCTCTGAAACACATGCAAATTATATATATATATATATATTCCTTTTTCTATCACAGGTGCTTTTCCACCTTTACTTCTCTGTTTTCATAAGCCAACCTTACATGATGGCTGAGAACAGAGATCATTGTACATTCACAGCTATCAGCACAGGCTTCTTTGTCCCCTGCCAAATCCAGATAAGGCACAGCAAAGGAGCCAAACTACCAGCTATGATGTTACAAGGCAGTGTCTGCTGGTTGGAGGATTTGGGGTAATTTTTAAAAGGTTTCTCCCACCATCCCCTCATTTCAGAGTGTTGGTTCTATGACTCAGTCTGTTGCTGTAAACTGGCATAAGACTTTCTATTTTTAAGGCTGGAAAATTAAAAATACAGATTAACAAAGCTGTAGTGTTAAAAGGAGAAACTTAAAAACGGGATGAATTCCAAATTCTCCCCAAGTGTCCAGCAAGATGCAGCCTCTCTACAGTAAAAAATTGAGGCTGTGAGACTTAAAGACATTTCTCCTTTATCCAGTGGGGCCTTCCTAGGGCCAGCACTGATACCCACCACAGCACAAAGCTCAGGCTGGCTGCACTTTGTCCTGTATCGTTGAATTTTATGGGCACAGACAGGTGAGAGAATATAACATCGGTTTGTGTGACACAGTGAGAGCAGCTGTGTTCTACAGCAAACTGCTGCAAATGCAAACTGGAATAACTATGAATATCCACACAAACCCTTTCTGAACCACTACCACCTTATTCATCATCCTCACAGAGCTGCCTGAGTTCATTTTAAGGTTCAAATCCCACTTTTTTCACAGGGCTCCTCACCCAGTGCAACACCTGATGCTGGTGTTTTACCTTCCCATCCAACACCAACATTCACTGGGATGCTGTCACCTTTTCTGCAGTGGGATCTGTCACCTTCAATTACTACTCTGCCAGCTGCTGTGCTGCCCCCCTGCCTCTCATATACAGAATTAACCCCCAGCAACACTGGTCTCAGTTACAGCTGACCATTCTCTCCTTAACACAGGAGACACTCCATGCCCTTGTTTGTTTCGTGGCTTTTTTTTTTTCTGTGTACAAGAAGTGTTTTTCATTTACCTTGACGGGTAAGCCTTCTGCTGGAAAGGTTTCCTCCATAAATAATATATTTTATTACCCAACAGCCAGCTTGCATGGCAAAGGGAATCACTGTCTGGCTCCCTTGCTGATTTATTGTACTACAAGATTTATTTTTCTCATACACTACCAGAGTTTCAAGTCCTCCCTGGCTGCTGCACTACCCCATTTCCAGGGAGGAAACAGGTTTTCTAGTGATTTTAGGGGAAAACAAAGGCACTGAAAGGCACTGAGGACTTTTGGGAAAGCTTTCCTCACTTTATCCTCTTTTTAACCAGTGTAAAATTCCCCTTGGACCACACACTTCCCAGACCTGAGGGTCTCTCTTGGCCAAAGGCAAAGCTGGTTTCTCCCAGCAATGAGAGTGACTCAACTCAGCACCTCCCATCCCACATGCACAATTTTCTCTCCCTTTTCCATCCTGGATTTAAAATTCTGCCAGCTGGAAGGGACTCCTGGTTTCAGTTACCGTTCCCTGCAATATTCACTCCTCTAAATGGTAAATCAGGTATTGCCACATCTGTGTTCTCTGGTGTCACCCAGGACAGCGTGTGACAGTGCTTGGTCGCTCCCACAGGGAAAAAGGTTCCTGATGTTCAGAGGGACCATCCTGTGCCTCAGCCTGAGTCACACAGGAGCAAGCAAAGCTGCTCTGGGCACCCTGTGCCAGCCCTGCCCACCCTCCCAGGCAGCAATTCCTTCCCAATATCCCATCCAGCCCTGCCCTCTGGCACTGGAAGCCATTGCCTGTGTCCTGTCCCTGCATGCCTTGTCCCCAGTCCCTGTGCAGCTCTCCTGGAGCCCCTTCAGGCCCTGCCAGGGGCTCTGAGCTCTCCCTGGAGCCTTCTCTTGTGCAGGGGAGCAGCCCCAGCTGTGCCAGCCTGGCTCCAGAGCAGAGGGGCTCCAGCCCTGCAGCATCTCCGTGGCCTCCTCTGCACTGGCTCCAGCAGCTCCACGTCCTTGAGCCCAAGTCTCCTGATAGTACACAAATTTGTGCCCTCCCTCAGATCCTCATATTATGAAAACGCTGATTTACAAAAGAATAACAAATACTGAACTCGGGAAGTTGGCTTTGAGTTGGAGCAAAAAGCACCAAAGCTGCGAGCTCCTACCTTGATCCCTGCAGCACCAACATCCCCAGGAGAGAATTCCTGCCAATCTCATGCCAGTCATTACCCTCAAACTAAAACCTTCAAGTCACAGCTTCCTCACATGAGCCACAGATGTGGGACAGAATCCAGACAAATATTCTGAGCCAGCTTACACCGAGCCACAGCAGATTCAGCAAAGAATGTTACACCCAAATATTCAGCTGGGATGTACAACTGCAGGGCATGTTTCAGCCTGCCTTCCAAGAACACCTCAGGGCTGCTTGCTGGTATGGTGAGAAGTGCTTGCTTTTTCCTTTTTTTCCCTCAGATGAAAACAATGAGCAGCTGCCAAAAGGCTCTGAGAAACTGAGTCTCTCCTTCAGGAGAAAAAAAACCCCAAACCTAAGCCAGCATTTTCTTGCAGTTTTTACACGCTGCAAAACCACACACTCAGAGGGAATTCTGACTTGTTTACAAGCTGTATTAAGTAAATGTCCACCTTAAGAATTCTTTTAGCACATCTTCTTTTATTCCCCAAGCCCAATTCCAAGGTTATTATTTTCCCATCCCTAAATGCCAGCACATACCCTACAAAACACAGACGGTGGAACGTCCTCACTGAGGCACTGTCCAGCAGGGCAAAGCAAGGTATCCTGCCCCAATTCCTAACTGGAATTCTAATGCTTAAACCCCTGCCTTGGGGCTAGAGTGCTGCTGCTAATCACGACCACAGAGGCAACAGGAGCAGGAAAAAGCAGAACCCCCATTTTCACTTGTCAGAACCCCCATTTTCACCTGTATTCACCCCAAATAAACAGGCTGCAGGGCATGAGCTTGCAGGAAGTGTAACTTAGCTGAGCACGGGTTGATTTATCAGCCAGTGCCAGGCTGTTTGGGATCTGAGCAGCCTGTTTGGACACAAAACACCCTGTAGTTCAATATTTGCCTTCGGAGCCACCCCAATTCCTCAGCCAGCTTTTCCAGGCTCAGACACCAGATCCTGCAAGTAAACCAAGACACGTAAATCACAGCAGAGCTAATCCTGAATCTCACTGAAGAGATGGAACCTCCTGGGCCATTGTAATCACCACACGCACTTCCACCACACGGAATCACAGAAATCCAGAACGGTTCAGGTTGGAAGGACCTGTAAAACTCCTCCAGCTCCACCCCCTGCCATGGGCAGGGACACCTCCCACTATCCCAGGTTTCTCCAAGCCCTGTCCAGCCTGGTCTGGAACACTTCAGCATCTATGGGCAACCTCTGCCTGTGCTTCACCACCCTCACAGGAGCAATTCTGTCCTGGTTTTGGTGCAGGTGGTCTCCCTGCACACTGGGAGACCTTCAACGAGATCAAAGTGCCTTTAGGATGGGCACACAGCCCGGCCATCACAGCTGCAGGGACTGCTGGGGACAGTCTGGCTGAGGTTGTTCCTTTGAATCCACATCCCTGCCCCAACTTGTGCTGACCACACAGCACACCATCTTCGTTTTAATTTAGCCTGTGAGGAACTTTTCAATACAGCAAAGCCCGTTTTCCTGAAAGACAGTTCAGTTCTGCTTCCTGATTTTGGGCAGAATAATTTAAAACAAGGAGGGGCTTTACTCTTTCAAGGCATGCCCAGCCCCATCATCATCCTCATCCTGTGACCACCCTGCATCATGTGGCTGCTCTTCTCTCATTCAGAAATCAGAGAAATCATAGAATGGCTGGGGCTGGAAGGGACCTTAAAAATCCTCCCAACTCCCAAGGAGCCCACCACCTTCCCCTTCTCTTCTTCAAAGCAATCTTTGCTATTCAATACATTGTTCATTAAAAGTATCCAATACATTGTTCATTAAAAGTATCCAAAACATTGTTAATTAAAAGTATCCAGATTTCCGTCTAACTGAGGCTTCAGAGTAAGCATCCCCAAAGTCCTCATGACAGGCATGAGTGATTTCAAACCATTCACACATACAGGAAGTTTTCTTGTGGCTAAGTTTATAGCTCCAAATTACAAAAAAAAAAAAAAAAATCCAAAAAACAAACAAAAAAAACAAACCAAAAAAACAAAAAAAACCAAAAAAACCAAACCAAAACAAAAAAATTTAAAGTGAACCACAGCAATATTGTGATTCCTTGAGCAACCTGGTTTAGTGGAAGGTGTTCCTGCCCAGTGAGGGGCCTGCACTTTTTGTCAGCAGACCAAATGCTGCTCATAAATCCCCTGGTCCTGCTGAAGTTCCCCAGGTAGCAACTTGTCCTTATGCTTCTCCCTGCTGTTGTGCAAGCAAAGTAAGGAAGCTGGGAAAATGCCCACTGCTGCTTAGAAGTGAATGGGGAATCTGGGCAAACAGGATTTTCACGGCAGGAACACCTAAGGTAGCCCTCTGGGGATGGATCAGAATATCTCGAGTTGGAGGGGACCCACAAGGATGATTTAAATCCAACTCCTAGTGCATCAGTGGATGCCAAACCCCCTCTGGAGGCAGAGACCCGTTCAGTGACAACGAAGCTGAAGGTGAGCAGGGGCAAGGTGTTGGAAGCTTTGAGGTTAAAAACAACCTGGGAAGGTGTTTGCTGCACATTATACAGAAATACTGGAATGCCAAGCTTCCATCTCGTTTAGAATTCTCGGTTTCTTCCCTTGGAGCAGGAAGTGAATCCCAGCATTTCACCTCTCTCCTTCAAAGAGAGAACCGTCACCTCGCCTCAGCCCAGTCCCTTCAAGAAACATTGCTAAGAACATCACCGTCTGCTCTCACCTTCCTCTCCCTCTTTTAGGTCCCAAGAGATAAATCCACATCCCAGTCTTCACCTAGAACAGGCCAACACCCCCTTACCAAAACAACCCCGCACTCGCACCTAATTAGAAGGTGCTGAAGAGCAGGACAGGGGGTGGGAAGAACTCCCACAGCCTGAAGCACCACCCGTGGTAACCTGACAACGAAATGATCTTTAATCACTGAGTTTTCGGGGGAGTTTTGCATAGGTCCCTCACTCGCAGGATGACTTGCACATGCGATGCTGTGCCTGGTGCTCAGGAGAAGAGCTGGTTTGTTCACCTCATTTGGGAAGCCCCGATTTGTCATTGTGGAAGGTCTGACTTCCTTCACTCTGCATGATAACGACCAGAAATCCAAAAGAGGATTTTTTGCCTTTTTAGGATATTCTTAAGTGATAACTTTTGTCAAAGAACCACATCTGCACCATCTGCTGACTACACAGGTGGTGAATTTGTTTTCCATAATCACTTCTGAGCTGGGAAAGATCTGCAGCATGCCATGTCTGGGCATAAATTACTCCTTGGAGAAGGGTTCCAATGCTCTTTGCAAATCCTGTGTTTTCACAATCATCTGGAGCCGTGTTCTTACAGAGCCCTAACTGCTGGAAACGTTCTGAAGGAGCACAAAAGAATCAGTCCCTCCATCTCCACCCTCCCAAAACCAGAATTCCAGGTTCTGCAGTTCTGCTGCTGGAATGTGATTACCACACATTATGGTGGCAGCAGCATCTGAATGCCACGGGTACTGGGCTGCTCTGCTCTTACTGGGATAAAAAACAACCCAAAGGGCTGGTCTGGGTCACCCCAAATTCAGAGGCCTCGGACAAGCAGAAGGATTGTTACAGACAGTTCATGGATGCAGGTGACCAATCTCGATTAGAGTTCTCTCACAGCAGAAGAAAATAGACATTTCTAGGAGGCTTTAAGGCTGTTGTTTCATTTTTAAAAAGGCAAGCAGTGATGCTAACCTGATCTGAGGCTCAGGGGCTTTCCACGTACAAACAGTGGGATGCTGCAAAGTTTCAAAAAAACCAAAACCACCAAAAAAAAAAAAAAAAAAAAAGTTCACCACAAAGCAAGCAAGATCCTGTTACCTGGCGTGCAGCTCCATTTGTGCCAGTGGAGTTACACGGAGCACAAGCAGCAATAAATCGTGCTGGGCCTCCACAAAGGGGGCACGGGACGGCGGGGACGAGCTGCTCACCACAGCCAGCAGCAAGCCGTGTTTTTACAAAACCGCGCCACACCCCACGAGGCCCCAGGGATTAATTCCACCAGTATTCCTCCTTCTGCTTTATGTTTTTCTCCCCTCACATAGCGTGTCTCTGGAAAACTCTGGCTCTTCAGGAAGAGCCCCTGTTACCCCCGGAGCAAGGGGCGCTGCCATGCCGAGCCCCAGCCGGCAGGTTTGAGGGCATCCCTGGAAAAATCCCGTCTGGAAAACGCCCAGGTGCTACAAAGCAGCCGCGAACCCCCGACCCAGCAGAGGATTGACCAGAGCCCTTCCCTGAGAGCAGCACACGAATCCCAGAGCCGTGGATGGCAGCGGTGGGGGTTTTCCAAACTTCCCCACGCAGGGGGAATGCCCGAACCCGGTTATCAGAATAATCCCCAGCCCTCCCAAACAGCCAGGGACCCCCGGCCCCGCTGTCACACCGCGAGCCTGCCACGCCGACACCCCCAAAACAAGGCGCGTTCGGCCAGAAAAGTGCACAAACCACCCTCCTTTTCTTCACTTGCTTGTGAATAATTATCGCGGAAGCGACTTGGAAAGCCGTAACCGGGCCAAGGACACTATCTGGGACGAAGTTCTCAGCAGCTTCCCCCTCCAAGAGTCTCCCGGCCCCAAACACGGAGCAGAGCTCTCGTACAAAGCCCTCGCCATGCGGCTCCGTTTGCTCCGTGCTTGTACACCGCTTTAACTAAAAACACTACTAAAAACCCCGGGTACATTAAAAACACGCCACGAAGAAAAATTAAAAAGAATAACAAGCTCCGACTTTTTTTTTTTTTCTTTTTCTTAGAAACTTAAGCCCCTAAATCTCCTTGCTCCTTTATTTAGGGGTTGCTACCGAAACGTACGAGTCACCTGCGCACAGCTAAGCTCAATGTCCGGCTCACTGCGGGGGTCGCGGGCACGTCCCCGTGCCAGAGACCCCCGTTCCTCTTCCAGAGACCCCCGTCCCGCTGTCAGAGCCCCCCATTCTTCTGTCAGAGCCCCCGTTCCTCTCTCAGAGCCCCCACTCCTCTCTCAGAGCCCCCGTTCCTCTCTCAGAGCCCCCGTTCCTCTCTCAGAGCCCCCGTTCCTCTCTCAGAGCCCCCCGTTCCTCTCTCAGAGCCCCCCGTTCCTCTCTCAGACCCCCCGTTCCTCTCTCACAGCCCCCGTTCCTCTCTCAGAGCCCCCCCGTTCCTCTCTCACAGCCCCCGTTCCTCTCTCAGAGCCCCCCGTCCCTCTCTCTGAACCCCCCGTCCCTCTCTCTCAGCCCCCGTTCCTCTCTCAGGGCCCCCGTTCCTCTCTCAGGGCCCCCGTTTCTCTCTCAGGGCCCCCGTTCCTCTCTCACAGCCCCCCGTTCCTCTCTCACAGCCCCCGTTCCTCTCTCACAGCCCCCCGTTCCTCTCTCACAGCCCCCGTTCCTCTCTCACAGCCCCCCGTTCCTCTCTCACAGCCCCCCGTTCCTCTCTCAGAGCCCCCATTCCTCTCTCAGAGCCCCCATCCCTCTCTCACAGCCCCCGTTCCTCTCTCAGACCCCCGTTCCTCTCTCACAGCCCCCGTTCCTCTCTCAGAGCCCCCGTTCCTCTCTCAGACCCCCCGTCCCTCTCTCACAGCCCCCGTTCCTCTCTCAGAGCCCCCCGTCCCTCTCTCAGACCCCCCGTCCCTCTCTCAGACCCCCGTTCCTCTCTCAGAGCCCCCCATTCCTCTCTCAGAGCCCCCCGTTCCTCTCTCACAGCCCCCGTTCCTCTCTCAGAGCCCCCCGTTCCTCTCTCACAGCCCCCGTTCCTCTCTCAGAGCCCCCCGTCCCTCTCTCACAGCCCCCGTCCCTCTCTCAGACCCCCGTCCCTCTCTCAGACCCCCGTTCCTCTCTCAGAGCCCCCCATTCCTCTCTCAGAGCCCCCCGTTCCTCTCTCACAGCCCCCATTCCTCTCTCAGAGCCCCCCGTTCCTCTCTCACAGCCCCCGTTCCTCTCTCAGAGCCCCCATCCCTCTCTCACAGCCCCCGTTCCTCTCTCACAGCCCCCGTCCCTCTCTCACAACCCCCCGTTCCTCTCTCACAGCCCCCGTTCCTCTCTCAGAGCCCCCCGTTCCTCTCTCAGACCCCCCGTTCCTCTCTCACAGCCCCCCGTTCCTCTCTCACAGCCCCCCGTTCCTCTCTCAGATCCCCCGTTCCTCTCTCACAGCCCCCCATTCCTCTCTCAGACCCCCCGTTCCTCTCTCACAGCCCCCCGTTCCTCTCTCACAGCCCCCCGTTCCTCTCTCACAGCCCCCGTTCCTCTCTCAGACCCCCATCCCCCGGAGCCCCGCGGTACCCAGAAGGCGAGGCTCAGCAGCAGCAGCACAGTTTTGGAGGTGATGACTCCGCAGTCCATGGCTCAGGCAGCTCTGGGGCTGTGTCCCCGAACCGGACCCGACTTTTCCCCGGGGCCGCCCCCGGCCCGCCCCGGCCCGGCCCGGCCCGCCCACGGACGCGTTTCCCCGTGGCCCTACAGGAGGATTTCCAAGCAGGGGGTGGGGAGTGCCGGGAACAAATGTCAAAACAAATTACTGTGGAGCTCGACGCGGTTTGGATTTTTTTTTTTTTTCTTCAAAACTTCTTCAACTTTCCAGCGAAGTTACACGCAGCGCTGTGGAAAGCTCTCACTGCAGCACAAAGGTTCATGTCAGATTTCCCTTCCAGGGTTGCTAACCCACAGCTATTTCCCCTTTATCCAGCCTGTCTGTTTTGGTCTGTCTGAAGCCAATCTCCTCAATCACGTGCTCCATGAACAGCAGGAATATGTGGATCAGAGGTGGGAATAGGTGGATTCGTGCTGGGTTACTGGACTTGATGCCCTGGGCTGATCCCCCAGCCAGAATCCCAGGGGATTGTGCCCCTGTGCCCCTGAGCTCCGGTGAGACCCCACCTGCAGAGCTGCCCCAGCCCTGGGCTCCAACAGCACAAGGACGTGGAGCTGCTGGAGCCAGTGCAGAGGAGGCCACGGAGATGCTGCAGGGCTGGAGCCCCTCTGCTCTGGAGCCAGGCTGGCACAGCTGGGGCTGCTCCCCTGCACAAGAGAAGGCTCCAGGGAGAGCTCAGAGCCCCTGGCAGGGCCTGAAGGGGCTCCAGGAGAGCTGCACAGGGACTGGGGACAAGGCATGCAGGGACAGGACACAGGCAATGGCTTCCAGTGCCAGAGGGCAGGGCTGGATGGGATATTGGGAAGGAATTGCTGGCTGGGAGGGTGGGCAGGCCCTGGCACAGGGTGCCCAGAGCAGCTGTGGCTGCCCCTGGATCCCTGGAGTGTCCAAGGCCAGGCTGGACAGGGCTTGGAGCAGCCTGGGACAGTGGAAGGTGTCCCTGCCATGGCAGAGATAGAACAAATTATGTTTAAGGTTCCTTTCAACCTAAACCCTTCTGTGATTCTGTGACTCCACATCACAGGTTTGGGCACTCAGCAATACATCCCAATTTGCCAGAACAAAACGTGGCCATAGAGATGTATCCCAAACCTCACAAGCAGCCCTTGTCATGATACTCTGCACCATTTCCTATCAAATTAATATTAAAATCAGAAGATTCCTGTTGAACATGAGATTTTGAAAGAGTAGTAAGCTGGAATTTTCAAAGCTTTGGAAGGGAGAAAATTCCCTTTTTTGGGAAAAAAAAAAGGGAATTAAAACCACCTAACCTGAGAACCTGAGCCTCAGAGAAGGGTGTGTTTCCAGAGCTGCTGCCTGCCATAAGTTCTCTTGCCCTGGGAAAATTGGTTGGATTTGCTGAATTTCAGTCTGATATCAGCTTAGGAAACAAGGTGTAAAAACAACAGGTTTCCCACTGATTTATTTATCATATGCTCAGCAGTGTGGCTCAACTGTTTGTACTGGAAGCTGTAACATGTGATAGGAAAAGGATCTTTACATTTCCCCTTATCCGTCCGACAGCCACAACATAAAGATAAAATTCTTTTCTGCACAGGAGACCGCACATCTTTCCAGAGCTCATTCTCTCACTAAGCTCAGTTTTTCTGGAAATGCCTGGAAACATGGCATGTTCCCCAAGGGCTGTAGTGGAGAGGGCACCACAGCTCTCTGCCTTCTCCTGCAGCGCCATGGCCATGCTGACTCACTCCCGGCTCGTGGTCATCTAGTTCTGCCAAAGGTCTGCTTCCAGGCCAGCTGTTCCCCATCCACCTCTCCTGACTAGTCCTGTCCAGGTGGGCAACCCTGTGTCATGGGATCCAAGAATCCCAGAATGGTTTTTGGCTGGCAGAGATTTAAACCTCATCCTTCCATGGGCAGGGACACCTTCCACTGTCCCAGGTTGTTCCAAGCCCTGTCCAGCCTGGCCTTGGACACTCCAGGGATGCAGGGACAGCCACAGCTGCTCTGGGCACCCTGTGCCAGCCCTGCCCACCCTCCCAGGCAGCAATTCCTTCCCAATATCCCATCCAGCCCTGCCCTCTGGCACTGGAAGCCATTGCCTGTGTCCTGTCCCTGCATGCCTTGTCTTTTCTGCATCACATTTAATTTTTCAGTCCTTTCCTCCAAATCCTCAAGAACTCTTGGAAACTCTATTCCTGTTGCAGTCCTTGTCCTTAACACCTCCATGTGCTCCCCACATAAAAATGTCTCTGTTCTCTTCTCCAGATTATTACTGAAATATAAACCCACAAGAGGAGGGACAGTAACCCAGGTGACACCAAGCCACAGGTGGGGGATCCAGGGGTCATTCTGGACAGACCGTGGGGATGAAGGTGCTGTGGGGCTCAGGGAGGTGTTAGAAATCTTACCATATCAAATATACTGCTTCTTTCCCCACAAGGCCTGTTACCATCACAGAAGGAAATGCAATTAGCGTGAAACCATTTGTCCTTGACATATCTGTACTGCCTGGTATTTGTATTTTCTTCTTGACTGCAAATGATTTCCCAATTACTTATTCCATGGTCTCTTTGATGTTGTTAATCAGGAACTGAAGTTAACCGGATTGTAATCTCCAAGTTTTTTTGTTTTGTTGTATTTTTCTTTTTTCCTCTTTCCCCCCAGCCTGCCAGCACCTCACCTCCCTTCCAAAAGCCCCACTGCAAACAGCTCTTAGATGGCTGGACTAATTTTCTAAGTATTCTGGGAAAAAGCCCATAATACCAAGTTTATTTGAGAGCCATCTGTTAATAAAACCTCTGTGTAACCTGTCCTTTCCTCATTCTCCCACTGACTTTAGCCCTTTATCCCTACTTTTTTCTGTGCCAGCTGCTGATGGTGCCCGATGTTTTGATGCCCCCACTGCAGTGAGGACAGAAAATCAGTCTCCTATGACTGGCACGTGAGCATGACACAGAAGCATCTTTATAGTACGTGACCTTATTTATTGGAATCATTTGGTTCTGTTGAAAAGACTCATGTAAAAATAACAGGAAGGAAAATTTACAGTCAGCAGAGAATGCTTTCTAGCTAAAAAGAATAAAATAATCTTTTATTGACATCATAAAATCAGCAGGCAACCAAGTCTGAAAAAAATCAACTCAAATACTTTCAGTTCCTCTTTAAACACTCCAGCTGGGTTACACACTCAGTTCTTTTCTCAGGAGTGAGAAAAAGTGTGTTTCCCAGGACAAATATTCACATTTTTGCAGTAGGGAAATTGTTCCTGCCTGGAGTTGGGCAGGAAGGGAAGGACAGTGCATGGCTCTCCATCTCAAGCCAGCAGAGAGCTCAGCAGGGCAGCATTTCCATTTCCCTGGCATGTTCATGTGTGAGGATCCATGTCACCAGCTTGGAATTCTGATTTCTGCCACCCCTCAGCACTCTGCCACAGGTAAAGCTGGCCCAAGGCCGAAGCTGTGCCTGCAGGGAGCTGGAGCCCAGTGCTCTGCTCTGCTCCAGGGACTCTGATTTGCTGGGAGGGGAATTTGGACCTCGCTGATCTCACTCACATGCTGAGCTGGTGACTGAGTGCACACAGGCAGATGTAGGTGGTGGAACCCCAAATGATGCCTGGTGAGCTTCCCTGTGATGTCCCCTTCTGATTACAAAATACAGATAAAGCAACTTGGAGGTGTACAGTCTTCCTGGTGAAACCTGGAGCAGGCAGGGAGATGTTCCCTGAGACGGATCAGCTCTTGGGGCAGGGACGTAGGGAAGCACAACAGGCAGCTTTATAGAATTAAAACTGTAAATCCGCTAGTGGGCTTTACTCCACCCTAATCATGCTAGAATTATTCATCCTTTCCTCACACCACGTTCCTTTTTTGTGGCCACCCTTTGCTCTTTAAAGGCTGAGACAAATGAAGCAGAAAAATATAATTTTTGCTTGCCTGTGAGCGTGGAGACAGGGAAGCAGATGATCCTCCCACCCCCTTCCACCGTGGGGATTTGGGGTAAAAAGGAGCATTTGTCAGATGGTGCCTGGCTCAGATGTGGTCAGGGAAGGGCTCTGATCTTTGCACTTCCACATCTGGACCACAGTGACCAAGCAGGACTCATGCAGGCAGCTGATACTGGCCAAACACAGACCTGTCCCATCAGCTGCTCCTTCATTCACTCAGAAACTTCACAGAGCTCTTTTCAGCCTCCAGCTCAAAACCCTCAGTCCCTCTGCAAAGCTCAGAGTCAAATAAATATTAAGGACTACCTGAATTTTATGTGCCAGTGCTTATGCTAGCACCTTGCTGCCATTAAATTCCATGGGGAGATGCATGGAGGCAACAGAAACGCAGACAGGTGAAGGATGAGCCAATGGTGCTTAAAGCTCCTCCATGAAACATCTGTGGGACTCTCGGGCTGCCAGCACGTGAGGACACTGTCTATGGCCTTGGAAATTTTCAGTCAAAACTTTCTCAAACTGCAAAAAGTACACAGTTCTTGTTTCTCACAAATAACTAAAACCTTCCCAGGTTGTTTTGAATCAACAGCTCTGGAGCTGCGGATGTTCCCAGGCAGAAGAAGAAAAACAGATTAGACACCTGTTGTTTTACAAGTAACTGTACTGTGAGGTACATAACAAAAATTGTTCTCTTATCCTATCCAATAATTTTCTGTTCTGCCTGAGTTTGCAATCCTCATTATAAATATGTCCATGTTTCAGTCATTAAATGGCCTCTTTTTCTCAGAAGTTAAAAAGTTCCACCATGAAACATCTTCTCTGGGACTCTTGGGCTGCAGAACTTTGTGCCAGCATGTGTGGACACTGTCTATGGCCTTGGAAATTTTCGGTCAAAACTTTCTGAAATGGTAAAAAGTACACAGTTCTTGTTTCTCATAAATAACTAAAACCTTCCCAGGTTGTTTTGAATGAACAGCTCTGGAGCTGCAGACGTTCCCAGGCAGAAGAAGAAAAACATAGATTAGGTTTATATTTAACTTACATTTTTAAAATACTTTAAAATACACTTTTAAAATACTTTAAAATACTAGTAAAAAGTTCTGAGCTCTGCTACTGAAGCAAAGTGTGTCACTGTAGGCATATTTATGACTCTCCTGTTCCTGACTCAGCCAGTCATGTGGATCTGAGCTAACAGGAAATCCCTCACAAAAAAAAAAAAAATCAGAAAAATGTACCCAAAAGACACAAAAAGCAAAGAGTCATGGTTTCCCTAAGCAAGTCCTTTGAAGAGTGCCTGGAAGAAGAATCACAAGAAAGCCTGGCTGGAGGAACCTGACACGATGTGGAACGCGACCAGTGAGGAAACCTCAGGGGGATTCAGAGCCAGAGAGGAACTGGCAACTTGTGAAAACCCCGACCTGGGAAGGCAGGGGCATGCAGGACAGAAGGACATTTGATCCTGCAGAGGGAAGGGGCCTGGCGTGCCCAAGCTCTGGATCACACAACCACCACGCAGACAAAGAGAAGAGTCAGGCATTTTAGGGAAAATTGTCTTTTATGAGGGGTGAGGAGGACTTTGGTTCCCTCAGATAGAGTTAATTTTCCTTCTAGAGGAAGAAACTGAAAGTTTCTTTTTTACAAAGAGGGAATTGTCCATCAGTTGATACCAATCATTTTCTCATGCTTCCTTGAAGAACAGAAAGGCCCTACTGTCCTTGCCAGATTTTCCCTCTGCAGGTTTTGTTTCTGAAAACAGGCCCTGGTTTGCTGAGCTGCTCCATCCATCAGCACATGCTGTCCTTCTTCCACACCTTCCCAGCCCCTCTCTCCTTCCAACAGGGCTTGGAGCACCCTGGCATAGAGCAAGGCTCATGGCAGGGGTGGAATGGGACAGGCTTTAAGGTCCCTTCCCACCCAAACTGTCCTGGGATTCTGTGAATATATGAAGTTTACGGGATTCTGTGGTTCTGTGAATACATGAATTTTACAGGTTGTTCCTTAGAGGGGGGTTTCAGGAAGGAGAATTCAATCCAGCCAATCCAGAACAGACCACATCCTATGTATATCCTGTATCCCACACACATTCCCAGTGAGGAAAGCCAGTGACCTGTGTGCTCTTAGGCATCTAAGTTAAGGAGAATCTGTTCTTCCATCAAACATTAATGTAAAATAAACTCAGTCACAAGCCATCTGCAACGTCTTTGGAATGAACCCAGCTTTTTCAGGAGGAAATGTTCTCAGAGCTGGTGCAGGGACTTCACAGAGAATGGGGGTTTTAGGGAATCCACACATCCCTGTTTATTTGTGGATTTCAAACAGATGGCAGTGCTGCACATTTGTACGTTGTCTATTAACACATAAAATTGATCATTGGTTTTGTGTAGATCTTAAGACTAAGGCAACATTTCCCATTAAATACACCATAAAATACCAGGCAAAACTATAAAATAAAAAGAAATTCAGCCCTCCCTCCACTCACATACAGGTTTTCAGGAGGAAAGTGATGTGAAGTTGTTTCCCTTTCACAAAGATCTCAAAGACAAAGTCACAATAGTATGACAGCATTAAGTCCCTACTGAACTAAACTCAAAAGATTCCATTTCAAGCACTACTGTGGTGGTATAACACACACATACAACACAGTGTGTAAATCCTGTGTATCAAACCACTGTGTTTGACTGTGCAAGGATCCCATCATTGACACCAGAAGTAATTGAACTTTTAATTGGATAGAACAAGCTTTACAAACAGGTTAAACATTGACCTTTCTTCCCTGGGATCATTTTTATCAACTTGTTATCAGCCAAGCTAAAGTGATTATGTGCAAGAAAGCAAAGTTCTTGGCAGTGCGTGTGTGTGTGTGTCCCAGAGCTTCAAAGCTTCAGCAACAGCTTTTTCCTGTGCCTCCTTTGAGGGCAGTGAGCTTGAAGCAATCGCTGATCCACGGCCAATGTTTTGCTTCCCGTTTTCCTCCATCCCAGGCAGGTCTGAGCCTGGCATCAGCAGCAGGAGGTGTCTGTGACAATCCTGGGATCTGCAGGTTCACACTGCTCCATCACCTGCGGGCACAGGGAACACACTGCTGTCACTAACTCCGTTTCACAGAGTCACAGAAGGGTTTGAGTTGGGAGGGACCTTAAAGCACACCGGGGAAAAGCCAGGTTCACTTTCCTGGTGGATTTTAAAAGGTTTAATAAAAGACAGCAAGAGACAAACAATACAGCAAAAGGTCATAACGACCGGGTTATATGCTTGGCATTCAGCCACGAGCACAGCTGCTGCTTAGGAGACACTTTTAAATTTATTAGCCCATTGCATACTCATAGGCCCATCACACATTTTCAAACTTTTCTGTAAACTATTTTCCATATTCCAAGAACTGTTTCACTTGGCCACTCCTTGACTCCACCATTTTAGGGGATGCATGTTTATTGGCTGTGGCTTTATTTCTATTATCAGTCTTAATTTGGGCTGTGGTCTAATTTTTACAAACAGTCGGGGCTGGTAGCTGGTGTATCAGTAGCAGGTGTCTTCACTGGGCGTTATCCAACCAAGCAGGTAGTTCACTCACTTCAAATACACTTTATCAGCCTATGTTACTCCTTAAGAAAACTGTATCATATAAACCCATTTCAACACCACACAAATAGTATCCACCATAATATTTGTGAAAAGCCAGTACCATAATATGTGTTTATAACACCATCCACTTCCATCCCTGCCATGGCAGGGACAATTTCCACCGTCCCAGGTTGCTCCAATCCCATCCAGCCTGGCCTTGGACACTCCAGGGATCCAGGGGCAGCCACAGCTGCTCTGGGCACCCTGTGCCAGGGCCTGCCCACCCTCCCAGCCAGCAATTCCTTCCCAATATCCCATCCAGCCCTGCCCTCTGGCACTGGAAGCCATTGCCTGTGTCCTGTCCCTGCATGCCTTGTCCCCAGTCCCTGTGCAGCTCTCCTGGAGCCCCTTCAGGCCCTGCCAGGGGCTCTGAGCTCTCCCTGGAGCCTTCTCTTGTGCAGGGGAGCAGCCCCAGCTGTGCCAGCCTGGCTCCGTAAGATAAGACTGATTAACCATGCCGTGACACCCCTCAGCGCCCCCGCCGCCATGATGCCACTTCCGTCCCGCTCGCGTCCCCTCAGCAACGGCGGCGCCTCCACCCGCCATGGCGGCGAGGCCCCCGGCCCGTCCCCAGCCCCCGCACTGCTCTCACATCCAGAGACGCCGGGAATTCACCGGCTGCGGGCCGCACGATGTGGCGCTGGTGAGAAGCCACGCCGGGTCTGCTCCGCTCCGGGGAGCTGAGCGGACGTGGGGGTCGGAGCCCCAGAGCGGGGCCGGCTGGGGCAGGACCCTCTGGGAACAGCCGGGAGGGGTCCCAGGGAGCCCGGTGCTGTGTTTGAAGGTCCCGGGATGCCCGGTGCTGTGTTTGGGGTCCTGGAGAACTCGGTGCTGTGTTTGAAGGTCCCAGGGTGCCCCGTGCTGTGTTTAGGAGTCCTGAGGAGCCCGGTGCTGTGTGAGGGGATCCTGAGGAGCCCGGTGCTGTGTCTGGGAGTCCTGAGGAGCCCGGTGCTGTGTTTGGGAGTCCTGAGGAGCCTGGTGCTGTGTGAGGGGATCCTGAGGAGCCCGGTGCTGTGTTTGGGAGTCCTGAGGAGCCCGGTGCTGTGTGAGGGGATCCTGAGGAGCCCAATGCTGTGTGAGGGAGTCCTGAGGAGCCCGGTGCTGTGTGAGGGGATCCTGAGGAGCCCGGTGCTGTGTGAGGGGATCCTGAGGAGCCCGGTGCTGTGTGAGGGGATCCTGAGGAGCCCGGTGCTGTGTTTGGGAGTCCTGAGGAGCCCGGTGCTGTGTGAGGGGATCCTGAGGAGCCCGGTGCTGTGTTTGGGAGTCCTGAGGAGCCCGGTGCTGTGTGAGGGGATCCTGAGGAGCCCGGTGCTGTGTGAGGGGATCCTGAGGAGCCCGGTGCTGTGTGAGGGGATCCTGAGGAGCCCGGTGCTGTGTTTGGGGATCCTGAGGAGCCCGGTGCTGTGTTTGGGAGTCCTGAGGAGCCCGGTGCTGTGTGAGGGGATCCTGAGGAGCCCGGTGCTGTGTGAGGGGATCCTGAGGAGCCCGGTGCTGTGTTTGGGAGTCCTGAGGAGCCCGGTGCTGTGTGAGGGGATCCTGAGGAGCCCGGTGCTGTGTGAGGGATCCTGAGGAGCCCGGTGCTGTGTTTGGGAGTCCTGAGGAGCCCGGTGCTGTGTGAGGGGGTCCTGAGGAGCCCGGTGCTGTGTGAGGGGATCCTGAGGAGCCCGGTGCTGTGTGAGGGGATCCTGAGGAGCCCGGTGCTGTGTGAGGGGATCCTGAGGAGCCCGGTGCTGTGTGAGGGGATCCTGAGGAGCCCGGTGCTGTGTGGGATGGGGGTGTAGGCAAGGCTTGTCTAATTTAGGAGGAATTGCTTCACAGAAAAGATGTCCAGGCCTTGGAAGGAGCTGCACAGGGAGCTGTTGGAGTTCCCGTCCCTGGAGGTGTCCAAGGAAGGACTGTGGCACTGAGTGCTCTGGGCTGGGTGACACGGTGGGGGTCAGGCACAGCTTAGCCTTGATGATCTTGTAGGTCTTTTCCAGTCTCATTGATTTTGTGTTTACCCTGTAATTACCACAAACTCATCATTTGATATTAGGTACTTGCACAGTCATTAATTCAACTGAAAAAAATGCAAACTAATACTTTGTATTTTCACCCATGAATGGTTTCGGCTGGAAGGGACCTCAAAGCCCATCTAGTCCCACCCCTGCCATGTGCAGGGACATCTTCTTCTATCCCAGGTTGCTCCAAGCCCTGTCCATCCTGCCTTGGACACTTCTAGGGATCCAGGGACAGCCACAGCTGCTCTGGAAAACGTGTGCCAAGGCCTGCCCACCCTCAGAAAGAAGAATTTCTTTCAGCATCTGGCCTAGTTTTTCCATCTTTCACTTTGTACCCATTACTCCTTGTCCTGTCACTACAGTTTGTGATAGAGTCCCTCTTTGAATTCTCTGTGGGCTCCTCCCCATCCTGGAAGCTGCTGTGAGGTCTCCACGCTTTCTCCATTTCCTGCTTCTCACAGATAGCCAAGCCCTCCAAGAGGGACCTCAGAGAAGAGGCGATTTTGGCCGACAGGGTGCGGGAGGAGGAGCAGCGTGAGCAGGAGCGCAGCCTGCGGGTCTTCCTCCACTACCGCAAGGTCTGCGACTGGCAGAAGGGCGGCGAGGAGAAATGGAAACACCACGCCGTGGAGAGGAAGGTCCGGGCCACCGTGCAGCAGTACCTGCAGGAGGTCGATGTGAGAAGGCAGAGGTAGCCAACAAGTAGCCAGCGCAGCCCCCCTGCTGTTTTCAGCGTGTGCTCCGCGGGCACCGTGTTCAAACTCAGTAAACAGTGTAGCTGAGGTGGCGTTTGGAGCCTCCTGTCTGCTGCAGAGAAGGGTAGAAGTAGTAGGGTAGCACTTTAGTTGTTTGGTTTTTAAAGAGAATGAAGAGTACCTCGACATAATTATAAAATGTTGGAATGGTTTGGGTTGGAAAGAACCTTAAAGCTCATCTCATTCCAAGCCCCCTGGCAGGGACACGTCCCACCAGGCCAAGCCTTGTCCAACCTTGTACACAACTTTTTCATAGATGGGACACAGAATCATCACAGAATCTTTCTGGTGTGGTTTGGGCTGGATGGGATCATCTAGTTCTACCCAGCCTGCCATGGACATCCACAGCTTCTCTGGGTAGCAAAGTGTCAAAAATTGTCTCAGTTTAGTTTCATTGAGGGTTTAGCTGCAAACTCACCAAGCTGATGTTTAGGTCCTTCAAATAACACTTTGCAGCACAGCCAGCTGAAAAAAGTGATTTTTTCCAGAAGTCTTTCAAAAATATTAAAGGTGAAGCATGTTGCTGCCGTGTAAAGAACAGAATTGTGCTGTACTGATCTTTGGAAAAAATAATGTGATTTAATTTCTCAGTTAATTTCATGTCAAGTGACTTTGCAGCTGTGCAGGTCATCAGTTTGGTGTCCGGTCTAATGTGCCTTCAGGGGAATTGTACATGGGTTCCACAGAACCACTGGGGTTAGAAGGAACCTCCTGGGATGATCTGGTCCAGCCCCAGAGTCACCTAGAGCAGGGTGCCCAGGAGTGTGTGTGTGTCCGTTTGGGTTTTGCTTGTCTCCACACATGGAGACTGAATCACCCCTGCGGGCAACCTGTCCCAATACCTGACCGCATTCAGAGTAAAAAGAAAACAAAATGTGTTCTTCTGCTCATTTGGAATTTCACGTGGTTTAATTTGTGGCCCCTTGTCCTGTCACTGGGCACTAGTGAGGAGAAGGTGTCTGTCTTTTCTGCATTCCCTCCCTTCAGCAGTTTATGTATTGGTGAGATCCCTCTGTACCCTCTCTTCTCCAGGCTGGACAGCCCCAGCTGTCTCAGGGGAGAAGGAACTTCAGGAGAGATTCTCTCTCAGTGTCCCTGCACTAACGGTGTGTCCCTGTGCTGCTGCAGAGCCCAGAGCTGGAGCCAGCACTCGGGGTGGGGTTTCAGCCCTGCCCAGAGGAAGGATTCCCTCCCTGGATGTGCTTGCCGTGCTCCTCCTTCCGCAGCCCGAGGTGCCAGTGGCTTTCTTAGCCACAAGGGTGCAGGGGTGGTTTGTGCTCAGCTTGTCTGCCAGGACCTTTCTGCTGAGACACTCTGGCGTTTGGGCTGGAATTGGTGATTTCTGGATCCCGTAGCCCCAGGTTTCTCCCTGCTGGGACTAGCAGAGGGGTAAATGGTGGTGTGTTTAAAAACTGCTTATTCGACATGATTTTCTCATCAAAGATATTTCAGGATGAAGTGTTTTGTGGAGTGATGCTAAAATAGCAAGAGGTCATTTGAGAGAAGATGTAATTACAGATGCACAGAGAAGGGAGAGTATCAGGAAAAGATTCTTTCCTAGGGAGTTGTAGGGCACTCCACAGGCTCCCCGAGGCTGCCAGAGCTCCAGGAGATTTTGGGCACTGCTCCCAGGGATGCTCAAGGTGGGATTGTTGTGGTGTCTGTGCCAGGACAGGGGCTGGGCTGGATGATCCTGGTGGGTTCCTTCCAGCTCAGGATATTCTGTGGGTCTGTGCTGAAGGATAACAACAGTACAAAATCTAATTGTTACCATCTGGTGACGAATGTAGACTGAGAATTAGAAGAATCTGATGAATGGGGAACTGAAGTCATAAAGCAGCTTTGAAAGTGGGTTTGTAAGATCAGGGGTTTAAACCGTGCCTGGACAGAATTGCACATGCCATGCTGTAAGATTCCCTCAATGGACACAACATGAACGATCCCTGAGTTAAAATTTGGTGTTCACTTCTCTGACATTTGCAAGAGGTGTTGAAAGTAGCCTGGTAGCCACTTTATGTTAATAACAAATAAGCTAAAACTTAGTCCTTCAACAGAAGGATTGATGTAGCCTTTATTCAAATGTTTTCATTAAAGGCTTCGTGACTTTCTGGAGGCAGAGGAAAATAGGTACTTCGCTGAGGCAGAGGCACTTGATGAAGAAAAGGCACTGGACAGAGAAATAAAGATGAAAGAGCAAGCAAAATTACTGAGGGAGAAGAGGGAGCAAGAAAGACTACGAGTGGTGGCTGAAAAACGAGAGCAACAGTTCAGGTATTGCCATAAAAACACCTTATAAAAGAGAATTTGCCAAAGTAAATATATAGGGACAATTTTAAAAAGAAGGTGGCAGTAATAACTGAGGGAGGAAAGATGGAAGTGATTCAAACAAATAAGACAGAAAGAATTAAAGTAGTTAATTCTTGCAAGTATAGTGTGTCCTCCTTGTCCTCCATGAGCATTCCTGCTTTTCCACCTGCCAAGCCACCCCTTTTTGTAATTCCTGTTCCATCTTTATACTGCTGGAGTGAACAGGGTGCATGGAAGGTTAATTTGGCCTAAATCAAGCTTATACTAAGTTAATTAATACTAACTTACTACTAAGCTAATACTAATAATTGCCAAATGTTAAAATTGTCCAAAAAGACAGTATTTTTATTTATTGCATACTTTTCAAGAGCAGTAGCTGCAGCTAAGTTTTTAATGCAGCCTGAAGTTCTGTGCCAAGTCTTCCTGAGTGAAAGCAGTAACTTGCAGGTACTTATTAGGATCTAAGGCCTTGGCATGAAATCTGCCTTGTCCCATTCTTGGAAATCTGGTTTTTCGAGGGAGGGATGAAAGAAATAATAATGTTATTTGACTATGATAATTTGAAGTGTCTTTCCCAGTCTCCAGCAGTACTGTGAAATCTACAACACCTGCCTCTCAGTGTGCACAGGCTGGGGATAAAAATCAACATTCGCTCTCACTTGTGCATAAACTCCAATTAACTAATTCCACAGGTATTATATATATTGCAGGCAGGAAAATGTTTGTTTAAATTATTATTAAATTATTGAATTAGACAGGTGTTAGAAGTGCATGTACTGCCTAACTTCACATGGTGGTTTGAAAATGTGGCTGTTGCCTTCTGCAGCTTCTGGTTTGCTCTCTCTAACACAAAGCTGTTGAAACTCACTTTTAAAATAGTTTGGAGAGGGTGCTGCTGGAGTGCCTTTTATTTTGTGCTTGTAGCTTGTTTTACACACCAAGAAGATGTTAACTTGGACACCTAAAAGTAGGTGTCAAAGTGTGGGTATCTTTATATTCCCTGGGAATCTGCATTCCTGCTCTATTTAAAACTTCACGGAAATCAGGACAGTTACAGGAGCCTGGAGTCAGTCTCAAACAGGCCTGTCCTGCCCTGTCAGTTGAACTGCACCCCAGCCTCTACTGACTTTAATTAGGTTCTCGTTGATCAGAGTGGGAATTTAGCACATATGCAGGTTCCTGTTTAGATGTCTAATTTTAGACATTTTAATTGCAGAATGAATCACACCACTGAACTGCATCATCTGGTGGTACACACTTGAACCTTCATGCTGTAGTTGCCTGTCTTAATGTCCTTTGTCTTCCCACTGTAGCCCTGTTGATCTATGGTTCGCTCACTCTCATGGGATTATTTCATCCTGTTATTATCCTTTTAGCTTTCCCACTCTGCTGTGGGATCTAAGCAGTATTCACACCACACAGCATCCCGTTAAAAGTGTTGCTGAAGCTTTATTGCTGTTGGTGTTCTGCTGGCTGCATGTTTTCAGAGGAGTTAGAGGCAGTGAAACCACCTCTTTTCACAGCTGAGTGGAAATCCTGGGGTATCTTTTCAAATGAATCTTCATCCTACAGGGCAGAGTCCTTCTCTTTGCCTGTCCGGATATAATGGGAATACATTCCATGGTTAGTTCCTCTAGCTGTGTCCCATCTACTTTTAAATTAAGGTTCCTATAAAAGAGCAGAACTCTGATAAACACCAGCTGACAAAAGTTCTGTGACAGGGATGTGCTTAGTTGTATTTTAGTCTTTTGTTTTCTGTCCTTTTCCGGTGAGAAAGGAAGTCTCTGCTGTGGCAATTGATTCTAATTAGATTCTGGTATCTCAATCTGCATGTATCTGTCTTGTTTAAGTAGCCCCAGGTCTGTTTTATCCTGGCTGTTAGATGTTACTCTTTCTCCTAAACCTGGTCCAGGCAGAGATCTGGGAGCAGGATTTGCTGCTCAGGAGAACAACACTTACTGAAAATCCACTCCGAAGCAGGAGTCTGTAATTGTGTCACAGCCTGTCCTCTGGGGCACTGGCCTCCAGTCCTCTGACTGCACCCTGCTAGCTGTAAAAACTGTCAACACTCACCCCAGTTTGTTTATTTATCAACTATATATATATATTAAAAATATACTGTGCTGGTGTATTGTGCACACTATAAAACATATGCACAAATAGAAATTAAAAAGAGCGAGGCAAAGATGAAAGAAATGCTATTTTTTACTTTTTAATGTTATTTATCAATGGTATTCTCTTCCTGCACAGCCCCACTTTGGAGATTATTACTCCAGGGCATACCCTGGAGCTCTGGCAAGTCAATCCGGTAGCAGGTGGATATGCACATAATTTTCTGTTTATCTTTGCCTGTGTGTTTACAACTCTTTTGAATGTCTTTCTGAAACCTGATACAGACTTGTTTGTATTTCCTTTAATTTCCCAAGCAAGGTGGTCCCCTCTTTTGCAGGCATGGATTGTCAAACCTTGAGGTACAGGAGCATCTACACTGTCAGACATTATTCCAGAGCACTAAAAGGCAGCATTTTTATAATTTTTACCTGTGGGCCGGTTGCCATGGCCTGAGGGTTCAGGTGTAACAGCTTTTCAGTAGCAATGTTAACCAGGAGGAGTCCTTTGTCACAAGGTGACAGAGGAGACAAGGCTTGGACCACGGGAATCCTGCTGGAATTCATTTTCAGGGAGGGCTACCCCTGAGAAGAGGCTCAGCCCGTGCTAGCCTGAGGGCATGCTCATCATTGGTAACTTTAAAGAAAACTGCAATGTCTTAAAATTTGCATAAAACACATACCACATCCTCTTTCTTGTGGTAACATCAGAAGCATCCATATGGGGAGTGTTGTTATCCCAGCAACACCGTGCTGCAGTCATGAAGTGAATGAATAACTGGGGAGGTTCTGTCTTTGGGAAGTAGCCACATCCAGGCACAGTTTTAATGTTAAGGAGCTTAGGATAGCAAAGTGAGGAAGAAAACCTGCCATCTGGGAGAGCAGATGTTTATGTGTCAGTGTAAAAGCTGCTTTGAGGGAATTATTTTGATGAAATCAAGCAATTATAGGGTTATTTTATATTAAAATTCTAACGATGCTGAACATAATTAACTTCTGCTCCCCGCTGGGAATTCAATAAATATCAGATTGGTTTATAATCACAGAAAAGAATAACTAGTACTTTATTCCTTCGGTGCTGAGAGAACTTTGAACCCATTGTGTTAAGGTAATACAGTTATTGCTAGTCGTGTAAGATTTCAAATCTTAATAATGGCATGTTTCTCTCACAACATTTGAGAAATATGTTTTTCACGAATACTAATTAGTGCTGTGGTCTTTAATCATCACTAAGTCCCACCCAGGAGGTGAAAGATAGATTCCAGTGGTAGAACATAAGAAAGCCATCAATGACAGAGTATACGTTTGTTGACCTGCTGGGAGACAGGGGCACTCCTTGGAATGTCCATGGCTCATGGCATGCACATCCGTCTGCTTTGATTGCTGGGTTAATCTTTGGTCACGAGGTTCCTGTCTCATCCAAGAGGTAAAACTGAACTACAGCATCTTATCATGTGTTGGTTGGGTTGGAAGGCGCCTTCAAAGTCACATTTATCATGGGCAGGGACAATTTCCACTGTCCCAGGCTGCTCCAATCCCATCCAACCCAACCTTGGACACTCCAGGGATCCAGGGGCAGCCCCAGCTGCTCTGGGCACCCTGTGCCAGGGCCTGCCCACCCTCCCAGGCAGCAATTCCTTCCGAATATCCCATCCAGCCCTGCCCTCTGGCACTGGAAGCCATTGCCTGTGTCCTGTCCCTGCATGCCTTGTCCCCAGTCCCTGTGCAGCTCTCCTGGAGCCCCTTGAGGCCCTGCCAGGGGCTCTGAGCTCTCCCTGGAGCCTTCTCTTGTGCAGGGGAGCAGCCCCAGCTGTGCCAGCCTGGCTCCAGAGCAGAGGGGCTCCAGCCCTGCAGCATCTCCGTGGCCTCCTCTGCACTGGCTCCAGCAGCTCCAGGTCCTTGTGCTGTTGGAGCCCAGGGCTGGGGCAGCTCTGCAGGTGGGGTCTCACCTGAGCTCAGGGGCACAGGGGCACAATCCCCCTGCCCTGCTGCCCACGCTGGGGGATCAGCCCAGGGCAGGGGGTTCAGGGAGCAGGTTCAGCAAATACAGTCAGAAATGTTTCCACAGCAGTGCTGTCCCTTTCACTCACTGTGTACAGTGCCCCTCACCTTTCAGCACAGGCTCCATGGCACCAGGTGCTTTAGCTGAGAGATGTCCTTGTCCCCAGCAAAATGTGAGGCAGCAACTGTTGAATGCCAGCAGGGAGAAAATGTGGTGAGCCCTCTGCTCTGAAAATTAAATAACTACCCTGATATGGAGGTTGGTAATAGCGTTGAGGTAGTTGCCTGGTGAATATTTAATATTTTGGTAAGACAGGACAGTCAGCTGAGGCTTGTGTAATGTCATAGTATTTCACACTGTGCAGGTGTCATGCTGCCATGAAGTTGTTCATGATTCAGTCTATATCTTCTGTGAATTCCTAAATACCTTTGCAATAATTTGTAGAAGATGGTTGCATTCAGCATGAAATTGTGAGGTATCTTTTCACTTCACAACATTCACATCCTCAGAGCTTATAGATCCTTGCAGGTCTTCATCTTTGTCTGCTAGTTTCACATTCTGATTTCATGAAAATCTATATCCTGTTTATGGAACAGAATTAAAATGCTTGCAGATTGTTCAAATTAAATAATGTTTGATGGCATGTGTTGATCTCAATAGTGCTTTGTTTGCAAAAGTAAAAGCAGAATCTGCAATTAGTTCAGTGTTCTTCAACTGAAGATAAATTACCTCTTTATATGCAACTCACTTGCAGAGAGTAAAGGAAAATTGAAAGCTGCATTACTTGTTTGACTTTCTACCTTCTCCAGGCTTTTATTGCAACTTGTCTGAATTATCCCACAGAAATTCACTTTAAAAATTAATAAATTCCTAGTGGTTCCTGCTCAACCATGTAACCCACATTTCCACAGTCACAGTATTTTCTGAATATGAAGGAGCTTTCAGGTGATTTGCAAACCTATTCTAAGTCTTCATTTGAATAGAGACCAACCTGCATGTTTGAGTAAGTGTAGCATGCATGTGTTTTACATGTTAATAAAAGAATATATGCACACAACACCCTCATGTTCCAGCTCCACGTACAGTATATCGTGTATATAACATGTGAATGTATTGTGTGTCCATTTACACTCATGGAATATTCCCAAGTTGGAAGGGACCCACAGGGATCATCCAGCCCAGCCCCTGTCCCTGCACAGACTCCCCAACAATCCCATCCCTGGAGCAGTGTCCAAACTCTCCTGGAGCTCTGGCAGCCTCAGGCCGTGCCCATTCCCTTTGCCCAGCATCCTCTGGGGGAAGAACCTTTCCTGAAATCCAACCCAAACCTCCCTGGCACAGCTCCAGCCATTCCCTGGGTGCTGTCCCTGTCACCACTGAGACAAGATCAGTGTTGTCTCTTCACTTCCCATTGTGAGGAAGTTAATTTAGACTTTTTTTTGGCAAATTCAAATTCTTCAGCTCATTAATGTCACGACTTCCATCAAATCAGGCTCTCCATGGTTCCTTAGGTTCCACAAGGAGTCAGTGTCAGGCCAGGGGTATACCTTGGTGTGCTGGGTTGCTCTGTTTTGAGCAGTGATGAGCTGGGAGCCTTCATTCACCACACACCTCCAGACCTGCTTATTGTTTTGAGATTTAAAAAACCCAACCTTCTACATTGCCTTCCAGAGACCGATGTGAGGAATATCGCGTTCACTGTAAAAAAGTGAGCGAGAAGGAACTGGGCGACTGCCAGCTGGCCCAGCAGACTCTGAAGGCGATACTGAGAAAGGAAGAGGAGATGCAGGAGCGGAAGTTGGAAGAGATTTGTGAGAAGGAGCAGTTGGCTAAGGATGAGAAAGCGGAGCTGAAGGCGCAGGAGGTGGCAGCGCGGATCCAGGAAATGGTGAGCGTGCGCGAAGCCCAGCTGGCCGTGCACGCCGCTCGCAGAGAGGAGAAGAAGCAGCAGATCAGAAAGGAGGCTGAATGGCTGGTAATTTCCACAGTGTTCTGCATTCAGGCTTGTGCAGAAGGCCCTTCTAATGACAGGCTTACTAGACATTTGGACTAATCCATACCTTATCTGTATCTTCACTGATTCCATTAGTATCTGAGCCTGTGCTGTTAAGCTAAGCCTCTTTTCCAGAGCTGTGGCAAAGACATTCCTGTTTTCACAGGGAAATGCATCTTTTGAAACTCATCACTCTAAGGGGTTTTGGCACTCAGTCTCTTAGAGCTGTTGTGGGAAATAGAAACATTTTTAAACTTTTCTCAAATATCTTTGTAGTGTTTTGATTTCTGGTTTCCTGCAGGATAGCAGAGGAGTCCTGTCTCCCAGCTGAAATATTTATTTTATATATCTATTTTAAACAAATTAGCAAGCACCACATAAGCTCTCTCACCTGTTAGACCTGGCTTGCTGTTGAGCTCACAGGAGGCATTTTGGCTACCTTGGCCAACTACCCTCTTCTTTCATCATCGTTTTCCATCTCTCTTGCTATAGTTTTGCTGGGTTTAGTGTGGCCTGCTAGCTCAGTATTCTGTGTTGTCTTTGAATGATAGGAGGCTATTTAACTCAGACTTCATTTTGCAGCTATTTACATGTAGAGGCTGAATGATCACTCAGGATACTCTGTTAGACACTGGAAGCTGGTGCTGGCATCATATATACTCCCCCATGTCATAAAAATGAGGCAGTAATAGATCTAAAGCTCTGAAAATGCTGGCTGTGAAACCGTAGAGCTCTTATTCTAAGCTAGACTAATGTTTTGTTTATTTAAAAACATGTAGAGCAGGATTATTTTCTTGTAACAACTTCTAAGGCACTGCCAAACCTTCCAGGCAAAGAATGGTGTTCCTTGACTGGTTTAAAAACTTTTCAGAAAAGCACTACTAGAACAGAAGACTGCATCTTCCCCTGGAGACAGCAGCCTGGGCCTCTGTCAAGGAGATATATTTCTGGTGAAGTGGTTGAGTCTCTGAAAAAAACCCCAACCTTTCTTTGAAGGAGAGTTTCAGTATGGGATGTAATCTGTTCTCAGATTAAATGGGGTGTAATCTGTTCTCAGAAGAAGAGGGATGTGGCAGATGGCCTCATTACAAGTTTGTCATCGCAGACTGGTAGCCCCTAATGACCAGGAGTTTCATCTGGTGGAGTGGACAGCTAAGTGTGCATGAAGGTTTCTCCTGGTTGTTGCAATGAAAATAGAGTATTTAGTGAACGAGAACTCACACCTCTGGCAAGGTAGACCACGTGCATTCTCCAGGATATCTGAGAAGTAGATGTCAAAGCAGAGACAGAAATTTTTGCTTTAGCTACGTTACCTATACTAGCTTCCTTCCTCCTTTGTCTTATTTTTCCCTTTTAGAATTGTGATTTCTTGGAAAGTGACTGACTTCACGTTATCCTGACCGTAGCTTCACGGGTTTCTGCTATAGCACTTTGGTCCTGGCTTGCAGAAGGGTGGTTGGTAATCACCTCTTTGTACATTTGTGATGTGGTGTTACCCCAATGAACAAATTTCGATGGATCCCATCTTGGCTGCTCTCACAAAGCTACCCTGATGTCAGAATTCATCCAAAGACATGTGCCAACTTGCACAGCAGACTGCTAACTCATTCTGCTTTCTTTCCACCTTTGCTGTTCAAAGCTTTTTGGATTACTAATTCTATTCCTCAAATTACATATATATTGAGTTTCAAAGCTGTTTTACCAGCTTCTGAAAGTGAATTTGACAGTTCAGGCAGATACAAAGTCAGCTTTGGCTCTGAAACACTGCAAAAACCCGTGGGTGCTTTATGTCCAGCATAAAAAGGGATGTTCTTTAGGGAGTGCAGCTTCTGCTTCATATGGGGAAGATTAGACATGCTGTTTATGACAAACCTGCTGAAGCATTTTAAAAGACTCATCCACATTACAAAAGAGACATTTGATTTAAAAACAAGTTAACAAAAAACTGTGTGCCTTTGAGACAGCTGAAGCATGATTTCTGAGATAATACAATGCTAATAATGGTCACATACTATGTAATAACTATGCTTCAGTACACTTATTCAATTGCAAGACGTCCAGAAATTATGCTTATAAATTACTTAATGATGCTACTTTTGAATTCTTTTGGGGTTAAATAATCTTGAATATACAAATACCTATTTGATATCAAATATGCATTTCCGAGTTGTCATTGTTTCTTTTTTGAGAACTCAGTTTCATATACGTTTTTCCAATATAAAGTGGAATATAAAGCTCTTTCCACTATGAAGTGGGATGGTTTGAAACCATGGAAATTCAGTAAGTGCCCATCAGAACACAAGGATCCAATCACGGACTTAGTGCAGTGTTATGGCCAGTAGAGATGCAGTGCTCTGAACACCCAACACAGGCACAGGACAGATAATATCTGCAGAAACAGCAGGAACATGTGGCCCTGTTATTTGTCAGTGCTTATGGCTGTGTGTGAACTCTTGGATGTAGATCAAAAGTGCTGCAGTGATTCTGATTTCCCTAAGGAGATGACTGTGTCTACCTGAAACATTTGGAAAATATCAGGCACAATTCAGTTTTTGTATTGAAGTGTATGTGATAGTTACAGATAAAAGTCCTGAATTCTAACATGCTAAAATGTTCATGCTTTACCAGGCCTAGTGGATGACACCAATTCTGTGTTGCCAGCAAGGCTTCACTCTTCAAAGTTGCAATAAACTAACTCTAGCCACCACTTAGTTTGAAGTTATGAAGTGATTTTACAAGCTGGCTACTTTTATCCTCATAGGAAGAAGAGCTGCACCAGCTTAGGAAAGAAAATGAAGAACTTGAGAGGAAGAAGCGGTATCAGCAGAAGGAGTGCAGGGACATATTGCTCAAAGCAGTGCAGGACAAGGAGAAGCTTCTTGATGAGGAAAAAAAAGCTCAACTTGCCATAGAGAAGATGATCTTGGAAAGAAATTTTCAGGACTGTGAGAGGGAACATGTGGACATAACAAAAAAAAAGGTAAGGTGTTTCATTGTGGAATCGTGGGGCAATGCCTGATCTGGTCTAGTTCTGTGGCCCTGTGATCTGCACAGGGTAACAGAGAGCTGACACAACCCCTTCTCCCTGAAAGAGATAATTCTTTTGTTGAACAGCATGTTGCCTCTCCTCCTGCCAGTGCTCTGCACCTCTGCAGAAGCCCATTAGCTCTTCAAACCACAGCACTTTAGAGCCTGATAAATGAAGTGGGGGCTCTCAGGAAATCCTGGAATTTTGTCCCTCCACGCTGATTTCATTGTGTGTAAATCACCCGAGCTTTAGCATCCTTACACTTGATGGACATAATAGAGGCTGGAAAACTATTTTTTGTTTCATGGAGCTGATGTAGCATTTGTAACTGCAGAAGAAAGGAAATATTTAACTTACTGTAATTAAGGACTACTAAAAAACTTGAAAATATTTAAAAACTCTATATGGATAGATGCAAACTCTCATGTTTTATTCCTTGGAGATGCCATGAATCAACGGATGTGTTTGTCATTTCCTGAAGGTAAGCAAGTAGATTGTCCAACTTCAGCATGCAAATGAGTCTCAGGGTATTTAGGACACAGCACAGAGGTGTTTAGAAGGTCATGTAGGTTAGGAGAGTTGTGTCAACTCAAAATTAGACCTTGCTGCAGAATTACAGGAGGTGATATATATAGTATAGTATACAGTACAGTATAATATTTAATGCTGGTGATAGTGAGTAGCCTGGTCAGCTGTGGAAAATCTGTAAAATGGGTGTGTTGCAGACAGCTGGGCAAGGGGATCACTCTGTAGCTGTCCTGTTGTCTGGCCAGGCAGAGGACTCCTTCCCATGGCAGGTTTGGAAATGGAGCTCTGGGCTCCCACACTGGCTGTGAACCACCACTTCTCTTCACATTTGAAATGCTTTCTGGAATTAATTTACTCAGATCTGCAAATGTCTGTGTGTGTTTGCAGCAAGCGCTGTTGAAGGAGCAACTTAGCTACCTGGATCATCTGGCTGAGCAGCTGAGGAGGGAGAAGGAGCAAGAAAAAGAAGACGAGAAGGTCTTCAAGGAAGAGAGGGATCAGATTTGGGCCGACAAGGTTGAGAGAATGAAACAAGAGCGGGAGGCTCGATTTCAGCTGCTGAGAGATGTCGTGGACATAAGACAGGCACAGATGGAGGAGAAGTGTAAGTGGTCAAACACACAACTGGGCAGAGGCAGTGCAACACCCTGCTGCTGGCCCAGCACACACTGTGTGATGGAGTGGACAACAATGCGACCCTCCCTGAACCTGTTCTCAAAATGCAATCCTACAGGCTTTCCTTCCACTAATTCCCCATTGCCATCACCAGAGCAAGGCCTGGTAAAGTAAGGATTGCACGGGCAAACGGTCATTATTATTAATTATGTTATTACGAAGTCCTGAATGTGAAAGCTTTCCAGTTCTGAGTGGATGAAAAACAAACAAGCTAAGAATATACTTGCTGTTGTTTGTGTGGCAACAAAACTCAAGCCTTCTATTTAGGCTACTTAGCCCAAATGCAGTCTCACTGTCCCTTCAAGCTCAGTGGAGCTGTTACCTTCTGAAAGGATTTTTGGTTTTGTTTTCCAGTGCAGAAAAAAGAAGAAAGGAAAATAGAGATTGCTGAAGAGAAGAGGGCAATGGCTTTAGCAGTCAGAGAATTCGAACAAGAAGAAGAATTAAAACGTATAAGGTATTTTTCTTCTGTGTCATGGATTCATTTCTTTGCAGATCAATCTTCTAAACTTGTGAGCAAGCTGTTTCTTTTTTTCTGATAACTCTAGAACACTGGGTGGACTTCCTTCTATTTAGAGAGGCTTTCCCACCATGAACCTTATCAGTTCCAAACTGCCCAATAGCAGACTTGTGATACTGCAGCTGGTATTAAGTCATTAATCCTGACCTCAGAAAATAATGGTACATACCCTTGTGTTGGTCCTTTTGCATCATCATGTGAGTTACATCAATCATATTTCCTAAACCCATCCCCTCATACTCTGAGCTGTTGTTACCAGCAGCAGAAGTCTGGGGAGGAGGGTTAATGAGAGGTTTGTTTGTTCCTGCCCCAGAAGAACAAGTGTGTCCGGGCTTATTGCTAAACTCCACCCACAGTCATGCCTTGAAAATCTTAATCAGCCACCGGAACACGCGGCTGCAGCGTGTAACCTGGCTCTCCGTGCCTCGCTGTGCCTCTGGATGAGCAGATCCTTACACGCAGTAGCTGGAATGTTCCTCTGGGTGTCATGCAAAGCCTTGGGCAAAGGGCCGTACCTCACTTCCTCCCCTTTTGTAGTCCTCCCCTTTCTCCACTCTAGTCCGTGGGATACAAGTAGCTCCTTCCCCAGCCGGAATCGTTGTGTTCTCTGAGGGCGTTATTGGGAACGACCTCCTGGCTGTGGAAATGTCACCGCTGTGAAGGAAATACGCTGGGCTCCAGCTGGGATGTGCTCCACTTAGCAGAGATGGCACTCAGCAGTGTCAGGAGGGGTTTGTGGCTCAGCTCTGTTGAGTTAGTGCACGAGTCCTGACTGCTCTGTTGGCATTCAAGTGTCTGTGTGACTCCTGAACACGTAAGACTTCCTCTGCTTCTCCAGAGGGTAGTGAAAGCAGCACACAGGTCCTGAGGTGGAGTGGAGGATGGATTTCTTCTGACAGCCACTTCCAGCAGTATCAGTGCAGCAGGGAGTTGTTCTTCTCAGAAGGAGGGTGAGGATGGGTGTAAGCAGCAGCACTGAGCCCGAGCAGGGATGGACTGAGACCCTCATCCTCTCTCCTGTCACCACGGCTGTGAGGAGCAGGGAATGCACGCTGATTACAGGGAGCTGTTCCTTCTCTCTTTCTGGTCAAGCACCAGTTTTACAGTCTGCTGTGCAGGATACAACAGAATGCAGTTAATTCTCTAAAGAACATAAGGGGAGCATGTAGCATTTAATAGTGGCAGTTATTCTTAACTCCTAAAAGGAGCTTTGAATGGTTCTTTAGTCTAAGCTCAAATGCTAACAGATTACATAATAATAATGCAATTTATTATTTTTACCCGCACTGCTTAAATAACCTATTCATTTGGCATTTCCAGAAAAATGCAGAAGGCCAAAGAATACAGAGACCAGCTCGCAACTCAAATTGCCTACCAACAGCGTCTCCAAAGAGCTGAGGAAGAGAAGAGGAAGAAAGAACATGAGTTAAATACAGAACAAGAGAGACAGTATGAAGAAAAGCTACAGTTCATTCTGTCAATGCCCAGTGAGTCCATAATTAAGCTCCCCGCTACAAAAAAAGCACTAATGCTTGACTCTTAAGGGCATCACTCACTCTGGTATTTTAGCTCCCTCAGTTGCCTTTAAAAACATTTAAAAAACATTTTAAAAACATTGCGGATCGTGACAGATGCTTACACTTCACTTGAGTTGGAAGAACTCTCTCCACTTTGACACTCAAACATTTAATTCAAAATTACAAGAAACATAATATTTTAAAGTTTATTTTTCCCCCATGGACTTTTTTTTTGACAAATCTGATAGAATCCAAAGTGCTTGACATTTTAATTCAAGAAAAACATCTGCCGTCTACAATATAAAAGTGTATTATTATGACATGAATTTTAAATCTGCACAAAGAAAATTTGTAGAAAACTTCCAGCAAACCTTTATTAAAATGCCTTTCAAACTGGAAATATTTGCAAAATTCTTTTATTTGTATTTAGATACCAAGTATAAAACTCTGGATGTATTTTATTGTGGGGTGATCATTGAAAAGCTGACATTCTTTTGCAATGAATGATCTGTGGAATACTGTGAGTCCTCTGCTTGGGCAGAATGAAGTATGCAGAGCTGAAGTGAGAGGTATCTCGTGAAAAGGTTTATTCTCTATAATTTTCACGGCACCTCTGCCTCTCTGGGCTTCCTTGGATCACCACACTGAACACACGGAATGGCTGCTGGAGCAGCACCACCACTTTGACACAGCGCCACAGAAGCTGGCTGGATGTCCCCAGGAAGGTGTTGGTGGTTTTTGGCAGTGGGGAGCAGGGACACCTCACTGGCCTCTCTGCTCCCATGCCAGTGGCCAGCTTGGTGACACAAGGAGCATGGGTAGGAGTGACCCAGCTGCTCCCCACGCTGCTGCCCTCCACCAGTTCTGTCCTGTTCAGAGGAGGGAAGTGAAGAATCCATGTAAAACCTCTCATCCTTTCTTGCTCACAGACTTTGTGGCATCTGCAAATGTTTCACATTATTTTTTTGTTTTTCCATATGAGTCTTTGCTGCTCCTTATCTGCAGCTGATTCTCTCTCCATCAGCTTTTCAGCTTCTGCCATTTTTCCTCCAGCTCCAGTTTCTTCATCCTTCCAAAACTTCCATCTTTCACTAACCACTTGCTCTGCCATTTTTGTCCTCCCACCCTCCTCTTCAGCATGTGGTTCCCTGTTGGCAAACCAGGTTGTGTTTTTGTTATGTGAGAACACGGACGGATGCACAGAGGAGCTGATAAATAGCTCAGGAGCCCCAGATGCCAGACATCTTGGAACAAATCAGGAGTAAAAAAGAGTTGTGAAGGGTTGTGAAAAGTTGTGTCCTCTTGGTTTGAAGCAGACACCAGGTTGACAAACGCAGAGATGTGTTAATCTGAAGCAGTATCAATGGTCTTTCAGCAAGCCAGTTAATTCTGGGAGTAAATGGTGGAAGAACCTGGCTCTGATGAAGGGAAAAGGAGATTTTATGGTTGCTTACAAAAACTTCCGAGCCACCAGATGGAAGAGAGACAAGTCCACTGGAACTGTTTCCATCCCAACAGGGAACCAGAACAGTGCCTCTCATGGCTTGCTCCTTGGATTCCTTGGATCCAAACAGATGCTGAGGAAGGAAGCTTCCAAGAAGGTGAAGCATCAGGCTGGGAGAGGCAGGTTGGTAGCCAGTGCTTTTCAGCAGCTGTCTCCAAAGCTACACAGAGGACATCAGAGCTGCTCCTGTTCTACAGGTGAGAAAGGCCATCCCAGATAAAGGAAATAATTTAATCAGTGCAGAGAGCTGAGGTAGTCTAGGTCTGTGCTCTCACCACCGAGTCAAATTGGCAGAATGATTAAGAGATTAATTTCCTGGTCTGCTGCAGACTCCTGGAGTAGCCCGTGCAAGCAATGTAGATTTTCCTTTACTATTGTGACCTCTCTTTGAAAAATGAAGATAATAGCACATTCAGAATTCCAGGATTAATTAAAGCATGTTATTAAAGGCTGTGACATTTGTTGGGTACACCCAATATGAGAGATAAAAAAACCACCACATTGGTGAGCTTTGTGAATTCAAGTCATCCAGAACCATAATAAATCTCCTTTTTTTAATAAAATAATAACTCAGAAGAGGTGGTCAGAGCTATCAAATATTTATAGAGTGTCTGAGCTCCTGCTCCTGGAGGCAAATTTCCTCTGCAACGAACATGAGGTCTGCACAAGATTAAAAGATCAGACTGGAAGAAGTTTGCCTTCAGCAGGAGAGAATTCCCACGGCATAACGGGCAGCTAAACTCTTCTGAGGGAAAACTGTTGGTGGATGAAGTTGTTGGTGGGGCTGAACCCTTTGCTGCCAAGTGCTGTGTGGGATTCAGGTTGGTCCAGAAGAACTGGTGAGGCTGGGTGGGTCAGAGCCTCCTTGCTGCCCCTAACAGATGAGCGATGCAGTAAGAATGATTTTCTCTGTCAAGACTGAAGGGTTCCCTCAATCCCTGCTGGTTTTCATCTTCCCGCAGCTCCTTGGATCTCCTCACAGTAAACTCGAGCAAATAGGGCAGCAGAGAGACCGTGCTTCAAAGCGTGGTGGTGCCTTTGCCTGCCTGGGGCCAGCACTCACTTTACACTTCTGACTTACAGGTCACCAGGCAGGAACAAGCCAAACGCTTCTGGAATTGTGGCTTGCAGTGCTGGGGAGCTCCGCAGTGCTAGCTGCTGCTCCTGAAATCCTGTGGCATTTCCTGCCCCAGTGAGCAATCCTGCAGGCAAACCAGCTATTAAACCCCGAGCGCAGGGACACCGCTGGAGAGGGAAGCAGCCTGGAGCTTGCCCTGCGCCAGGGCTCTGAGCCACGCAGGGACAGAACCACTGGCATTTACAAACCTGGCAGGTACGGCCTCTTCACTCAGACACGTACCAGAGCTTTGCAGAATATTCTTCCCTGTATTTTTTAATTAAATTTGTCGTGGTGACAGAGGAAGAGCAGGGGTGTGGAGCGTGTGGGTGACTTGCCTGTGGCAGGGCTGGGAATGCCAGTCCCTGATCACATCATCCAGGGTTTGCATCCTCAACAACTCCCAAGGCTTTAAGACTTTTCTACATGCACCCATCTGCTTACAAGGGCTTTTACACTGACCCCAGGGCTTTCCATGGTGATGCTTCTGGCCACACACAAGATGATCATCTCTGGAGTGGTTCCCCACGCCCTGTGGCATGGTGCAGGCTTGGTCCCTGCTCCCTGGGGCTGCGCTGCAGGTCTTTGGACAGAATCAGTTCCATTTGCAGGAGTGTTAATTATTCATTGCTTTATCACCTTGAATAATTTGTCATTACTTTAACCCAGGTAGGAGCCCTTGCTGCAGAAAGAGCCAGTGCCACCACGCCCAGGGTACAGTGACTCTGCCCCAGGACTGTGCCCAGATACAGCACGTGGTGACTTCTGTGAGGCGTGGGAGGAATAAAATCCAGATTTGAGGTCTTTGGGACGTCTTTGCATACAAAAATTCAGGACCTGGGGTTGTGCTTAGCAGCAGCCAGCTCTGTTCTGATGACATTTAGAGCTGTCAGAATTGATGCTCCTCACTGGCCTGTGCCATCACCTGTCCATCCATCCATCTGTTCCTGGACTCTCCATGTGTCAGTATAACACAGGGACAAGGCCAGGACCTTAAAAGGAGCTCCAACTCATCCTGTACTTGTAAAGAATCCACTGGCTATGCTTAAAGGGGAAAAAACCCCTGGTAGTTGGTTGATTTTTACCTTAAGGTGCCTTCCATGTGAATGCAGGAGGGGCTACCATAAACTGCAATTTAAGAGCCTGTGCTCGTTAAATTGATCAACACAAGATTTGATTCCCAAGTGGAAAGAAGCTTCTGTCTGCTGGAGGAGACAATTTCCAGCAACTCAGCGGTTAGGATATACTTCAGGATTCTGTGTGTATTTTGGGGTTTTTAGTTTCTCAGTTTAATTAAAGTTTTAGATTAATGAAGAATCACATGCGACACCAGCTGTATTTCACGGGAATGGCTGTGCTTTGCCTCTGGCTATCACTGCTACCCCAGCTCCACTGAAAGCTTTGCTTCTAATTGCACCAGTGCTCCACATTTTGCTTCTGCAGTTGATTTAATGAAATGAGAAGAGCAAGTTTTGTTTGCCTGACAAAGCTCTCTTGGAGGCTTTGCAGAGATTACGCTGTCAAATTTTCCCAGGGTAATTTCTAGACATGGTGCAGTTTTTTTGTCCCCTTCTTTCCTCCTTCCCAGACTTCCCCCAGAGCCACCTGCAAGTTTGTTTTCTTTTTTTTTTTTTTTTTTTTTATTCATCAAGGATATCAGAGCTGGAAAAGAGAGGTATCTGCAATGCTGGCTGTTCTTTCACCAAATCAGCACTGCTCCCTGCCAGGCTCTGGGGTGGAAGAGGGAAAATACGACAAAGGAGAGAGTTTTATCCCGCAGGGGACAAGCAGCAGAGCGTGAGATGCCACCAGTGATCACTTTAGGACAGGCTGTGGTGCCCTGTGAGTGGCACAGCCTGAAACCACGGCAGGAGGGATCCCAGTGACGGAGTAAACAACTGTGAGAGAGAGCAGGATCCGCTGAGCGCCGTTTCTGCCTGCTCAGTTAATATGCAAAATACCTCGAATGATAAAGAATAGCAGTAGTGGCTAATTAGGAGTACTTTGCATTTCATTCTCCTTCTCAGGCTCGAAAAGTGCCGTATAAGCATGAATTGCAGAACAGGGCGCTCCCGTGGGATGGAGGGAAGCGGCATGGCCACGGATTGACAGGCTGGGATCAGTTTTTGGCTGTTGCTGTGGAAGTTGCATTTCCTGCCGTCGGTGTAGGAGTGACACACAAGCAGCGGTGCTGGTGGGACCCCAAACCCACCTGCAGGCAGAAGACAGAGAAAAACCTATCCCTGGCACATTTATCGAGTGGATTTCCAGCGGGTTCACGAGGGCAATGCTCTTGTCCCGGGGAACAGGCGTGTCCTGGCAAAGGGCACCCCAGCAATGCCTCACCTCACTCCCCAAAATGTGGGTGATCCCCAGAGGCCCGTGGGGGGTGAAAGACCCGAAAACCACCAAGAGGCACCTGCTTGGGGCTTAATTACTTTTCTTCTGCGGGAAAGGGAGATGGATAAAAGGCACAAAAAAAATCCCCAAAGCAGCACCAACCCACGCTGCCGGGGGGACCCTGCCCGGGGGGCGCCGGGGCTGGGCTGGATGCTGAGGACCGCAGGGGAAGGGAAAAAAAAAAAAAAAAAAAAAAAAATGAAAAAGAGCCTTTTAAAATTTTATAAATAATAATAATAATAATAAAAGGCGAGCCGAAGGGAACCAAGCCGAGCCTCCCCATACCTGAGCGGGGCGCGGCGGAGGCGGAGCGGCGCTGCCTCCTCCTCCTCCTCCTTCTCCACCTCCTCCTCCTCCTGCCACTGCCGCTCCCTTCGCTTCCCGTGCCCGGCCGGCCGCGGCGGGTGTAAAGGTCGGCGTGCCGCTCCGAGTGTCGCTGTCCGTGTGTCCGTGTGTCCGTGCGGCGGTCGGTCCGGCCGCCCGCTGCCCCCATGCCCCGCGCCTAGCGCCGCCCGCCCCGGCCATGTCCGCCGCGGAGCTCTACACCAAGGTGAGCGGGGAGGGGGCGCGGGGGGCTCCGCGGGTGTCCCCTCGTGTTCCATCTGCCCTTCTGGGGGGGCTGCTTCCCGTCCTGGAGGGGCCCCGCAACTTTCCCGCACCCGCCGGGACGGCGGCCGCAGGTGCGCGGGATGCGGAGGGGGCATCCCCGGCGTCCCCCCGAGGGTCCCGGTCCCTTCCCGGTCCCTGCCCGGTCCCCCGGTGTTTCACCACCCTGGTTCTCTGCCCTGGAGGGTGAACTTCGCCCGTGGCCTCGCCCTCCGTGCGCTCCGGCACCTGCGCGGCCAAAACACTCTCAGCCTCCCCAGGTCCCCCCTGGAATAATTCTTCCCTCCTGTATTCCTAAGCCACGGGGGCGGAGGGGGAGGAAGATGCGGTTCCTTAGGATGGCAGGGTGAACGCCGCAACTCACCGAAACGCGCCCGAGGTGTCCGGTTTCCAGAGTCCCTTTTGTTCCACAGCTCCTGGATGCCGTCCCTTGGCAGGGGTGCCGTGGGACGCACCCTCTTCCTCATGGCAGCCAGGGAAGGTGACATGGCTGGTGGCCTGGCTGGTGGCCTGGCTGGTGGCCTGGCTGGTATTCTGGCTGGGCACCGCGCCCCAGCGCTTCCCACACGGGAGGTTTGCTCTGAAAAAGTGATCGTGGTGCTAACTGGAGGCTCAGGTGCGCTTTTAAAAGGTTTGGACTAGAAAATCACTGTTTCCACTCTGGTTTTATGTATTTTTTTTGTTGTTGTTATTTTGTGGCTGTGGGATAGTCGGGTATTCCCAGCCCTCGGCCAGCCCATCCCAGTGGGTGCTTCCCACACAGCTCGGGGCTTTCCGCTCCTGTTCCCTTGTGTCGGGAGAGATCTTTGCCGATTGACCTGTCCCGATGAAAGAGCTCCTGGCAGGCGGTGCGAGATGCGCCCGGAGCTCTCTGGTGCGGAGGGAGCCCTCTCGTTGTCTCCGCATCTTCGCGGGGCTGCCCGTGCTGCAGGGGGGATGTGCTCGGTCAAAGCCGCCGGTAACGCGGGGCCGGAGGAGTGCTGGGCTGCAGAAAAGGTTTTACAGTGTCAGAGTGAGAGTGTCAGCATCATCTGTTGTCATAATGAGGATTTTAGTGGTTTGGATTCTTCCTGTGGCCGTGGTCAGCTCTCGGAGGCGCTGCCAGGTTGGCACCGGGAATCACTCTCTGTCCCCCGGGCTTAACTTTGCTGCAGATTTCTGCTTCTGTAACTCGTTTTGCCAACATCTCTCTTTTTTTAATGTAATGCCGGGGTTTGCCACGCTCCTTTTTCTCCGGCTGCTGCTATGAAAGGCGTGCAGGATGAATGGTGGATGTGGCAGCTCCTCCTCTGAGCCCGTGGGGATTGCAGAGCCCCGCAGGACTGAGCTGGGCTGTCTGTGAGCGGAATGGCCTCCATCCTCTCAGGAGCCCTTTAAAAGCAAAGTTTGGGGAAACCTTTCTCCCTTGGAAAATCTGGAGATGAGCAGGAGTAAAGCTGTGGCTTGAACAGCTCTGACGTGCCGACCACAGCATCTCTTAGGATGAGAGCATGGATGTGATGGCAGCATCCCTGGGGAGAAGGGAGGCTGGCTCCCGTGCTGTGCTCTCCCTTTGATGGGCTGATTAAATCAACCTGGCTAATTGATTTTTAACTTGATGAACAGGTTATCTTTTTTCATGCTGTGTTATCTTTTTTATGCTGCCTTGGTTTATATTCCTGCTGATCTGTTGAACAGGTAGAAGCTGCTCCTGGGGCATTCCTTGGGATCCTGTTGCTCTGTAGGGACTTCCTGATGAGGAAGTGGTGGGGATTTGGTGGCAACCTGCCTGTGTTGTTAACTGTAGATTTATTTTTAATAACAACAGAATTTCTCCATGAGAGCAGGTGTTTCAGCACTGCTGTTCCTGCTGTCAGTTTTTTAGGAACGTTCTAGGGGTGCAGATGTTTTTTTAGGTGGTGGAACCCACATGGGTCATCTGTGCAGCTGAGTCACGGCAAAATTTAGGACTGTCCTGCTGGGCTGTCTGCTGCATGGTGCCTCTGTGCCAGCTCTGGCCTTTGAAGCAGCAGGAAAAACGTTTCCTGTGACTTTGAGAGTACAAGAAAAAGATCAAAGAAGGCTCCAAACCCACAACAAACCCCACAGCCTCGGGGTGCTGAGCCTGGCCGTGCTGGTGGTGCCTGAATTGAAGGGGATGTTTTGGTCTCTGGTGCTGAGGAAGGTCCTGGTGCTCACCTGCACATCACCTCTGTGCAGGTGAGTGCCCAGGTGTGGAGCTGAGGCCTCCTGGCTCTCTGCTGGGCTGTTTTTGGGGGGGAGCAGAGGAGGGGGAGGCAGATGATCCAGATCAATACAGCTGTCTTGCTGAGAGCCTATTGATCCCACGTGTGCTGTTGCATTAGCACAGCCACAATTGCACCTTCCTCTGAGTCATCCCTCCTCCTGCTGGAACCAGGAAGAGAGGAACTGCTGAGGAGCCACTTTTGGGCATCCAGGTGGGAATTCTCAGGTCTCCTTCCTGCTGAACTGCAATGGGAGCTGTGTGGAGTGGCCTTAACTTCCACCTGGTTTTCTGGGACCTTGTGGGGACATGCAGTAGTTTTCTTGGTGTATAAATTCTGGTGAATTTGATGTTAGATTGGCCTGGGGAGCACTTAGGCAGGAGAGGAACACATCCTGGGAGAACCAGCAGCTGTGAGCTTCTGCTGGAAGCTTTCCATGGGATTCCTCGCCTTGCCCCTTCAAAATCAGGGCTGACTGGTGTTTAATAGCCCCCATCAAGCAGGATAATTAATAAGTGTGCCTAACTATGGGCATGAGAGTAGCTCCAAAACTGCCTCAACCTTCAAGCAGGTTATGGAGACATCATTCTCTCTCCTCACTCCCACTGCTTTACCTGGGGACTCTGCGATTGTCTGGCTGTGGATTTCATTTTGTGGCAAAGTCAAGCAGGGTTTTAGTGCATGTCCCAGCAGAAAAGGAGTTCTGTGGTCCTGGAGCTGCTGGCACCAGCCTGTGCAAGAGGAACAGGGCAGGTAGAGGTATCAAGGATTCCACTCTGCAAAATCCTGCTCCAGATGGAGGACTAGCAGAATTTCCCTAATCTGTGACTGCCCAAGCAGCTTCTTTCCCAGGCTGCTTGTGCTGGCCCTGCTCCTGCCAGGTCCCTGATGTGCCCAGCTGCAGCGCTGCCCAGGCCAACGGGTTGCTGCTGGGCGGGGGAGTTTGTTCAAATCCTCTTTACCTGCAGCAGGAGGCAAAGGCAGCTCAGCAGCCCGTGAGCCTGAGCAGGTGCCAGTGTGACCCTGCCAGGGTCACCGGGATGCTCTGTGCCCTGGGCTGGGTGTGGGCAGGAGGGATGGACAGGACATCCCCCCTCGGAGGGTTCCACCACCAGCAGCAGGGTGGATTTGCATCACTAAACCAGAAATTAGAGTTGTTTGTATGGCTGACCCTTGCTGTGTTGTAAGGTGAAGCTCTTGGTAGGGCAAAAACAGCTGTAATTGCTTTGGCTTTTGATGTTCTGCTCTCTTAAAGGTGCTCCTTGAAATATGTTAATTGTCTTTGTAAGTATAGCCTCTGAACCTCATGCAAAATAGCCAGGCTAGGGAATAAGCTGTGTCTTTCTGCTCCTGGGCTGTTGTGCAGCTCAAGATATGCTCTTCAGGAGATTTGCAAGCTCTGGGTAAATAAGAAACCAGGGTATTTATTTTTAATATTATTTTTTCCCCTCTCATTGTGCAAAGTGGCTGCTGTTTGCCAAGTATTTTCTTTCAGACTGTGGAACTTGATGCATTTAAAAAAATCCTCTTCTAATGGTTGGTGTTGGGTATAGAAAACTCTCTGGTTTTCACTTAAAGTTGTATTAAATGAAATAGCTGGAATGAATTGCTGGTTTCTGACCCTGGGGAGAAACTTTTCAGAAGTGCATAAATGCTGCCAGTGTGATCACACTCTGATTGAGTCAATGAATTGGCATAAACCTTCTGGCATAAAACCTTCTGAAAATAATTTATCCTGCAAGGCTCGGTGAGGATTCATCCTCAGCGTGTGCCTGTGTGCTGGTTTGGGGCTGAGGAGCAGCTGGGAAGGAGAAAGAAGATTTTCTGTGGATTGTGTAGAACAAATTTGTGGGGATAAGTGCTGGGGACAGGGAGTGTTTGGGGTTCAATCCCAGGACATCCCGGGCTGCTGCAGGGCTCCTGAATTCCTGCTGCTGCCATTGCAGCTCCTCTTAGGAAAAGCAGGTTACAGCTGAAAGGTTTTGTCCTTTTTTTCTTCTTTATTTTAGATGATGAGAACATGTCTGGGTCATTCCAGAAAGGGCAAGGACAGCTTGGAGGCCACGCTGGGGTTTTTATTTAAGGATGGGGCCGCCTCGCTGAAGGAGCTGGGTCCATCGGCATCCCCGGGCTCCTCCTGATCCTGCCTCATTATGAGCTGCAGTGGCAGAGAGAAAATCATTGAAATGTAAACTCTGATTGCTCCAGCCAGCTCTCTGCAGCTTGGGACCGTGCCAAGGGCATGGCCAGCACTGCAGCCCCCGGGGCCCCCTCGGCTTCCCCGCAGTGGCACGGGACGGAGAAAGGCAGAGCCAAGCCAGGGCTTAAATATCCTCCAGCCCACTGGGTCTGGGCCTCGAGTGGATCCACGGGAGGTGAGGGATTGTGGTGTGGGAGGCATTTCCCTGTCCCAATGGGCTTGGGTGTGCCTGGAGCTCACCCCATACTCTCCTGGAGCTGTGTGGGTGCACGTCCCACCACAGGGCACGCCGCTCCAGGGGCTTTGTGCTACAAAAGCAACCCCGTTTTCTTCTCTGTTTGTGCAGTTTTTCATCTCAGCTGTGCGTTTAACAGCCCCTGTGCTCGGGTCAGAGGAGAGCAAGGAGCAGGGAGCTCAGTGCAGGTGCTGGGGCACAGCCCCAGGGATGGTTCCTGCAGGGCTCATTGCTGGATCCCAGCTGTGTGCCCTCTTGCTGGCTGGGATTAATCAGCTCACTCTTTTAAAAAACCATTTTTGCCAGTTCCTGCCCTGATTCTGCTCCAAGGGTGTGAGGCTGTGGTGTGGAAACCCCAGTGCATGCAGGCCCAGTGATTTGGGCCAGCTCCAGGGTGAAGGGTGGGAGCAGCAGCAGGTCTGAGATGGTGCTGTGCTGGTTCTGATGGGATTGGGTGGGATGAGTCCTTCCTGCCCTGTGCAGCCCTGAGGAAGGAGTTTATCTGAGGTTATTTGTTAGGCTGCCTGGCTGCTGTTGAGGAATGTATTTACAGAGGAGGATTTTTGCTTTGTTGTTCTTTCTCGCTGCCAATTACCAGGCACAGAAAATAATGACCCTGAATGTGAACTCATGCATCTCTGCTGGTGACCAAGAAAAAAGGCTGTGCGTGTTTGTGGCTGTATTTTTATACACACACGTTTAAACTTCTCAGTTTGCAGTTCTACACGTGTTGGACTTTTAATTTCCACACAATTAATTGTCCAAAGCAGGAGGAATGTACCCTCACTGTGATAGCTGTCCTTCAGGGAATCCAGGGAATAGCCCCACTTGAGCACCAAGGTGGACTTTGAACGTTCCTCGTTAGCCACGGGTGTAATAAACATCAGGTAATGCAGGTGAAACTCTGAGTTGGTGTTTTTGCCTGATCTTTGACCCTTCCTGCACACAGAGGCACTTGGTGTGGTTAAAGGAACCTCAGAGGGAGCTACAATCCAGGTCAGGAAAATGACTGCTGTTATTGCAGAGAAACCTCAAGCTGTGGCAGCTTGAGAGGTTTCCAAAACACTTTAGGGGAGGATTTTCTGCTTATCAAAACTGAAAAAGGCTCCCTGTGAGCTTTCTGTGTCTCGAGCTGGTTGCAAGGCTGTTGCCCTTGTACGCCTCTGGCCTGCTCTAAGGCACGTCTTGTGGGGTTGGGCTGGGCTTTGGCTTAGGCTGAGCCTTCAGGTGTGAGCAGGGACCTGTCCAGAGGTGTTGGCAGGGCTGGGAAGGACCAGCTTGGTGGGTGATGGGCTTCACGTGGCCTTCCTCGCCTGAACACTCTTTAATCTGTTGTCTGGGTCATGGTAAACTCATCAGTGTACTAATGAAGCTTTTGGAAATTTGGTATTTCTGCTCTTTGCCTCTCCTGTGGTATCCAGAGGGTTTGGAGAGGAGCCTGCAGCCTGGAAATGGGGCACTTTCTCCAGCTGTGCTCTGCTTTTGTCCTTGGTTTGTCTGTGTCTGAAGTCTCCTCCAGCTGACTGAAAACTGGGAATCGCAGGAATGATGTCCCAGTGTGGACCATGGTACTACAAGAGCTGTAGGCAACAGCTCTACAAACCCTCACTGGTGCTGACTCCCAGCCTGTGGAGCAGGGGGATGGGATGGGGATGGGATGGGAATGGGATGGGATGGTGCAGCTCCTCCAGCACTGTGTGCTCCTGACCTGCTGTGCCACCATCCTTTGCCGTTTTTAATCAAACCCCATCTGATTTTCTTTTTTAGATTTCATTATTAATTTTCCTCTCCCTGAGCAGTTTTCTGTAACGATGGGTTTTACTCTCCTGTGTTTGTCCCCAGGAAGGCAGTGGTGTTTCAGGCCCTGCTCTGTATTAACTTCTGGGCATTAAAATGGATATGGCAAATCAAAACCATTAAAGTCGTAACATCTACCACCAGTTCCAGCAGATCAGCAGCAGTGCTGTGTAAGCCCTCTGGCTGCCCTCCCCAGCTGTGTTTGGTGCAGGGCAGGTTGTGGGATACCCTGTTCATGTCCTCCTTCTTGTACAGCCCTCACCTCCCTCTCTTCGTGTTCCCACACTGTGGAGGCAGCACAGGGGTGGCTTTGCACTCCTGGGTGCTCCAGGTGTTTGGTGCTTCTATGGATCCCCAGTGGGAGATGTGTGCTGTGCCATGGAATCCCAGAATGGCTTGGGTCAGAAGGGATTTCAGGGATCAGCCCTTGCCCAGGCTGCTCCCAGCCCTGCCAGCCTGGCCTTGGACACTTCCAGGGATGGCGCAGCCACAGCTGCTCTGGGCACCCTGCACCTTTGGGAAACCCATCTCCACTCTGGCTTTTGGATATTTCTCTCCACAAATCTCCCTTCACCACATGCTTCCAGCTCAGCAGTTCCTTGAGAACATCCTTTCCACACTTGGGGTTGACCAGCCCACCAGTTCCACCCCGCAGGACCACGGGCAGCCCAGTGAGGGATGAGTTTCCCTTTTGTGGCTCCACCAAAAGTGAGCTCGGCGGAGCGCTCACACCCAGCTGAAGCAAACCTTCCCCCTTGCCGTGAGTCACTGCCCAGGCTCCCTCCTGGAAGTGCCAGGTGCCGGGAGGATGTGCTAACCAGCACTTAGAGGTGGTGCTGCTGCCAGCAGGATGTGCTCTGGGTGAATCACGGCCACTACTTATCACAATAGCATGTTGCACCTCGGGGAGGCGGCCCAGCGAGTCACTGCTCTTCAAAGGGAAAAAAAAGACCCTTCATGTGCTTAAAGATGGCTTTTTAAAAGTCGTGGGAATGTCCTGTTCCTTCTGGAAGCACCACAGGGATGGTTTCAGGTGGCACAGGCAAACCTCCGGCTGCCAAAGCAGGTTGGGTGTGAGCAATCACCTGGGGTACCAGCAAACGAGCATTGAAAAGGGCTCTAAAACAAAATAGAAATAAGAAAACCTGATCCCTGTGCCTGCTGAGGAGCTCGCCCTTGGTGCTGCAGCCCAGGAAAGCACGGCTGGTGTAAGCACAAGGATGCTGAGATGATAGAAGTTGTAATTTTCAATGTAATTAAGCTGAGTAACTCCTTGTGGATTTATGCTGGTTAATCACTGTGAAGCTGGGTGCTGTGGGTACTGCTGTTCTTTGCACGGAGAGTTCCCGTGCTGTCCCTGTGCTTTCCCGTCTCACCTGGCCTTGGAAGAAATAAATTCTCAGCTGGGTTGGGCTGTGAGCACACGCACTATCACCTTGTAAATAATGGCACCAACCAGGCACGTTTTACCTGAAGCAGGACACAAAAAGGGGGAGGCAGCGAGGTGTGAGCATCTTCCCCCTGTGCTGGTGTGGAGCTGCCCTCGGGGGTGTCTGCAGGGCCCCCCTGCTCCTCCCAGCTGGGATTTTGTCCCCCAGAGGTGCCAGGGTGAGGGACCTGCCCTTGGCTCTCCCGCAGTTCATATTTACAGCCCTGGCCAGAGATAAGCAGCTCATATCTTGCTCCTGTAAACCCTGCAAGCACCACGTTGGAAATCTGTTTCTGCACCTTCCTCCTGCTTGTTTTCTCTTTCCTTCTGCTTCCCAAAGCCTTTGTTTGTGTTTGGATTTTTGGGTCCTGCCCCAGCGAGGAGACGAGTGGAGCGGCCAGAGCAGCGCGGGTGCTGTGCCTGTCCCTGAAATGTTAAATAAAACACCTCATTTAAAAACAACAAGGAGGAAATCCAGCGTGTCCCGAGCGTGCAGGTGTCAGTTCCACAAAGCCCTGGCGCAGAGGGTTTCAGGGCTGATGCTCCGGGTGGTGGCAGGGATGGCTGCGGAGCTGGAATTCAGCTGGAATTCAGCTGGAATTCCGCCCCGGGGCAGCTGCAGCTGCCCGGCCCCGGCTCGTCAGGGCGGCTTTGAAGCCTCGTGTGCTCTTGCCATGCCAAAATAAACTCGGTCTGTCAGAGCTCATCCTCGTCTCCCTGCGCGCTGCCCTCCCCGCGGCTGCGCTCGCACCCCCGGGTTTGGGGAGCCCTCCCCAGCCTGGGCACTGTCCCCAAAAGTGGTCACAGGAGGTCAACAAAAGAGGTGGCCAGCTTGGAGCTTGACCATCAGGGTGGGCCTGAACCATGCTCATCAACAAAACCTGCCTGGATCTCCCTTCTCGGTGCTGGGAGAGGTGGGGATGCTCCAGGCTGAGCGACTCGCAGTCCCCAAAAACTGAGCTGCAGGCAGGTTTCTCCTCCCCAAAACCGAGCTGCAGGCAGGTGTCTCCTCCCCAAAAACCAAACTGCAGGCAGGTTTCTCCTCCCCAAAAATGAGCTGCAGGCAGGTTTCTCCTCCCCAAAAACGAGCTGCAGGCGGGTTTCTCCTCCCCCAAAACCAAACTGCAGGCAGGTTTCTCTTCCCCAAAAACCAAACTGCAGGCAGGTTTCTCCTCCCCAAAATCCAAACTGCAGGCAGGTTTCTCCTCCCCAAAAACCAAACTGCAGGCAGGTGTCTCCTCCCCAAAAACCAAAGTGCAGGCAGGTTTCTCCTCCCCAAAAACCAAACTGCAGGCAGGTTTCTCCTCCCCAAAAACCAAACTGCAGGCAGGTTTCTCCTCCCCAAAAACGAGCTGCAGGCAGGTTTCTCCTCCCCAAAAACCGAGCTGCAGGCAGGTTCTCCTCCCCAAAAACCGAGCTGCAGGCAGGTTTCTCCTCCCCAAAAACCGAGCTGCAGGCAGGTTCTCCTCCCCAAAAACCAAACTGCAGGCAGGTTTCTCCTCCCCAAAAACCAAACTGCAGGCAGGTTTCTCCTCCCCAAAGCAGAGGTTTGCATCCCAAAACCACCACCAGGCGTTTGAAGCAGTGTTCTCACCCAAGCAGAGCTTCCCTGGGGTCCCCCTTTTTAATTTTTCAATATGGATTTCTGCACCACACGGTTTTTATCTTTGGATAAAAAGCCAGTTCTCAGAATATTCTACAATGCCCAAAGGTCTGTAGGCTCTCTCCCTTTCCCTCCCCCTCTTTTAAAAAGATATTATTTTAGTTTATTACTTTTGTATTTTTTTTTTTTTGACAGAAAAAGGCGCTGTCTCCTGCCAGCCTTTGCTCTGGTGCAAAGTTTCAGTGCAGGGAGGTCACGGGAGGTAAATCAGCAGAATGCAAACTCTGCTGTTATTGACTAAACTTTGCCCAGATCTCACCTAATCGCCAACCTGACACGTATCTAAGAACTCCAGCTCTTTTCCTGGGAGGAGAGAGCTCAGCCCCAGGATCCTCCCAGGGTCCTGGCATCCTTCTGCTTCAAAGGATGGTGTTTTTGGTGTTTTTGGTGTTTTTGGTGTTTTTGGTGTTTGTGAACCCTTTGGATATAACTCATGCCTGAGTGATTCCTTGCTGTTACATCCCAGTTATTAAATGGTATTTTCTTTTTCTGGGGTAGCAGGTTTACTGCATTTTCTTTTCTATTTTTATTATTTTATTTATATTGATGTATTTATTTTATTCTTTTAATTTTTATTTTTAATAATTTTTAAAATTTTTATTTTTGGTTCTTGCTTTTGGTTTTTCTCAGTCTGATATAATTCTACTGTGATTTTAAAGTAATTTGAGAGTTATTACCCAGTATAAATAGCATCTACAAATATATGTATCATTAATATATAACTTCTATATAAACATAAGTAAAAATATAAATAAAAAGGTAAAAATATGAAATATATAAATGAACAAATATAAATAAATATAAATAGATAAATATAAAATCTGGTTTTATAAATAAATAAATATTTTAAATGTACATTTAGGCTGCCATTAACTCCCAGCAGGATGTTTTTTGGTGTCCCTGTGTGAAGAGCAGGCTGGATGTTTTGGCTGATAGGAAAACCTTCCATGTGCACAAGTGTTTTAACTGTGTGACCCCTAAGCTCACAAATAGTGATGTTTCATCCTCTTATCAACTCTGAAGGCAGTTTCTTGTCTTTCCACTTTCAATACTAACAGCTGAATGTTTCCAAAGGAGAAACCTTCCCACAAAACCATTTAATTTCCCTCGGTAATATTTTGGGCACAATCTGTTGGCGACTCTTTTATCTGGCGTGCCATCTCCAGGCTTACAACCCTCTTTGATGTGGCTCATTCAGGGGAAAAATGGCATTACACACTACCTCAATCACTCAGATGTCAGGGAGGATATTGCGTTTGACTAATCGGGGGAAATTTGGGAAGATTTAGTAATGCCAGGAGACATGACCCACTTCCAGATAAACGCTTTTCAGACAATGGAGGTTGTGCTAAGTGGTGGGGGAGGGAGAAACGCTCACTTCAGAGTGGAAAAAATTAATAGTTATTTATAATTTTAAATTTTATTGTGCTCAGCCTTTCCAAGGTTCAGGATGGGATTGCTTTCATTTTCGATTTCCATTTTTTTTTTTTTTGAGGGAAAGAAAATGCTGATGTTAACTTATTAAAGAGATGTGTGTTATCTGGAAAAGCCATCCCTGACCTGTGGATACCTGGCATCTTTGGGATGTGGCTGGGGGTGTTGGGATGTGGCTGAGGGTGTTGGGATGTGTCTGATGGATGTTGGGATGTGTCTGATGGAGGTTGGGATGTGGCTGATGGACGTTGGGATGTGGCTGAGGGTGTTGGGATGTGGCTGAGGGTGTTGGGATGTGGCTGAGGGTGTTGGGATGTGGCTGATGGACGTTGGGATGTGGCTGATGGACGTTGGGATGTGGCTGAGGGCGTTGGGATGTGGCTGAGGGTGTTGGGATGTGGCTGATGGACGTTGGGATGTGGCTGATGGACGTTGGGATGTGGCTGATGGACGTTGGGATGTGGCTGATGGACGTTGGGATGTGGCTGAGGGTGTTGGGATGTGGCTGAGGGTGTTGAGATGTGGCTGAGGACGTTGGGATGTGGTTGATGGACGTTGGGATGTGTCTGATGGAGGTTGGGATGTGGCTGAGGGTGTTGGGATGTGGCTGATGGACGTTGGGATGTGGCTGATGGAGGTTGGGATGTGGCTGATGGACGTTGGGATGTGGCTGAGGGACGTTGGGATGTGGCTGATGGAGGTTGGGATGTGGCTGATGGACGTTGGGATGTGGCTGATGGACGTTGGGATGTGGCTGATGGACGTTGGGATGTGGCTGATGGACGTTGGGATGTGGCTGATGGACGTTGGGATGTGGCTGAGGCTGTTGGGATGTGGCTGATGGACGTTGGGATATGTCTGATGGACGTTGGGATGTGGCTGATGGACGATGGGATGTGGCTGATGGACGTTGGGATGTGTCTGATGGATGTTGGGATGTGGCTGAGGGTGTTGGGATGTGGCTGAGGGTGTTGGGATGTGGCTGAGGGTGTTGGGATGTGGCTGATGGACGTTGGGATGTGGCTGATGGATGTTGGGATGTGGCTGATGGACGTTGGGATGTGGCTGATGGACGTTGGGATGTGGCTGAGGGTGTTGGGATGTGGCTGATGGACGTTGGGATGTGGCTGATGGACGTTGGGATGTGGCTGAGGGCGTTGGGATGTGGCTGAGGGTGCTGGGATGTGGCTGATGGACGTTGGGATGTGGCTGATGGACGTTGGGATGTGGCTGATGGACGTTGGGATGTGGCTGATGGACGTTGGGATGTGGCTGAGGGTGTTGGGATGTGGCTGAGGGTGTTGAGATGTGGCTGAGGACGTTGGGATGTGGTTGATGGACGTTGGGATGTGTCTGATGGAGGTTGGGATGTGGCTGAGGGTGTTGGGATGTGGCTGAGGCTGTTGGGATGTGGCTGATGGACGTTGGGATGTGGCTGATGGATGTTGGGATGTGGCTGATGGACGATGGGATGTGGCTGATGGACGTTGGGATGTGGCTGATGGACGTTGGGATGTGGCTGATGGATGTTGGGATGTGGCTGATGGACATTGGGATGTGGCTGATGGACGTTGGGATGTGGCTGATGGACGATGGGATGTGGCTGATGGACGTTGGGATGTGGCTGAGGGTGTTGGGATGTGGCTGATGGACGTTGGGATGTGGCTGATGGACGTTGGGATGTGGCTGATGGACGTTGGGATGTGGCTGATGGACGTTGGGATGTGGCTGATGGACGTTGGGATGTGGCTGATGGACGTTGGGATGTGACTGAGGGTGGTGGGATGTGGCTGAGGGGCATTGGGATGTGGCTCAGGGTGTTGGGATGTGGCTGAAGGACGTTGGGATGTGGCTGAGGGTGTTGGGATGTGGCTGATGGACGTTGGGATGTGGCTGATGGACGTTGGGATGTGTCTGATGGATGTTGGGATGTGGCTGAGGGTGTTGGGATGTGTCTGATGGACATTGGGATGTGGCTGATGGACGTTGGGATGTGGGTGATGGACGTTGGGATGTGGCTGAGGGTGTTGGGATGTGGCTGATGGACGTTGGGATGTGGCTGATGGGTGTTGGGATGTGTCTGATGGATGTTGGGATGTGTCTGATGGACGTTGGGATGTGGCTGAGGGTGTTGGGATGTGTCTGATGGACGTTGGGATGTGGCTGAGGGTGTTGGGATGTGGCTGATGGACGTTGGGATGTGGCTGATGGAGGTTGGGATGTGGCTGATGGACGTTGGGATGTGGCTGATGGACGTTGGGATGTGGCTGATGGAGGTTGGGATGTGGCTGATGGACGTTGGGATGTGGCTGATGGACGTTGGGATGTGTCTGATGGACGTTGGGATGTGGCTGATGGACGTTGGGATGTGGCTGATGGACGTTGGGATGTGGCTGATGGACGTTGGGATGTGGCTGAGGGTGTTGGGATGTGGCTGAGGGTGTTGGGATGTGGCTGATGGACGTTGGGATGTGGCTGATGGACGTTGGGATGTGGCTGAGGGTGTTGGGATGTGGCTGATGGACGTTGGGATGTGGCTGATGGATGTTGGGATGTGGCTGATGGACGTTGGGATGTGGCTGATGGACGTTGGGATGTGGCTGAGGGTGTTGGGATGTGTCTGATGGACGTTGGGATGTGGCTGATGGACATTGGAATGTGGCTGAGGGTGTTGGGATGTGGCTGATGGATGTTGGGATGTGGCTGATGGACGTTGGGATGTGGCTGAGGGTGTTGGGATGTGGCTGATGGACGTTGGGATGTGACTGATGGACGTTGGGATGTGGCTGAGGCTGTTGGGATGTGGCTGAGGGACGTTGGGATGTGGCTGATGGATGTTGGGATGTGGCTGATGGATGTTGGGATGTGTCTGATGGATGTTGGGATGTGTCTGATGGACGTTGGGATGTGGCTGAGGGACGTTGGGATGTGGCTGATGGACGTTGGGATGTGGCTGATGGACATTGGGATGTGGCTGATGGACGTTGGGATGTGGCTGATGGAGGTTGGGATGTGGCTGAGGGTGTTGGGATGTGGCTGATGGACGTTGGGATGTGGCTGATGGACGTTGGGATGTGGCTGAGGGACGTTGGGATGTGGCTGAGGGTGTTGGGATGTGGCTGATGGACGTTGGGATGTGGCTGATGGACGTTGGGATGTGGCTGATGGACGTTGGGATGTGGCTGAGGGTGTTGGGATGTGGCTGAGGGTGGTGGGATGTGGCTGAGGGTGTTGGGATGTGGCTGAGGCTGTTGGGATGTGGCTGGTGGGTGTTGGGATGTGGCTGATGGACGTTGGGATGTGGCTGATGGATGTTGGGATGTGGCTGATGGACGTTGGGATGTGGCTGATGGACGTTGGGATGTGGCTGAGGGCGTTGGGATGTGGCTGAGGGTGTTGGGATGTGGCTGATGGACGTTGGGATGTGGCTGATGGACGTTGGGATGTGGCTGATGGACGTTGGGATGTGGCTGATGGACGTTGGGATGTGGCTGAGGGTGTTGGGATGTGGCTGAGGGTGTTGAGATGTGGCTGAGGACGTTGGGATGTGGTTGATGGACGTTGGGATGTGTCTGATGGAGGTTGGGATGTGGCTGAGGGTGTTGGGATGTGGCTGAGGCTGTTGGGATGTGGCTGATGGACGTTGGGATGTGGCTGATGGATGTTGGGATGTGGCTGATGGACGATGGGATGTGGCTGATGGACGTTGGGATGTGGCTGATGGACGTTGGGATGTGGCTGATGGATGTTGGGATGTGGCTGATGGACATTGGGATGTGGCTGATGGACGTTGGGATGTGTCTGATGGAGGTTGGGATGTGGCTGATGGACGTTGGGATGTGGCTGAGGGTGTTGGGATGTGGCTGAGGGGCATTGGGATGTGGCTCAGGGTGTTGGGATGTGGCTGAAGGACGTTGGGATGTGGCTGAGGGTGTTGGGATGTGGCTGATGGACGTTGGGATGTGGCTGATGGACGTTGGGATGTGGCTGATGGACGTTGGGATGTGGCTGATGGACGTTGGGATGTGGCTGATGGACGTTGGGATGTGGCTGATGGACGTTGGGATGTGGCTGAGGGTGTTGGGATGTGGCTGAGGGTGTTGGGATGTGGCTGATGGACGTTGGGATGTGGCTGATGGACGTTGGGATGTGGCTGAGGGTGTTGGGATGTGGCTGAGGGGCATTGGGATGTGGCTCAGGGTGTTGGGATGTGGCTGAAGGACGTTGGGATGTGGCTGAGGGTGTTGGGATGTGGCTGATGGACGTTGGGATGTGGCTGATGGACGTTGGGATGTGGCTGATGGACGTTGGGATGTGGCTGATGGACGTTGGGATGTGGCTGATGGACGTTGGGATGTGGCTGATGGACGTTGGGATGTGGCTGAGGGTGTTGGGATGTGGCTGAGGGTGTTGAGATGTGGCTGAGGACGTTGGGATGTGGCTGATGGACGTTGGGATGTGGCTGAGGGACGTTGGGATGTGTCTGATGGAGGTTGGGATGTGGCTGATGGACGTTGGGATGTGGCTGATGGTGTTGGGATGTGGCTGATGGACGTTGGGATGTGGCTGATGGACGTTGGGATGTGGCTGATGGATGTTGGGATGTGGCTGGTGGACGTTGGGATGTGTCTGATGGATGTTGGGATGTGGCTGAGGGTGTTGGGATGTGTCTGATGGACATTGGGATGTGGCTGATGGACGTTGGGATGTGGGTGATGGACGTTGGGATGTGGCTGAGGGTGTTGGGATGTGTCTGATGGACGTTGGGATGTGGCTGAGGGTGTTGGGATGTGGCTGAGGGTGTTGGGATGTGGCTGATGGACGTTGGGATGTGGCTGATGGACGTTGGGATGTGGCTGATGGAGGTTGGGATGTGGCTGATGGACGTTGGGATGTGGCTGATGGACGTTGGGATGTGGCTGATGGACGTTGGGATGTGGCTGATGGACGTTGGGATGTGGCTGATGGAGGTTGGGATGTGGCTGATGGACGTTGGGATGTGGCTGATGGACGTTGGGATGTGGCTGAGGGTGTTGGGATGTGGCTGAGGGTGTTGGGATGTGGCTGATGGACGTTGGGATGTGGCTGATGGACGTTGGGATGTGGCTGAGGGTGTTGGGATGTGGCTGATGGACGTTGGGATGTGGCTGATGGACGTTGGGATGTGGCTGATGGACGTTGGGATGTGGCTGATGGACGTTGGGATGTGGCTGAGGGTGTTGGGATGTGTCTGATGGACGTTGGGATGTGGCTGATGGACATTGGAATGTGGCTGAGGGTGTTGGGATGTGGCTGATGGATGTTGGGATGTGGCTGATGGACGTTGGGATGTGGCTGAGGGTGTTGGGATGTGGCTGATGGACGTTGGGATGTGGCTGATGGACGTTGGGATGTGACTGATGGACGTTGGGATGTGGCTGAGGCTGTTGGGATGTGGCTGAGGGACGTTGGGATGTGGCTGATGGATGTTGGGATGTGGCTGATGGATGTTGGGATGTGGCTGATGGATGTTGGGATGTGTCTGATGGACGTTGGGATGTGGCTGAGGGACGTTGGGATGTGGCTGATGGACGTTGGGATGTGGCTGATGGACGTTGGGATGTGGCTGATGGACATTGGGATGTGGCTGATGGACGTTGGGATGTGGCTGATGGAGGTTGGGATGTGGCTGAGGGTGTTGGGATGTGGCTGATGGACGTTGGGATGTGGCTGATGGACGTTGGGATGTGGCTGAGGGACGTTGGGATGTGGCTGAGGGTGTTGGGATGTGGCTGATGGACGTTGGGATGTGGCTGATGGACGTTGGGATGTGGCTGATGGACGTTGGGATGTGGCTGAGGGTGTTGGGATGTGGCTGAGGGTGGTGGGATGTGGCTGAGGGTGTTGGGATGTGGCTGATGGACGTTGGGATGTGGCTGGTGGGTGTTGGGATGTGGCTGATGGACGTTGGGATGTGGCTGATGGACGTTGGGATGTGGCTGATGGATGTTGGGATGTGGCTGAGGGTGTTGGGATGTGGCTGATGGACGTTGGGATGTGGCTGAGGGTGTTGGGATGTGGCTGATGGACGTTGGGATGTGGCTGATGGACGTTGGGATGTGGCTGATGGACGTTGGGATGTGTCTGATGGATGTTGGGATGTGGCTGAGGGTGTTGGGATGTGGCTGAGGGTGTTGGGATGTGGCTGATGGATGTTGGGATGTGGCTGAGGGTGTTGGGATGTGGCTGATGGACGTTGGGATGTGGCTGATGGTGTTGGGATGTGGCTGATGGACGTTGGGATGTGGCTGAGGGTGTTGGGATGTGGCTGAGGTTTTTAGGATGTGGCTGAGGGTTTTGTGGTGTGGTTTGGCTGTAGTCCAGCTGAAGGTGACCAGCTGGGGATGTGGAGTGTGGTGTGGGAATTGATTTTGACTGTCCCAGCTCAGGAGTGCCCCCCTGTTGATTTCCATCTCAGGTACATAATCAGTATTGCTCCACAAATCAGATTTAAGCCTTTTACTCGTGCTCCATTCCTTTAGTTTTGCTCATTCCTGATCCTTCGAGTGTCTGGCCAAAACCAAACAGAAACTGCAGAGGTGCTGCTCTATGATGTTGTAAAACTGTGAGATAGCCAAACCTATGTTTTTAGCCAATTTCTTCAAAGGCAACAAAGGAGAACATTCTTTTAAGAGGTAACTCCATAATTTTTAGCCCTGCAAGTTCTGTCAAGCAGCTTGTGGCTGTTGCTTTGTGCGAGGTTTTATCTTTGCAGCCGTGCGAGCTGAGCAGAAGCAACTTGCTCTGCTCAAAGCTTATTAAACCCCTTATTAAAAATAGTTCTGTAATCCTCCTGGAGTATGGCAACAAGACTTGTGTCTCCATTTCACGTTGTAGCAATTTGCAAGGTGCTGCTGAGGTGCAGACACAGGATGCTGCAGGGTCCTGGTGTGGATGCCCAGCGTGGTGGAGCAATGCCAGAGCCCTCCTGAAAATGGGAAGATGAGCTGTGCTGCGTGTTTGGGGCAGAAAGTCCGCCCTAGGGGTGTGCTGGAATTGCTGCTGGTTTCTGGAAGGGGCTCCAAGTCTTCAGCCTTGGTTGTTGTTCTTGCAAACAGGTTTTTGTGTGATTGTTCAGGTGTAGGTGTTTTTTAATGCTCTGCTTTTGCCTGCAGCCAGGATTCCACTGCTCTCCTTGCCCAGTATAAAATCCACTCTTGTTTCCTGAGCTGTTCCCCAAATGCTCCTCTTTGAAGAGCCACGTTGTAATACAACTTGAAGCCTAGAAATAAGCTTCGAGTATCTTTACCGAGCAATTTAGCACCTTCCTGGGGTTAAAATCATGTTTCTTCTGCCTCCAGGCTTCAGAGCCAGTAGACTGACATTTTCTGGATGCACCCCTGTTGATAAATGCTGCTTTTACGTGCAGTTACAGAGATTGCTGGAAGAGACGTAGCCCTGACGCTTGTCTGGATAAATTAATTTCCTTTACACACACCTCTGAGTGTCTGAGCTGGTCACTGGGGGCTCTGAGCTCCAAGTTGCCCCTGCATCCCACAAGTGGCTCAGGAGGAATTTTGGAAGCATTACAGTGGGTGTTGGAGCCCTGTCTGGGGCTGTGCTGATGCCCAGAGCCCGTGTGCCTCTGGATTTTGGGTGGCTCTGGAGTGATGGGCAGGAGGGATTGCCTCCCTGCTCCCTCTCAGCTGCCCGGGAAGCAGCTGGAAAGCTGGGAACAGCTAAAATGTGCCTGGGATCTGGACAAACCTGTCCTGGCATGAGGCTGAACATCAATACAGTTAGTTTGTCTGGAAAGGGAGAAGGCCGACTTGGCTTCACTCCTCCTGCTCACACAAAAACAAATGTAATGTTTCAAGTCAGGGCTCATATTTTGAAAGCTGAAGAGCTTTTGAAACACCGCAGCAGATGGAAAGAGGCCCTGGCTGCATCTGCCTTACCTGCTTTAACCCCACAAACAGCACTGACCCTTGGCTTGGTGCATAATTTATGTCTGATTTGGGAGCTGGCTGCTCTGTTAACACACTTGTCCACGGCTGATGCTTGGAGAAGTCTGCTGGAAGCTGCAGTGCCCATCCACAGGGCTGGTCTTTGATGGCTGAGATGCATTAAGGATGTTTAAGTTGTTGGATGGAAGCAGGCCAGTTAAAAATGGAGACGTGGCTTTTCCCACCCTCTATTTGCAGGCAGAGCTTAGGGAAAAGTGAAGCCACCAGCCAAGCCTGTGTGGGCTCTGTGCTCTGGCAATGAACCAGTGAGGGGGTGGCTGGTGTGTCCCTCAAACCCCAGTGTGGGTGTGAAAACACAGCAGTGGCCTTGAATATTCACAGCTGTGAGTATTTGTGGGGTTGGAGCCACCCCTGAGCCCCTGATGGGTCCTCCCAGAACCAAAGCCTGCTGGTGCTGGGGGGATTTTCCTGCAGCTGTGTCCCTCCAGCAGGCAGGAGCCCTGCTGAGCCCTCCAGGTCAGTGAGGATGAGGAGCTGGGGAGCCCTGAGCTCCCTGTGTGGGGTTAGCAGCTGCTGAGCTCTCTGCTTGGGCTCAGCATCCCTTCCACATGCTCACAACCCCCCCACTTTGGGGCATTTCAGCAGTTTCTGGGGACGTCTCGTGTGTTTTATTCTGCAGACACTGGGGATAAATTTGCTGCAGCAGTAAAACACAGGTTAGGAGTGATAATGATATTAACTGTGGCAGTCTGTCTCACGGCTGGGGCAGCCTCTATCCTTTTGTGATGAGGTTGTTTGTGGATTATTTTTCCCTGTGTCAGTGCAAAATGAGATGTGGTCTTTCTCCTGCACAGGCAGATCCTGAGAGGAGTTCAGAAGTGTTGGAGGAGCGGGGAAATCCTGGCTCATGAGCGTTCCCAGACAGCTTTCCTGGCTGGAAACAGGCTGTGGGGGATGCTGAGGTTTGCTGGCTTCCTTTGAGACAAAGCCCAGGCCTTTGTCAGTGCTTTGCTGGTGGATGGACAGAGGGGAAACCTCCTCTCTGAACAGGATGAAATGTCTTTGGAGCAGGTTGAACTGCTTTCCTGTGAAAAGAGCTTTTGTGAGGAGCAGTCCCTTGGGGTTCCTGGCTGGGACATCAGTCAGGAGCTGGCTTTGTGGGCGTGCTGTGCCCCTTGGTGGCAGCCAGGCTGTCCCCAGATCTGCTCTGCTGTGGCCATCAGCGCTGTCCTGGCAGACCTGGGACCTGTCGTGTCCTGAACAAGGGGGCTCCTCTGGAATGAGTCAGTCTGGAGCTCAGATCCGCAGTCCTACAGCTGGAGATGCCAGCAACTGAAGGAGAAGGGAAATATGGGGCTTCTGCACCCCCTCTGTGGGGAAAGCCCAGCTTCACAGAAGGGTTTGGGTGGAAAAGACCTTAAATCCCATCCAGTGCCACCCCTGCCATGGCAGGGACACCTTCCACCATCCCAAGGTGCTCCAAGCCCTGTCCAGCCACTCCAGGGATCCAGGGGCAGCCCCAGCTGCTCTGGGCACCCTGTGCCAGCCCTGCCCACCCTCCCAGGCAGCAATTCCTTCCCAATATCCCATCCAGCCCTGCCCTCTGGCACTGGTGGAATCCCCATCCCTGGAGGGGTGTAAAGGCCCTGTGGATGTCACACCTGGGGACAGTGGGCAGAGCTGGGGAATGGTTGGATTCCATGGTCTGAGGGCTTTTCCAACCGAAATAATTCTGGGATTCTGTGGTTTGGAGGTGCTGTGGGACAAGCCCATGCTGTGGGTCACCCTGAGTGCACGCTGGCCACGTGAGCTAAGCTGTCCCTGTCCAGCCACTGACCCTTGCAGGTTGCAGGAACTCAGCTGTTTTGAGTGTTTTGTCAGAAAGGGCAGAAACCTTTGGTCTTGTACATTCTGAGCTGGGAACTCTCAGCGTGGTTGGCTAAACTTCTGCTTTTACAACAAAATAAACTTGAATAATGTAATGTTTATCCAATTTAGGTTTTTTTTTCCCCTTTATTTTATTCATCTACCTAGCAAACCATGAGGTCATCCCTTAAAAAAAAAAAAAAAGGCAGAGCAGTGTTGGGTAGAGGTAGATTTGAGTTACTCTCTGTCCCTAATTTGAGTGAGCTCATGAGTTGTCTCCATGCACTCTGAAACTGCTGTAACTTCAAGATGCACTTTTATTTGTTTTACTTAACAATAAGAATAGTTTTCCCCACCTTGGGTGGTGAGAGTAGGTGTAACTAAGCCTTGAGTTTAAGTCCTTAAGCTGAGCTGATGGGATCCAAAGGCTTCAAGGCAAGTGGCCTCAGTGACCATAACTCCAAGGGAAAGGCATCCCTGGGGTGGGAACTGCATTTCCAGGTGCTGGGACAGAGCCAGGGAATGTGCAGTGGGAGCAGAAATCTCACAGAAATCTCACAGAAATCTGGGGTGGTGGGAACAGCCAGAGCTGAGACTTCCCTTGGTGGCAGCTCTGCCTGTGCCCAGCCTGTGACTGCTGGGGGAGTGAAAAATGTTCCTGTGAGTAAATACATCTCCTGCTGGCAGGGATGTCCTGTGTGCTGACCCAGGAGTGGGAATGGGGAAGGCAGGAGCAGCGCCTGAGATAGATTATTTTGGTTTTTTAAATCTGTTTTTGTTTTCTCCTTCTGTTTGTGGGCTTTGTTCTGTGGACACATCAGTGTTTGATCTTTGTGGGAGTGTTTGTGCACAGCTGGGGCAGCCACCCTTCCACAGGGAGGAGATAACCTTGGATTTGCCCACATCTTCTGGGGATGTTGCCAAACCAGGGGAAAAAAAAATCAAAATTTAAACCAGAAGGTGAAGGCTAGAAAAGATGGATTTTATGGTGGTGATTTTCTTTTGTGTTGTTGGTTTGTTGTTTTTCTTTGGCATTCCCCCCTTTGTTTCTGGTTGTTGTTGCTGGTATTTTGTTGTTTTGTTTTGGGTTTTTTTAAGTGGGTTCAGGTGCCCTTTTTGCAACCATTTCCCACTTGGGCAGTGTTCTGCACGTCGCTCCCCTTCCTGCAGAGCACAAATGCTGCTTTGCAAGAGGCACCTCCTCCCAAAACACCTCTGAGGTCCAAAATTCAGGGCTTGTGGGGGTGTTCTTTCCTACATCCTTCCTTGTTTAAGCTTTTGTCTCCCCCACCTTTGTTGGAGGAGACTGGATGTGGGATTTAGGGGATGCTTTTCCACGGAGTTGCTGTGTGGTGTGAAGGAGACGCTGCAGGAATTAGTGTGGGAGAGCCAAAATCTCAGTATTTCAGCTAAAACTGTGAGGGGATGAGAAGGGAAACAAAGCTGACCGTCCAACCATTTGCATTTATGTATATTGCATTTTATATATTGCAAACAAAACCTCCTTCTGTTTGGGTTTCCATGGACATGTGTTTTGAACCAGCGCTCAGCAATTGCAAAATCCTGCTGATTTATTTCACTGGAGAGGAGAGACAGAGTTTGTACATTAACATGGAGCAACTCATGACACGAGTGCTCACCCCAGATCTGGTGTGAAGACATCTTGGGAGCAGCAGAGCCAGTGCAAATCACATTCCCAAAAGCCTGGAAATTGCTGCAAGGAGACGAAAGAAATTTAGGAAGGAGTTCTGCCCTGTGAGGATGGGGAGGTTCTGGCACAGGGTGCCCAGAGCAGCTGTGGCTGCCCCTGGAAATATCCCAGGCCAGGCTGGACAGGGCTTGGAACAACCTGGGACAGTGGGAGGTGTCCCTGCAATGGCAGGGGTGGCACTGAATCCTTTTCCACCAAACCCTTCCCTAATTTTTCCCTGCCCTCCCATTCCTCAGCAGCTGGGAGTGTCTGAGTGTGTGTTCACTGCTTCAGTTACTTTAATTGAACATATTTATTCCACCTTCTGCTGTTCTCCAGGTGTCTAATGTCTCCTTGCTAACAGACCCGATTGCTGGAATTTTTTAATTACCTCTGGTAAAACGGTGCTCATTCAAATCCCTGGTGATCCATTTGTTTTCCTTCAGTTGCTCAGCAGTGAGAAGGATGCAGAGGCGACCCTGGGGGGTCCTCCCAGCATAACCCTCTCTGGAAAATGCTGAAAAATGTCCTGTAACTTTAGGTCAAACCCCTTTGAATTTACTATGCCTGAGTGATGTTCCAGGAGGGGTTTTAACGCACGGGTTCTGGAGATGTGAGGGGTTACTGTGCAGGTTGATTAATCCAATTACTTCTCTCAAATAAGGTTAACAGCCCAGTCTGGTGGAAGGGTTGCCCTGCAATTAAAGATGGATTTTGGTGCTGTTTGGGTGCAGTGGTGGGGAGGATGGCTGAGTGCTGGGGGATGTGCTGTGGTACCCTGGATTTTGGGAGGTGCTGGTGACACCCTGAACGCCATCGTGTCACCACAGTGACAGCCAAGGAGCTTAAAGACACTGCTTTAAACCTGTCCAGCTGAAAGCCCTGCTGTGCCCTGGCTGCCTCCCTGCAGGCTCCTCCCAGGACCATTTTCATCTAAAATCATGTAACATGGGGAGTGAACGTGCTTGTGAATCTCCCTAAAGCATCACAAGGCTTTAACAGAGAGAGGACTCTGCAAACCCAGGGTGAAAGGCCATTTTTGACTATTTAATTAAACCCATGGCTGTTTTTGGACTCTCCATTACCCATCAGCTGTAAGTGGTGTATATTGAGCATGGTTTGGATCCAGCTTGTGTTCACCAAGGAGTGGTGAACTCAGATGGATTTTGGATGGAAAAGGGGACAGTGAAGGCAAGGTTACATCACAGCACTGCTAAAGGTTTTGATTAATTGAGAATTACAGGAGAGAAGGGTAATTAATGCCAATCAAGAGGGATTTGCAGAAAGTAGCCTGGAAGGATTTCACTCTTGCAGTATGACTGTTTGGTGAAACTCATGCTGCAGGGACACTCAGAGTGTTTTTGGTTAAAAAAAGGCAAAACCCAAGTCTGTAAAACCCCAATAATCCTTACTTTAATTAAAAAAAGCAAGCTGTCTGCATGGCTGAGCTGTGTGTGAAAGTCCCATTCTGGGTCATGGATATTTTTGTGATCCTGTGTGATGAGGGAATTTTTTAATCAATCAATTTTTTCATCAATAACTTGCAAGGAGTTGGGCTGGGGTGGGGTAGGGTGTGAGCACCCATGGGTGCTGCTGGAGTCAGGGGAGGTGCTGGGGAAGGAAGGAAGGGGTGCTGAGCTCCCTGCTCCAAGGTGCTGATACCCACAGCTTTTGTGGGGAGACCTGAAAGTGAAGTCAAGTTGGTTATTTTTGCACTTCCCAGGGATTCTGCAGGGATTCTGGGGGCTTGCAGAGCATCCCTCTTGCTGGCAGGGGCTGGGCAGTGATGGTGAGCAAATGGGGAGCGTGTTCAGGGCTGACAGAAGAGAAACTGAGTGATTCCTGTGGGGCAGTGATCCCCTGCTCGATGGTCCCCAGGAGCTGGGAGGGCACTCACAGCCCTTTGCTGGCTTCTCTTGATGCTGCTCTAATCCTGACTAAAATTTTGGTCCGAACCCAAAGTGCGGCTTATAATCAGGTGCGGCTTATATATGGACAAAGAACAAAAAGTTGCTGTTTTAGTTTGGAGGACAGGTGTCTGCTGAGAAAGGCAGGAGCTTCTCTTTGAAATGGAGAATGTAAACCCCCTCCCTCCAAATTATTGTAATTTTGAAATCAAGGGGCTTTCAGGCAAAGATATGGGAATAGGAATAACAGTTCTTTACTAGGGAAATTAAAATAGAAATACAGCACTACAAAGAAACAAACCCCAAACCCTGACACAGTCAGAGTACAACCTGACACCTGTCAGGCAGGGTGTTGGCAGCAGTCCCATCCCATGGTGGCTGCATCCTCCTGCAGTGACAGATGTGGCTCAGTTGGAGCAGTGCTCCTGTACAAGGTGCAGTTTCCCTCCGGAGCTCCAGTGGGGATGTGGAGAAATCCGGTTTTCCTCTGGAGTCCAGTGGAGAAAGGGGCTCCCTTAGTGTCCCAAAACCTCTGTTTTTGTCTTGGTAAGAAATGTTGGGCTCTTCCCCCTGGCTGGAGCAACTCCCAATGGGATGCAGTAATTTTATCAGTGCCACAGTGGGACTCAATGGGCCATTAGCAGAAAATGACTGGCTGTTGGGAGGATGGGTTGTGAAAAGATAAAGAACAATGCCCTGCCTGGTTTCAGTGGATGGCCCATTAGCAGAATATGTGCCACAGAGATCAGGATCACTGCCCCCACCCTCAACAGATGGTGATAGAACAGATACCTTTTATCACACTCTGTATTGTAACCTGCGGCTTATAATCAGGTGCGGCTTATAATCGTGAAATTACTGTAATTCTGCCATGGAGCACACATGCTTTAACCCCAGACTCAGCCCTGCAGAGGGAAGAGCCCTGCCCTGCACACTGTGTTTCACCCAGCTCCCAGCCTTGGCAGGGCTGTTTCAGGGCTCCTGTGCTCAGCTTGCTCCTGGGCTGCAGAGAGACCCTGGGCGCTGCCAGCTCCAGTTAACCCAGCCCAGCTCCCCTGGAGCATCTCTGGGGTGTTTGTTGGGGTGACACTGCACACCCCCTGGGGATGGAGCCTTGCTGACCTGCCTTTGGTTTCGTTGCTTTTTAAAGGGAAGAGAAGCAAAGTGGAAATTAGAGTTGCTGCGCTGCCCAGAGCAATCCGTGGTGTCCGTCGCTCCCCAGCCCGGCGGGGGCTGCCTTTTCATCCCAAATTCAGACCAGATTGTTTATTTCCACTGTCCCAAGGCACCTGGGGCTTCACCTACTTTTGCAGCATCTGATGACCTACTAGAGGAGGAATTTTGCAGTGAGAGCAGGGCTGTGTGTGCGCTCAAGACCTTGACGCTGAACTTGTCACTGTTAATTAAACCCGCGGTAACGAGCGACGCTGAGATGCCACAGAAGAAGTGGCGGGGGAGATGTGGGGAAGCACGAGCTGGCTGTTAGTTACGTGTGAGACTATTGATTAGTCCTGGAAATCACCCTGAAAATCAGAGTTAAAGCCTTGAGGGGTACCCCCAGTATTTCTGTCCTGGTTTCAGCCCCGCAGTGCTCGCTGCCAGTTTTCTGTGTACCTTTGGTGACATGAGGCTGGTGCAATGATGAACTGAAGCCTTTTAAATGCCCCTTCATCAGAAATGCTTCTAATGAGCCAGTGGATAAATGCTGCAGATGCTGCTTGTCCAAGCACTGCTCCGCTGCTGTGACACTTCATGCCGATCATCATCGGAGTTAATTTGGGCAGGGGAGTAAAATTCCACAAGGAGAAACAGAGCAGATTTAGTGCTGGTGGGACACTTGGAGCCATCCATCAGCATGGCAGCTCTTCAGGGGGAGAGGAGAATATCCCTGTGCCTCTAAGGTGTTGGTGAACTGCACAGTTTGCTTGAATTCACGAGCCCCTGCAGCTTTTGGGAGTGGAGAGGTGCTCCCCAAAATTTAGGAACCCTTCCTTAAAGGAGGCATGGTCTGGGTGTGCTTTTATGTGTTTGTCCACGGTCCATCTCCGCTGGCACGAGGATGGTAGTGAGTGTGAGGGATGGTGTAGATAATGCCCATCTCCCTTGGCTCTGTTGTTCGGTTTTGTGCGTTTTTATCAGCCCTGGGAAATGCTCAATTTGCTCCTTCTCATGTTGAGGAATTAGAGACGCTCCTGCAGAGTGCCACTGCCTCTCCCTTTACATTTAACACCCTCAGCAGGTTAGCACTTGCGTTCTGTAGCTCAAATGATGGTTTTTTTTGTGCTTTTTAAGAACTAAAACACTATTACTTTTTCCCCCCCAATCCCTAGAGCATGATGCTGTTTGCAGTGCATGGTCCCCACTAGGAGTTGAAATGATGATTTGCCAGTCCTTTCTGTGCTCGTGGGGGTTTAGGGTGAGGAAGGAGCTGGTCTTTTCCTACTAGAGGTCCCTGCTTTGAGAGCAAACCCTCTGGGCTCGTGCTGGACGTGCTGGGTTTGTGCTTTCCCCCCAACCAGCACTAGGCAGGGGAGTGATGAGCACCCCTGGGACACCCCTGCCCACCTTGTACCAAGCAGGGACAGCCTCTGCCACCCCCTCCTGTCCCCTCTGAGGGTTTGCCTGCTGGTGGCACCCAGCAGCTGGCAGAGAAGCCAGGCCAGGGTGAGACACAGGGGTCAGCAGGTCCCGGAGTCACGGCCAGCCCTGACCTAAATATGAGCTTTGCTTGTCTGTCGGGCAGGGCAGAAATTGCTCCTGGGGTGAAAATCCCATTCAGAGGACGGCAGAGGGAGGATTATGGTTTGCCATCTGCCTCGATATTCAGCATTGTAAATAATAATACAAAAGGTAATGATCCACAAGTCCCTTAATGGAGATATTTTGCCTGGCTGCCAGAGCACCTTGCTGCGTCACAGGCGAAGCAGATTTTTCTCCTGAGTCACTGCCAAGTGGGGCAGAAGGGAACTTTAGGGCTGCAGGGCACCCAGGAGAGCCATGGAGCCAGTCCCTTTGTGTGTCCCCCTCCTGCCAGCACATCCAGTGGCTTTTCCCAGCACCCACAGGCACAGCTGGTCTGCAAACACAAGCACAGCAGAGTAATTCCTTTAATTCCACCTGTAGCTCCTGGGGAATGTGGGACCCTGTAGCAGGACCCACAGCTGGTCTGTGGATTAGAGAGGTTGACAAATGAGGTTTGTTTTGAGAAGCATTCTCTGACCAAGGCTGTTGGCATGGAGACTTAAGAAGTGAAGAAGGTGAAAAAGAAGATAACTAGGAAAAGTATCCCACAGCTGTGGAGAGTGTTTTTAGAAAGATCCTGGGAAGAACAGAGGTGGAGGACTTCCCACCAGTGATTGTTGTGTTGACTAATTGTGACCAATGATGAAAGTGTAAACTGTGTGAAGGGTACAAAAGACAGCAGGTTGTTGTGATAAACAGATATTAGCCTTCTTCTGGAGTGCAGTGTGTGGTGTCTGCCTCTGCAGTGACAGGACCCTGCTGCTTTGGACACCATGGCAATGCACAGGCCAAGCCATGGTGAGCCCAGCTCAGCCCAGGTCTGTATTAATGAAAATTAACAAAGAGAAATTTGTTTCATTTAGCACAGAGTCTGAGAGAGAAGCTTTGGGCATGCAGGCTGGACTGCAAGTAATGTTTTTTTTTTTTTTTTTTTAATTTCTGCAAGAGCCTCTTTAAATTATCTCTGGGGAGTGATCTTGGATACTAGTTAAAAAAGGAAAATATGGAACACAAAAATGACACCCAGAGTGTGTGATGGGCACTTTTAATTCCAAGTACAGCTTGTACTTTCCTCTTACGTGAGAAGAGCACAATTTGGGGAAACTTCAGTTTTGGTAATAGGTAGCTTGTGGGAGGTGGTTATTGGTCTGTTTGAGTGTGAGCTGCTTGACCATTCACATGCTGTGTGTGTAAACATAAATATTCTCGGGAAGCCAGGGCTGACATTTGTGCTGGTTTTTCTTCTGTGTGTGTTTTTTTGTCCTCTTCAAAAGGATCCAGCAATACTGGACACTGAACAATACAGAATGAGGTTAGCAATCAGCCCACTGCAAAGGGAGAAGAATAGAAGCGTGCTTGCTTTACAGAGAAAAATATACAGAGACTTGTCCCAGTTTCCACCTTGTTCTGGTTAACATTTGTGCAGTCACCTTTGATTTAAAAAAAAAATAAAATTAAAAAAAAAGAAAAATCAATGTTTCTGTTTTCAGCTAAAATCCTTTCATAAGATTTTCTTAACCTATGTGGAAGAACCTTTGTCATGACATGATGTGTCCTTACTGAATTCCTGGTGGTGGTTGTTGCTGTTTTATTGCCATTATTGTGGGTTTTCTGCTGTGCCCTCCCTCTGCCTGCAGTTTGTTGGAAGGATGCCCCTGGAAAAATGCCCTTGACCCAGGAGCAATGAAAACTTCCCAGGGTCAGCTGTGAGTATTGGCATTCCTGAAATAACTCAGGGGATTAAAACCCAGCAATAATAAAGATGGATTTGCTGATGTCCAGCTTGCCACGAAGACTTGCAGACAGCCAGACAGACGAAGCTGAGATCACTAGTTTTTAATATTTTTTACTTAATGGAAGATTATACAATTTTCTTAATGTAATGAGAATGATGCTCTGTCCATGGGGCTGTAACTCCTGGCCTGCAGAGCTGCCTCTCTTCGTGCTGAGATGGAGCACCTTGCCCAGAGCTTGCTGAGATGCCTTTGGCCAGCTCTGTGGGCTTTGAAACAGTAAAACAAGACCTGCCTCTTCTAATTTAATGTTGGTTTTAATCTGCATCCGCAGCGGCAGCCTGCTAAAATCTAAATCAAATCAGGAGGTGGGGATTGAATTTATTAAGCTTCTGCTTAAGCTGGGTGGAATAATGCAGGAGGCTGTGAGAGTGCTGTAGTTTTATTGGGCATCTGGCTAAAAAAAAATTACAAAGTAAACAACATTTTTTTTTTTAGATGCTGAGCTTACAGAGCTATTTCTAGTTAATTTTAGCATATTGTTTATAGGCAGCCTCAAGGACTGAAGGAATCCTTTTCTTAAAAAAAAATCTAAAAAAGGGAAAATGTATGGAAACCCTGGAGTGCCTGGAGGTTGAGTGGCTTGCCCAGGGTTGTGTCTCCTGAGCCCAAGGTCAAGTTAATCCTTCATTCCCAGTGTTTTGAGATGGGCCCTGTGCCTTCTCCCTTAAAACAAGCTCCTCCAGAAGATGCAGAGGCTGTTAAAGCCCTCAGGAGGCCAGGACAAGGCTCGTGCAGTGGTAAAAGGATGCTGGAAGTGTGATTGTGGGAGCAGGGATGCTCTCCCCACGCCTGCCAGCGCCCTGCTTTTGGGGACACTTTGGTGACACGGTGACTCTCACCCCTCTGGGTTCTTTTGCCAAAAAGAGGGGGGGTGAGGCTGCTTGGGGGGAGCAGAGGTCAGAGGCAGGGAGTGCAGGGGAGGCGAGGATGGTGACCCCACCAAGAGCTGCCCCCCAAGCCTGGTCCTGATTAAAGGTTCTAATTAAAGCTGGCCTTGTCAAGATGTGGCAGTGACAAAGTGCTTTCATTCCAGCGCTGTGGGGTTGGCATAGCTGGGATTTATGGGTGGAAGGGATGGGGTTTGTGTAGCTGCCTGCCCTGCAGGGAGGGCTGAGGGCACAGCAGGGTGGTGGAAAAGCAGAATGGATGGTGCTCCCCTTTTTGGATGTGTGCATTAGGGATGCTTGGGGAAGTGCATTCACAGCAGCCCCTGCTAACAGCCCCTGGGTGTGCAGAGGGATGGGGAGCACTCGGTGTGGGCAGGGCTTGGTCACATCTGGGATCTGCCAGCCAGGGATGTCCCCAGGGCTCTGGGGCCTCGCAGACTCATCAGTCCTGCGTGGGGCATTCTGTCCCTGGCACCTGTGTGTGTGCACAAAGTCTGGCAAAACCCACTTTATTAATTTTATTTTAAATTTTATTTTAAATTTTAGATTTTATTTTAGATTTTATTTTAGATTTTATTTTCGATTTTATTTTAAATTTTATTTTAAATTTTCGATTTTATTTTTGATTTTATTTTCGATTTTATTTTCGATTTTATTTTAAATTTTCGATTTTATTTTTGATTTTATTTTTGATTTTATTTTTGATTTTATTTTTGATTTTATTTTTGATTTTATTTTTGATTTTATTTTTGATTTTAAATTTTCGATTTTATTTTCGATTTTATTTTAAATTTTCGATTTTATTTTCGATTTTATTTTAAATTTTCGATTTTATTTTCGATGTTATTTTCAATTTTATTTTCGATGTTATTTTCGATGTTGTTTTCGATTTTATTTTCGATTTTATTTTCGATTTTATTTTCAATTTTATTTTCAATTTTATTTTCAATTTTATTTTCAATTCTATTTTAAATTCTATTTTTGGTTTTATTTTAAATTTTTATTTTAAATTTTATTTTTATTTTTAATCTTATTTTTATTTTTAATTTTTTTAAAAAAATTAGTATTTTAGATTTTATTTATTTATTTATTTATTTATTTAGTTTTTTATTAATTAATTTATTTATTATATGGAGCCTCCCGCCTCCAGGCTGTGGGCAGTGGGTGCTGGAGCTGTCACCCTCAGACCCTCCTGTCCCACCTGGATGATTCGTGACCCTGGTGATGAATTTCTGGGGGTGGCCCGTGGCACCTCTTGCTGCAGCTGTACCCAGATTTCCCCCACAAAGCCTCTCAGGCACCCCATCTCAGGTTGTTGTGGGGTCAGCGTGTCCCTGCCTGTCCAGACAGCCCCAGGGCTCAGCCCAGCCCTGTCTGCAGGTGGAAAATCTGCGAGGTTGCCAAAACCAGCAACACCTTGTGTTTGAAGCTGCCCTGAGCCGGGTACATCCTGATCCTTGGCTATTTTGGGCACTTCCAGAGCCTGTCTGAATCTCACATTTTGCCAGCAGAGAGCTGGCACTGGATGAATCCACAGTGGGTCCCAACCAGCTCCTGCCCCACTGCATCCTCCTTTCCTCGTGGCAGGGAGGACCCTGAACGCTCCTGAGCTGCTGGAGCAGCTGAGAAAATTCAGTTTTTCACATCTCTTCCCCCACTCCCTGGTAAAACTGTTGTTCTGGGAATATGACTGTGTGCCTCCATTAACATCTAAAGGTTCCTGCTGCTGTAGCTATTGAGCAGCTCTAAAAATAATTACGTGTGATAATGTATAAAAATCTATTGCTTTTCAGCTGCAAAGTGGCCTGTCAGGTGGTGGCTGCTGCTGCGTTAACTCCTTGGTTGCTACAAAATGTGACTTGGACGTTGTGTGCTGGGTTTGGTTTCGGGTGAAGGTCAGGACCACCTTTGGGGCTCTGGTGCTGCTGTCACTTGGATTTGCTGGGATTTCCCCTCGTGTGCTGAGTGAGAGTGATATTATATTGCTCTCATTTCCATCAGGAGGAAGAATTGAAGGGGGAGATGCCCCCGCAAAAGTCCAGCAAATCCCTGTTTTTTGGGGGGTTCCTGCTGGCTGTGTGGGCTGGATGAGCCCAGCACCAGCCAAAACCCCCGTGGGCACTTGGGCTGGGCTGCACAGGGCTCCCCCCTTGGTGGCCCTAACTTTGGAGATGCAAAAAAAGGTTAAAATTAACCTAATTCACTAATTCCTTTAATTCTGAGCGTGTTCCTGGACCTGTTTGTTCACCTCCAGCTGGAGGAGGTGTCTCTGGTGTCATCATTTGCTTGCCTCTGTCCTTGGCTGTGGGTTTGGGTCAGGGCTGGCTCTGTGGGGGCCAGGCTGCCTTGTTTTGAGCAAAATAAACACACTTTGTGTTATTTCCTAAAAGCCTCCTGGAGGGCTATGTTTTTTTAACCAGGGAAATTAAATTCTGCATTTACCTCAAGTCTTACCTTGAGACTTTATCCTGCTTTGTTAGATTGGTAACAAGCCAGTGTACATCTTGTACAGGAGAAAATTAGACTGAAAAATTAGACTTCTGGTGTGTAATTTACCCCAAGAACTAAAACCAGATTTACTTTTTCTTTTACTAAAATAAATGGTCTAGCTGCATTGACTTTACAATGACTGTAAGACTGTGTTAATGGAGAAATAATTTATTTCTCATTTAATATCCCGAGGTTTCATCGGGTTTAAACTTTTTCTTTCTTTTCTTTTTCACCTCTCCAGTACACTAGGGTTTGGATTCCTGACCCTGATGAAGTTTGGAGATCGGCAGAAATTATCAAGGATTACAAAGAGGGAGATAAAAGCCTCCAGCTGAAACTTGAAGATGAAACTGTAAGCTTTTGAATGTCATTATTCTTTTTAGTAATTTAAAGCCTCGAGTTAATGTGTGAAGAAGCCCGAGCCATCTCCTAGTTCCTGTGAAGTGGTTTAAAATGTGTTTTATTGCCATAACACTTCCAGCTTCTCCCTGGCTGCTCCCTCCCTAGACACTTGTGTTTCTGTAGGTTGTGAGAAAAGCCCTTGACCTCCATCATCTCTTTTCATCTCCTGGCAAACTTGTAATAGTCTGTGATATCAGGATGTATTTTTTTATAATAGCAGCAGCGCGTCAGAAATGCCAGTTTGTGCTTTTTGCTGCCGAAAAAAATTGTGGAGAGCACGGCTGGTGTTATCTGCTGAGCCTGGGGTACTGATGGAAAACCCACACAGGGCTCAGAGGTGACTGCTGTGCAACAGCCTTGGCTTTTCTCTCCGAGTGTAATCTTACGTAAACCCCCTTTTCCTCACTTTATTTTTAAACAAGAAAAGCTTTTAAAAGAGGAAAAAAACACAAAACTCATTTAAATGTAGATGTTTTCTAGCAGTTCCAAATGCACAGACATCCTGGGTTGTGTACAGCCAGCAATTAATCATGCCCAGAGCAGGATGGAGGCTGGGGAGGAGCAGCTGCTTTCTGTTCCACACAGAATCCTGGTGGAGTGGGACGCTGGGTGACAGCAGGGAATTGCAGATGAAGCTAACCATGGCATTTGCATCAGCTGGAAATGCAGTTTATGGGGAGGCAGCAGCCGTGCTGTGCACCCACCACGAGCTGCCTGGCGTGGCAGGAAGAATAAATACATTTTTCATGAAGATTTTCACCTAAACCCTCTTTCTTCGTTGGGCAGGTGGGGTTTACTGGGCTGTCCAGAGTGTGATCTGCTCTGTAGCCCAGAAGAGTTAGTAGAGACCACCCACTACAAATCCTCACATTCCCAGTGGGGTGAATAATTCCCATCCCTTCCAAGCCAGAATTTTCCTCACTGTGGGAGCATTTTCACCATTATTGAGGGATGGAGAGCAGGAATGAGCTGTGCTTGATTAGGAAGTTTGTTATAACAGGTTTTTTTTTCAGAGCAGCTCAAGCAGGGGCGTGTGAGTGTGCCAGGTTTGCAAGGAACGTTTTTGATGCTGGGATTTGCACCCAGTGCTTGGTGCTGCTGCTTTTTTGGTCCTGCCCAGTTTGCTCTTCCAGCATGGGCAGCTTTCTGAGGAGGATAAAGGATGGAGGATGCTCGATGCATTTTTACCTTCCATGGTGATAAATCTGGATGAGGAGATGCACCCTGCAATCCCTTGGGGGCACCAGGCATGGAATCATCATTTTATCATGGAATGGTTTGGGTTGGAAAAAACCTTAAATTTCGTCTCATTCCACCCCCTGCTGGGGGCAGGAACACCTTCCACTGTCCCAGGCTGCTCCAACCTTGGACACTCCAGGGATCCAGGGGCAGCCACAGCTGCTCTGGGCACCCTGTGCCAGGGCCTGCCCACCCTCCCAGGCAGCAATTCCTTCCCAATATCCCATCCAGCCCTGTTTTCTGGGAGTGGAAGCCATTCCCTGTGTCCCTGCCCTTCCTTCCCATCCACAGGAACTCCTTTTTTCCACTTGTGCCAAAGTACACCTGCTCCTATTGCTGAGTGCCACAGCCCCCATCCTCCCTTCCTGGTTGAGATCTGTAGTTTTAGTACTTGTGCAGGAATTATTTTTTTCCTCTTTAATCTGGATATTTACCTGGAGACTAAAGGGGCTGAGGGGTCCTGGAAGGTCTCTAATAATTTTGTGCAGCTGAGTTGAGGATGAGCAACATTGAAGTGCAAGGAGATGAAAGGCTTGCCAGGTGTTGCAGGTAGCAGCTTAATAAGCATGTCAGAATCATGGTGAAACATGGAACATCTCATTTTGGGGTTGTGCAACAGACCTGAGGTCTCTGGGAGTGCCCTGTTTGATGCTTTCCTGTGTGAAGTCCTGCCTTGATCCGTGTCATGTTGGAGTGAGAAGCTCTAGGGGAGGGGAGCAGCACTCGTGTGCATCAGGTTGGAGATACCCAGCACACGTGTCTGCAGGGCTTTCAGAGCTGTAGAAACCCCTTTGTTCCTGCCAGCCAATATGCATTACCCAGCTGCTCAGTGCTTCCTTTTGTCCTTGTGCTTTAAGCCACTCTTCATGGGTTTTGTGGTTTCTGGCTCTGCTCTGCGTGCAGGAGTACTCCCTCCAAACCAGGAGCTGGCTTCCAGATATCACAAGGCATCCCTGGTGTGCTTGCCATTAAGATGTGAGGCTGAGTGCAAACTCTTGAAAATTGGCATTGACAACGTGGAATTGGAGGATAAATCCAGCCTGAGGTTGTCAGACGTGCGGAGGGAGCCTGTCCTGTCCTCCTGCACTTGGGTCAGCTTTGCTTGTGCACAGGCAGCGATCCAGTGCAGTGGATTCCTCCCTTATGGTGGGATCTGAGGCACCCTGTGGGAAGCAGCATCACTGGCAATTTTTTTCCCCTCCTCTGTAAAGAAAAAAATGGCAGTTTTTCTTTAGTTGATGGCTCTGTTGCTCATTTGGGGACGAGTCAAAAATAGCATAAGGCTGCCCATATGCCAACTTGAGCAGCATAGCCTGGCTCTCAGACACTTCAGCAGCAGGAACTCCGTGCTTCTCCATGTCCTCTCTGCCTCCAGGGGTGTCAGGGTTCAGGTGGAACAGTAACTTGAATTAAAAGTGAGCTGAGAAATCGCTCTGATGGTAAGAACATGGTCTGGTTTGGAATGAGGCTGCTTTTCCAAGATGCTTAGATCAGGTGAAGCTGTGGGTTTCTGTTCAGTGGCTGTCGCTGCTCAGAGCTGGCTAAAGGCTGTTTGCCCCAAGGCTGGCCTGAGAATGGCTCAGGTTTGGCCAGGCTGGTGCTTTGGGCCATCAGTGTCCACCAGGACCGTGAGATGGTCAGCACAAAGCAGGGATGACCTGACAGCCTGCCATCCAAGTCCCCAGAGCATTTATCATCAAAGGACTTTTAATTTAATTTAGAGCAGGGCGTGTAAGCAGGAGCTATGCCTGGAAAAGTTACAAGCCCTTAAAGGAGCTGTTTTTATTTTTTTTTTTTGTGTGTGTTTCTGTGTTCCTCGTGTGTCTCTCCAGCTCTACGAGTACCCCATCAACCTGCAGGGGAACGAGCTGCCCTTCCTACGCAATCCAGACATCCTGGTGGGGCAGAATGACCTGACAGCCCTCAGCTACCTGCACGAGCCTGCGGTGCTGCACAACCTCAAAGTCAGGTTCCTCGAGTCCAACCACATCTACACCTACTGTGGTGAGTGTCCAGACCACACCTGCAGCTCCTGGGAGGTTGTGGGGCCACAGAGAAACCCCTGGAGACCACAAACAGGAGTGTGCAAAACCAGAGGTGGTTTTGGGGTGCACTGTGAGCTTGCTGAGCTCGTGGTCCAGCTGCTCTTGGTGGGAGCATCTTGTCAGATGAGTCTGAGCCTTGCATGTGCTTGGCAGCCCCCACAGAGAAAATGTGAAAAAGCAGTGAACAGCAGCGTGCCAGACAGTGATCCTGCTGATGAATGGCCATAGCAGGTTTTCCTCCAGGAAAAAAATGCAAAAAACCTCCCAGCACTGCTGTTTCCTTCCTTTTCTTCATCTAGCTTTTCCATCTAACTCCCCAGTTCAGAGCAGGAGAAGGGCAGGTGTAAACTTGGGTTTGTGATTTTTGGGGAGGGTGCTTTGCCAAAGCTATTCAGGACAGCAGTCACCTGTGGATGGACAGCAACAATTTAGCTTGAGAAAATTGAGAGGAAAGGAAAGAAGGCAATTCGTAGAATCCCAGACTTGTTTGGGTTGGAAGGGGTTTTAAGGATCATCTTGTTCCAGCCCCCTGCCATGGCAGGGACACCTTCCACTGTCCCAGGCTGCTCCAAACCCATCCAGCCTGGCCTTGGACACTCCAGGGATCCAGGGGCAGCCACAGCTGCTCTGGGCACCCTGTGCCAGGGCCTGCCCACCCTCCCAGCCAGCAATTCCTTCCCAATATCCCATCCAGCCCTGTTTTCTGGGAGTGGAAGCCATTCCCTGTGTCCTGTTACAGCTGGTGTGTGCGGCTGTGACTGCGTTGGAGTTTGGGGTTGCAGAGGAAATCCTTGGCAGGAGGAAATAACTTTTTAAAACTCTGGAAATACGTAGCCTCTGTGTCTCTTAGCAGTGTTAACTTTCAGTATTTAGTGATGTGTAGTGTTGGGTTACTGGCATAACTTGCAGCCTTTTGCTGTGCCTTCAGTCACCCACAGTGACTTTGCTCTCTCCCAAAATCAGTGAGGTTTCATGAGGGCAGCTTCTCATGAAGGGATCATCATCATCTCAAGCACAGCATTAATGGAGATTTAATAGTGTTTGGGCTGCCTGGGTTTGCTGCAGAGCTCTGCCTGGCTGCAGCAAACCTGGTGCTGTGGTTATGAAGGGGTTGAGAAGGGCAGGAAGGTGTCTGGAGTGAGGAGAGCCCTTCAGCTTGGCTGGCATCGTGGTTTTGGTGAGTAAGGGAAAACTGGCCGAGCAGAACCGGGAAGCAAACAGGCAGGGAGGTGAAGCAGCTGGGTCAATGTCCTGCAGGGCGGGTGATGTGACAGTCACTGACCTTTGCCTTTCCTGGCAGGCTAAGTCACCCTCCTGGTGTTTGCTACCAGCTGTGCTCCTGTACTCTGGAGCGTGCCCGAGCCCTGAACCAGCTGGGAACACCACAGCCAGGTGCTCCCAGAGCTCCAGCTGGGACCTGCCCGAGCTGACCCTGCTCAGAGGTGGGGCTGTGTCAGCACCTGGGTGCAGAGCAGCTCCTGGAGCACCACATGTGGCTTGGCCTCTCACCAGCTCTCAGCTCGCTGCCTCCTCCGTGCCCAGAGCTGGAGAGGAGGCAAGCATTAAAACCTCAGAGCATTCCTTTCCTGTGATTTTTCTATTCCAGTTTCATTTGGGTGCATGCTTTGTTGGGAGTTTTCACTTGCAAAGTCAAGCCAAGGGAAAACCCGGGGTGTTTGTTTGGGTCTGGCATAGCTTTGGTTGCACAGGAATTGCTTTTCTGTAGTGCTGGCTCAAGGCTGTGTTGATCTCTCCTCACCCTCCCTGTGAAGTCTGTCTTCATACAATGGGGATTATGGTGTATTTTGGCTCTTCTCACCAGTTTTGTGCATCTCCTTTGTGGCTGCCTTGCTGTTGAAGGAGATGCTCAGATAAGAATTACGAGCCCTTCTCCATTCACTGCTCGCCTTTCTTTGTTAACTCTCAGTAATTTTACTTTAAAAATCCTATTGAACCAACTGTGAAATACCAGCTCCCTGCCTGGCTTGTGACGTGCCTGCCTGTCTGTCTGCCCCCAGGTATTGTGCTGGTGGCCATCAACCCCTATGAGCAGCTGCCAATCTACGAGCAGGATGTCATCTACGCCTACAGCGGCCAGAACATGGGGGACATGGACCCCCACATCTTCGCTGTGGCTGAGGAAGCCTACAAGCAGATGGCCAGGTCAGTGGGGGCCAGCCACGGGGGTTTGGGTCCAGAGAGGGTGAAGATGCCATTAAATGCTCCAGATACTTGATGGGTGCAAAGCTGTGAAAGAGAGTGTGCTGGAGGCCACGTATTTCTAATTAATTTCTAATTAATTTCTAATTAATTCTACCTGATGGCTTCAGCCTGTTGTTGCACCCAGACTGATGGGGGTCCCTGTGGTCCTCAGGGCTGAGTGGGGGATCCCTCTCTTGTTGCTTCTTGGATGAGTTTCCTGGCAGGAATTCAAACCACTCTGCAAACGTCGTGTTTAATAGCTTAGAGGAAACCACATTTCAGATAATTAGGTGAGATAATCAAACTGAATCTATAACCTAATGTCAGTTGTTGTTTTGTGGAGGCATTGTGATTTTGAGTTAGGTGGTGACTGGCAGATAATTTGAGATATTTATGCATCCCTCAAAGCAGTGTCTTCACCAGATGGATTTGGTGAGGGTTTTGCTTTATTTATTTCTGTGCTTGTTGTGTTGCTGGGGACAAATGTAGAATTTTGTTCTTAACACGATCCAAAAGAGAATTGTAGAGGAAACAGAAAATTGTTGTACCAGGGATCATTTTATTATAGCTGTCAGGACTCACACAGTGTGTTTGTGTTTGCCTGTGGATTAGCTGAGATTTTTGTACTCTCGCTTTTAATAGCACGAGTAAGCAGCGAACAATTTTCCAAGGGTTAGAACCTTCTTTCTGCCGTGTCTGGGTTTTGGTGAAGAGCTGGGATGCATTTCTAATAAAAATGAGCCAGAATTCAATCCAGAAATGCCTCTGGAGGAGGCAGAGATTTGGGTGGATTGTACCCAAACCGAGTCCAGCCTGCAGTTCACTCCTGCAGCTGCTCTGCTTTGGGAAAAACCGCTTTGAGAAGAGTCCAGGAATTTGGGGAGCTGCCTGTGGAGAGAGGAAGGCTTGGGAATTCATCCCTGTGTGATTCCAGAGTGGGCAGCAAGCTGCATGGTGCTTTTTAGAAGATACCAGGGTTTTGCTGACCAGCATGGACAGGACCTGTGTGTTCTCCAGGGCAAGCATCTAAAATATAAGGCAGCAACTCGTTTTTTTGCTGAAGTTTGTGCTGGGGACTGCACGCTGTTCTCCCACATCCCTGAGCAATTTTCAGGTGGTGGGCTAGCAGCCCTAGCCAGCAATGCTTGTCTCTGCTTTCCTTATAAAATAAATAACTAAAGCGACTTTTGGCAGCGACTCTAATGGGTAACTGCTCTCTCTGGGTGGTTCAGGCTGCTCTGTTCTCAGGGGGACAGGGAAATAACCACCTTGAGAGCTCTTAAGCAAGGTGCTCACTGCTCAGAGCTCCTCTGGCTCGCTCTGGTTTGGGCTGTTATTATGGTAATTGCAGGCTTGGGTACTAAAGAGGGTTTCAGACAGGGCTGAGAGGAGGCTGGGACATGGATTATAGGAATCTACCTGGTTGTTTGAAATGTGCCTTAAACTGCAGCACACCAGGTTTGCAGTCTGAGCGCTCCTGGGTGGGTGTTGTGCTCTCTGGAGAGTGGTGGAGCTGATCTGTGGATGGCACGGATCCTGGGTGATGGATAAAGGGTGTTGAAAAGGACTTATTTCTGTCCTTTTTCCAGCTGAAATGCTGACTCTGTGGGATGCCTCCTGCCTTGCAGCTCAGCTTTAGTCCTTTGGGGTGAGGTGGGATACTAAACTGGTGCAAAAATGTCACTTGTTTTGCAGTTCAGCTTTTAGACAATTGGATTATGCCTGGTGCTTCCTTGCAGATCAGGAATAAAACTCAAGCCTGCCATCTCAAAAGGTCACACTTGCAAGGTGATTGAGAGCAGGAAAGCAGTCTGGCCAGTCTTGGGGGTTTTTGAGTATTTTGGGTATTTTATTAGTGGCCCAGAGCACACAGGGAGAGCACAGTGGAGGGGACTGGATAGGATTGAGTAAAGGGAAGAGGGCACAAAACTTCAGACTCTCTGTTAAATGAGGAAAATTGGAGGTAATTACATTTTTATTTCTCTGATTTTTATTTCCAGCGTGGCATGGCCATGCAGGGACAGGGGCAGGGTGTAAAGCAGTTGGTTTGTGCAGGTGTTAGTGACTTGTGTGCTTTCTCACTGCCTCAAGCTCAGTGCCCAAGAGATGGAACTGGAGGCACCTTCACAGGTGACTGTGTGGCATCCTGTGTTTGCTTTTGTCCTGTCATCAGAAAATGTCAATTAAAAGAAAAAAAAAAAGCAAAAAAACCCACCCTCAAACAAACCAAAAACCCCAAAAAGCTGTGGATGTGCTGTACAAGGGGGCTGCAGAAGATGTGTGACAGCACCTGATCCCTTTTTCTAAATCAAAATTGTTCATGAAGCACCTGAACACCTACAGTGGATTCAGTCTGCATCAGAACTCCCCTTTAAGTACCAGCTTTTCACAAAGAGAATGCTTTTGCAGCACTTGTATGTGAAACAACTTAAAAAAAAAAAAACACAACACAACAAAAAAAAGGGCAAGTGATTACAACTCAAATGTGACATCCTCTAATTTTCACAGCTCTTTAGGAACTCCTCAGATAGTTGGTGTGGGACTAAACACACTCAGTGCACTGAAACAGTGTTGTTTTAAACAAAATGAGCAGCTTGGAGTTAATCTGCTCCAAGTGCTGTGGCTGGAAGGGGAGCATTCAAGTGCTGGGATCGTGGAAGGATGGATCATTTGGTGATTGCTGGTGGCCCTGGGCTGGAAGGAATGAGTGCCTTGGGACATGGATGGGCTGCAGGCACCTCCTCTGGTCAGGGTCCTGTCCTGGAGAGGTGCAGTGGGGTTGGGGGCTGCAGAAATAGTGGGTTTAGCTGCACTGCTTAATTAGTGCTTCATTTTCTCTGGTTTTCACTCAGAGTCAGGATGAAAAACATGAAGGAGATTAATTTTCTCATGTTCAGATTCTGTTTATTAAATCTCAAGTACAGAGAGTTCTGCAGCACTTCCAGCTCCCAACTAATAGTGAGCAAATCTAGCCAGTTACAAGGTCTTTGAAAGCCAAACAATCCAATAAAGAGCTAACACCTGTATTATTTATACTTTTGACCCAACAACCCAACTCCTGTGACCTGCAGTGCAGCACTGACTGTCCAACCAAAAACTGCTACTTGAAATTAGAAAGAAGAAGGGACAAAAAAAAGACAACACCCAAAAAACTCCATCTTGTCCCATACCCATTACTATATTCTAAAAACTCCAAATTCCAAACCCTTCACCATGTGAAATCACATATTTTATTCAACTACACCCCAGTGATTTTAACACCATCACTCAAATTTGGAGCCTTCTCCAGGTCAAAAGCAGAGTTCTGCAGGGGGTCAGTGCCAGACAGCACAGAAAGCCCAAAGCTCTCAGGGTTCAGGGTTCCAACACAGAAGGAGTTTGCCCTCCTTGGAGCAGTCTGGCAGCTGTGCCATGGTCACACCGAGAGCCAGCACAGCCTCTGATGCCCTGGCTGATTCTTGCTTTTCTCGCAGAGGAACAAAAGATCCCTTGTGTGCCACATCCTGGCTCCAATTTCCGTGTGTGTCATTGCTCTGGGCAGGAGCCTGGAGTCTGGCAAAAACTCCCTCTTGAAAACCTGCATTTCTGCTGCAGTCAGCCTGACCTGAGCAGCACATGCTCCACACTGCTGGGACACCTCCAGTGCTGGGGACAGCTCTGGAACCCTCAGGACAAGAGAGACACCGAGGGGCTGGAGCGTGTCCAGGGCAGGGAACGGAGCTGGGAAGGGGCTGGAGCCCCAGGAGGGGCTGAGGGAGCTGGAAAGGGGCTCAGCCTGGAGAAAAGGAGGCTCAGGGGGGACCTTGTGGCTCTGCACAACTCCCTGCCAGGAGGGGACAGCCGGGGGGATTTGGGATCTTATCCCAGGGAACAGGGACAGGAGGAGAGGGAACGGCCTCAGGGTGGACAGCAGCAGGAATTTCCCCATGGAAAGGATGGTCAAGATTAGGAAGGAGCTGTCCAGGGAGGTTTGGAGTCCCCATCCCTGGAGGTGCTGGAGGTGGCACTGAGAGCTGTGGGCTGGTGACAAGGTGGGGATGGGGCACAGCTGGGAGTGCATGACCTTGGGAAGACTTTTCTGACCTCAGGGAGTCCATGGTTCGTGCTCTGACCCCTGTCCCTCTCTGAATGTGACCCAGTGATTGTTTCCAGCTCCCTGGAGGAAGTTTGGATGTGACAGTGCAACATCAGATTCCCCCTCCCAGCCTTTGGGAGCTTCAGGTGTATTTTTACTTAGATATTCCCCTTCTTGTCTACAGCTGCATTTTAATTCTTCCCACCTCAACTTTTCAGTGTGGTCACCATGTTTTCACATGATGTTGGGTTGAGTCTCTTTGGAAAATCACTACAGTGGACGTTTTGTCTTTGTTGTCTTTTCTTTTTGGATTCATTCTGGGCACAAACCAGGAGTTGCTAGTCCACGTAAGGCTTGTGGGTTTGGTGAAGTTTTTTTCTTGGTGTGGTGTTTGTTGGTTTGTTTGTTTTCTGATTTTTTCCCCCCTTGGTTTGGTTTTGTTGCTTTTGTTTCATCGTTTCTTTCTCTTTTTTTTTTTTTTTAAATTTTTTTTTAATCTTCTTTTCCTTTTTTTATTTTTTTGGTGGGTTATTTATTTATTTATCTATTTATTTATTTATTTATTCATTTATTTATTTATTTATTCATGTGTTTATGTATTTACTTAAATAAAACCCATGCATTGTACTTAATAGCACACAGAACTGAACATCACCAGGTGAGAGAGGCGTGTGCTGTGGGCAGTGGAGCAGAAGAATGGGCCCTCCAAAGGCTGTCCAGCACAGCAGGGGTGATCTTTGCCCACACCATAAATCAAACACTGAAGGTGCTGCCAACCCCTTCTGTGTGTTTTCCATGTGGCACCTCTGGGTCTCTGTGCTAGGAGCATTTTTTCCCCTCTAGCAGGTGTGCCATGGCAGCAGCATGCAATGAGCAGGTAATTCAGTTCAGGTAATGAACACAGAGGAGCTCCAGTGTCCAGCTCTTACCTGGCAGAGATCTCAGGTTGTAAAGGAAAAAAGGAAAAAACTTGTGAAAGCCTCCTGGGTTTCATGGTCTGGGTCAGATGCCGTGGGCTTTACTGGCTGGTGCATCCAATCTGGCTGGTGCTTTCACAGGTGCATCCCTGCAAGGCAAAAATGCCTTGGGTCTGTTCCATGTGGAGCTGCTGAATCCGAATTGCAGAACGTTGTGATGTCCTGCAGGAGAGTGGAAGGGCTCTGCTGACCTCGCCTGACCCTTGCTGTGTCAGTGGGAAGGCAATTGTCCTGGTGACCTGTTGGTTAAATTGGAGTTTCCTCCCTGAAATGAGGATCTGCTCACAGTGCTGCTGAGAGTTCTTGCACAAGAAGTAAAATAAAGAGTGCAGGAGTGATTTGATGGATGAGTTCAACTTCTGCATGTCTTGTCTGAACTGCAGCTCAGTGAATACCTGAGAAAACCCCTGGTGTCTGCAGTTCCAACCGGGCTCAGCATCTGTTGTGCAGTTCCTGAATTGTGAAAATTGGAAATTGTGAATTGGAAATCGGGTGTCTCCTCCCTTCAGCCCCGCTGCCCACATGCTTTTTCTGTCACCAGGTGCTCAGGCACTTGGGCTGCAGGCAGGTAACTCTGTTTAGCAGTGGCTTTCCATTTCTATTGCAAGTTATGCACTCAACCACGGCCAGGACAGGACTGCTGAGGAGCGTGTCTGGAGCTGTTTATTTTCCAGCATCAGTCTCATTACATGGCTGGGACAATGGGAAATTGCCAGCAGCTCATGACCTGATGTTACAATGCACTTTCAAAGTTTTTTGGCCCATCACTAAAAGCAAAAGCATATTGACAGTAGTTTTGTCCAACCCTTAGAAGTTCTCATACCTGTGGTTAAAACAACGTTTGTTATTTTGAATACAACACCTGCTTGTAAGCCTTAAAATACAATGCACAGAGCTCCATTATTAAGCTTAGACCTTCCTAATATCTTGCTGGACATACTTTTCTGCAGCTTAGGGGGTTATTCTAGCCAAGCTTTAATACACAGACCAGTGCTTCATTTGTGTTTGCTTTCTGCATCTCCTATAACTTTTCTGCTGACAAATCTCTCAGCTCTAATTGCAGTTGTGCTGTTTCTGAGACCTGCTTTTTTGCAGCTTTCCCAAAACCCTCTGATTTTAAGGATTCCCACAGGAGTTACTGCACCCAGGCTTTGCAGTGCACTGTCAGAATCCCTGCTCCCTAAAGCCACAGGGGAAATGTCCGTGTCCTGCAGGGGCAGCCTGAGCTGACCACTGCTCTCTTTTCTGCTGGAGCTGGAGAGGAGCAGAAATTGCAGCAACAACCCTGCAGAAAGACTCAGGGAGGGTATGGGCACGGTGGGGGATGCCCTTTCATAGCACTTCAGATTTCAAGCTTTTACAGCAGGATTTAAAGCCGTACAAAGAGAGAGCAGACAGGAGTTAAAAGAGAGATTAACCCCCGACGGAGATGCAAAGGGAATCAGACTGGCACGGTAAATAAGGCTGAATCCTGTGTTATATTAAAGGCAGGGGAGGGTTTAGTCTCCAGGGGAATGAGGCTGGGAGAAGGCTTGCAGGGAGCTGTGGGGCTGAGCTGTGCAACAGGGATCAGCACAAGAATAAAGCTCTGGTCCAAAAAGGGGACCAGAAGAAAAGTAACTCAAGCGCCTTGAATTTAGGAAATTGCAAAACTAAGGGGGTTCTCTTCTGCTTAAAATGGGATAGGGATGAGGGGAGAGGTTTTGCAAGAGCTATTCCCTAAATGTGCTGGCATAAGACCTCAGGGATTGCTTTTCTTCTCCCAAAGTGATATATCTTAAAAAAAAATTTGGGAGACTCTCCAGGAAATGTTTCCAAAGAACTGGAGGAGAGACCCTCTGGTGTTACTATGGGAGAGGACAGAGATTCTCTGGGGATAAGGGGCCAACTAATAAACTTTTTAAAAATGTAATTTTTTTTTCTTTTTGGCAATTTAGAAGGACTATGCTATTTTCTAGAAGATTTAATAATAAATGAGACCTCCCTTATAGAAAAATCGTAAATATCATAAATGGGACAGACCTGGCATGGGAAGGCTTAGGGTAGAGAAGGGCCAGTGTCCTGCTGAGAGTGAGGAGTGTGTGAAATATCACTGACCAGGAAGGAGGGACAACAGCCTACACTGAACATGCAACTTCTGCTGTGATGCAGGAGAGCTGTTGGAGCTCTGAGGGGAGGCAGCCGTAACACCAGCATCACTAAACATCCGAAACAGGAAACATTCCGAACATTCAAAACTCAAAACAGCATTTATGAGCAGCATCATTACATCAGAGCCCAAAGACTTGTGGCTGGCCTTGCCCACCCCCCAGTCACTGCTTGCCACCCCACATCCTCAGTGAAATTCCGGAGGTGTCAGGGTGGGGAACGCAGAGCGTGGTTTCTGAAAATCCCTTTTGGGGGTTTTCCTGATGTTCATCAGCTGTAATTAGTCAGATGGCGGGGTGGCAGCAGTAGCTTAGGATGGTTGTCCCTTCTTTCTGGGGGTGGCATGGGGTGGAAGAACACCCAGCTTGTCCTCCTGGTGCTCCAAAGCTGATCTGCTGGCACAGCATCCCTCAGCTCCTTCCTCCTGTGATGCTTTTGGGAGGATGCAATCCCAAGCCTCCTCCCTCTGCAGTGCTCCAGCAGCTGGCAGGTGGCCTGGGCTGCCGCCAGGGATGCTCTGTGGTGTGATCCCAGCACAGAAAAGAGCATCAGGGTGCCAGAGAGCTGAGGAAACTGGCCGGGAGCGTGTTTGGCTCTCGCTGGGAACAACCACAAAAGAATTGCTGGCCTCGTTTCCGTGAGGCTGAGGAGCTTGTGTTCCTCCCCAGTGGGGTGTGCAAAGCAAGAAGGTCATCCAGACTGGAGACAGCTCAGCATTTTGCAGGAACTGGGAGCTCTGAGGATTTTCTGTGCTGTTGGAGGGGCGGCTGCACGAGGCGTTTGGGGGAGAAGGGGCATTAATGGGCTGGGGGCTGTGGGGAGTCCCAACTCTTCTTGGAGTGCTGGAACACCTCAAGAAAACACTCTGACCTCTGCAGAGACACCGTGTCCCTGTGTCCCACGCTGTTTAATGCTCATAAACCCAGCCTTCCTAAAGCTGAGACCAAGCCCACAGAGCAGCCGTGCCCTGCTGAGCTGGGCAGGAGAGGGTTAATGCTGAGCCTTGCCTGGTCTGCCAAACTGCTGCTTTTGGGCTTTTTCCCAGAAACTGAGGCATTGAAGGCCACATTTTCTCCCTGTCTCCGTGCTGAAATCCCAGATGGGCTCCAAAGCTGTGCAGGGTGGACCCTGTGGAAAACATCCCCCCCAGGGCATCTCAGAACCATGGAATATGGAAGGGACCCATCAGGATAACCAAGTTCAACTCAAGTCCACCTCCTTGCAATCCAACTCTTTCTTTGTGACCAGAATGTATTTTGAAGCTCTGATGTGGGTGTAGATTGTTGTTGAAAACAATATTATTTTCCCCCACTGGTATGTGCCTCTGTATCAAAAGTCATCCCTACAAAAAAAAGAAATTATCTATGTTAAATATAGTTTTCTGTGTAAAAAAAAAAAAAGGAGGACCAAAAAAGGTTGCACAGGGTAATCCATGCCACTTATGAAAGATGCAGTGTGAAAAATCACCCAAATTATTGTGCAGCTCATGAAAATCTGTCCTGTTAGTGCTGCTGACTTCAGCAGCTGCAGCATAAAGTGTGCATTTGCAGCTGATATTTGGAAATGCAAACACAAAACAAGTCCTTAAACATTCTTGTTCAACTGGAGGAAAAGTATCTTCTGGGGTTTCTCTCAGGGAAAAGTGTAACTGCCCCAAAGTTGTGGTTTTCTCTTTATCTTGAGTGACAATGCCAGGGATTTAAAAGCCCAACAAATAAAAGAAGCTGCTGCCACTCTCAACAGCGATGCTGCTCCAAATTCCAGTTATCCCACAGAAATGTCAACAATCCTGGCTTCAGAGGCTGTTTCAGAGATGGCTTCTCTCCTGTTACAGCGCTAAAAACTCTGATTTTTAGCTCCAGAGTGCAACTTCTGTTTGTTAATTTGAAAGTAGAGTTGTACTGTCTCAGTGTTTCATCACTGTCATTAGCACTTGAAGGATTCAATCCAGTGGTAATTAAATTATTGCTTTTTTATGTTTCTACCAGCACAGTGCTGCAGCTAGGCTCATTCTTGGCATTGTCAGTAGGGAAATGCATTGGGGCTTTTGTGGGTGTTCTCATTGTGGTCAGGCTCAATTCAAACTGCAGTACTTAAAGGATTTTTAATCTTCAGATTGCTTTATGAACACTAATCCTCCAAGCAACCTGAAAGAAGTAGGTTAAATATGATTTCCATGGTGGAGAGACTTACTGACTCGTTCCACGACACAGAGAATTAGTGTCAGATCTGGGATTAAAGCTGGAGTGACCCCTGACAGTTACTCACAGGGTCTGGCTCTGCCTTCGTTTATTCCAGATCCCTTTCCCTCTTGGAGAAGCTGTGTTTCTACTGCAGAGACCAGGGTGAAGTTGTGCAGTTAAGCTGAGTGTGCCAGTGGTGATTTTCTGGCAGGATGACTGTGAAAACAAATCCTAGATGTTCTGAGTCCCTTCTCCTGGGTTTGGATTATTGCTTTAAAGAAAGCTGGAACTTCTGGAAAAGTTCTGACTGGTGCTGTGTGTCTGAAGAGCATTTGGGGTCTGTTTGTCTTCAAGGGCTGTTTTCAGGCAGTGTTGCTGAAGGCTGAGGGTGTGAATACCTGCACTGAGGTGTGCCTGTCTCTTCTGTCTCAGACAGAGGGGTGGGGAGACCCATCCCTGGATTCCAACCCTTTTTGGCTGCTGTGGCTCAACCCTCTCCTTTTCTGAGGTGAGAATTTTCCAGGGATGTTCTGCCCTGGGTTGATCAGATAAAGAGATGGGAGCTGCACACAGAAACACTGAGCAGTGGATGCAGTGCAGAGCTGTGTCCAGCTTGGGGTGTGGATGCTTCCCCACACCTTTCCCAGGCTGTTTGGAGGCTCCTCTGAGCACAGCAGTGTTCTCTGCCTCGCTGCAGGTGAAACAGGCAGGGAAATTCGTTCCTTTGGTGTAAAGGCTGGTAATTAGCAGCCAGTGCTAATCAGCAAAGGAATCTGAAGTGCCCTTTCTCTTCATAGACAAATTACTTCTGTTTGCCTCGGGCAGCACTTTTAGATGTTGCCTTTAAAAATGGTATCCATTAGACTCTTAGAGCAGATATAAAGAAGGAATTTTTCCAGGCTTCCCAGAGCAGCTGTGGCTGCCTCATCCTTGGAAATGTCCAAGGCAGAGTTGGATGGGGCTTGGAGCAGCCTGGGGTAGTGGAAGGTGTCCCTGCCCATGGCTTTTACTAGATGGTCTTTAAAGGTCCTTCTGCAGCCCAGCATTTCTGTGATTCCGTGATATTTTCCATGTGTTGTGAAAGCACCCCCTCTTAGTTTTGGTGGGCTGGAGACGCCACCATCTCTTACTGTCTGTGGTCTTGAGGGGCATTGCTCTTAACATGGCAAATACCTGCAAAAATACATGTTACCCACCTCCAAAGCACCTCTGGAGCTGCTGTTGCATTGAAGGAACCATTCTGGATCTAGTTCTGGTTGGATTTCTGCTCCTCTGTGGATTTGTTTTGCTCTCTGATGGGTGCTGGCTTTCCAGCCTGAGCATCGTGTGAGCTGTGTGCCGTGGGGAGAGGAGCCCTGAAGCACTTTGTGGCAGCATAAAAAGCTGTGGTGGCAGCCCTGAGGTGCACAGGAAGCCTCCCAGGAGGAGATGGGGCAGCCCTGCCACGCTGCAGTGTTGGTTCACCATAAACACTTCATTTTATCCAGGCTCTTTTAAATAATAATTTCCCCCTGCGCTGGCGCTGCCAAAATTGAACGTATTTTAAACAGCCGTGTTGCACACTGTGCCTGCACAGTGGCCAAACATTTCAGTGTCTTTTATTCCACACTGAACACAAACACCTCCTGCCTGGCTTTAACCATTTCTGCTGCCTGAGCATCCTGTGTGCTGCCAGCTGCTCTGTGGGATTCATCCATCTTCCCCTGCTGGCACCAGCAGTTAGCTTGTGCACTGAGGAAGGGAAGGGCTCTGCAGCCTTTATTCCTGAAGGCTTTTATTCCTGAAGTTGGAAAATAGATGTCTGAACATGCATTATCCAGAGAAACCCAGAAGAGACACATTACTGCAAACACAGGAGGTTGAGTGGCCTGCTAAGAGCAGTTTTCATTTTATGTTATTTATATAATTCAAAAGGTATTTTTTTTGTGCCATGGAGAGCTCACCTGGCCCATTTCATATTGCAGCACCTCAGCCATTAGGGCAAATTCTTGAGAAACTCTGGGAAAATGGGACCTGGCAGAGTGGCTGCAGCAGCAGCAAATTGTGTTGGCCATGGTTTTGTCACTAGGCTCAGTGTCTTTTGGCAAATGTCTGTTTAAAAAGAGACAATCCAGAGGGAGCCATAAAGCCCTCAGAACGCCACTTAAAGGCAATTTTGTGATGGGATCTGAAGCCCAGGGGAGCTCTGGGTCTGAATTGGTCCTTAGCTGGGCTCTCAACTGAGGTCTCTGCCTTCCCCATCCTAGCCCTCCCCAATAGCAACAAAGAAGTTATGAAAGAGGTCAAAGTTGGTAACAAGAACTCATAATTCTGAATCTTAAATAGAAAAAAAAAGAAGTTTTTTCTATTTAAGGTGACTGAGTACTACCTTGCAGCAGTGCTGTCTGGGTGCCAAGTAATGCATGTTTTGAGATTTTGGCCTCATTTAGCTGGAGACTCACTCCCAGACTGGTGGAGTTTTTATCTTGTGGCTTCAAGAGAAAAGTGGCAGGGAAATGTTGTCTGAAATGTGCCACTTGGGCCATACCTGTCATGCAGAGCGGGGTGGGAAGCAATAATTCTGAAGCAACTTTTGGGCTGCTGTAGCTCTAAGCCAGCTTTGATTTTACAGAGCTCCTCTTGCAGAGATTTTGGATGTCACATCTCCCTCACCTCTGACCAAGGACAGGCTGTTCATCCGCCCTTGCAGCCCATGCCAGAGCCTCTGTCTGCCCCTTTATGGGCAGCTGGCAGGAGTTTTGTCTGTCGGATCCTGCTGATGGCCAGTGTGGGATTGCAGTGATGGAGCTCAGCAGGAGGTTGTCCATGAGTCACTGGACCACGGATTAAGGCTGGAAAAGGCCTTTAATATCAAGTCCAGCTGCCAGGCTGTGTCCTCAAGTGCCACATCCACACTTCCAGCGTGACTCCATCACTTCCAGCACCCTGTGCTGGGGCTTGACAACCCCTTCCATCAATAAATTTCTCCAGATATCCATTCTAAACCTTCCCTGGCACAGTGTGAGGTTATTTCCTCTCCTCCTGTCTCTGCAAGGACAGACTGACAGCCCAGCTCACTGAAGATGATGGAAGCTTCACTCAGAGCTCAGTCCAACCACGACAGCCATCAGCTGAGCCATGAGCTGCTGTGGGCTCATCCAGCTCCTTCCTGGGGCTGCTGCTGAGTTCCCCTCCCCTCTGTGCAGCTGGCACCGTTTTCCCTCTGCTCCTGCAGCCTGGAGAGGTTTGTTGCACACCTGTGGAAGCCCAAAGGTGCGAGGCTGGCACATTGGCAGTGCCTGGATCCTGCCAGCTGGCTGTGGGAGAGCCTCGCTGTCTGTGCCAAGGGCACGATGCTGTGACTTAGCAGGACCAGGCTGTCCCCACCCAGGATGAGTCACACGGGCTCTGGGATGCTGGCTGAGGGTGTGCTCCACTCACAGCCTGTGTTCCTGCACTGCTGGAGGCTCCTCTTGCCTTCCTGGTGCGTGGTACCCACGGGAGCGACTTGGCTAGGGGATGGATTGAGATGCTCTTTGTGAATTGTCTGAAAAATACAGAGAGCTGGAAATTATCTTGTCAGTCCGCTGCTGCTGAAAGCGTCTCAAAGTCATGGTTTGCACCAAAATGTTGCATGTGACTTGGCTGAGGTTTTTTTTCTCTCAAACCAATTACCTTGAGCCTAGAAGGAATTAAGATGTTTGTGCCTGACAGTGGAGGGAGGGAATGGTGTGGTTGTGTCTTTGTTGGAAGTGGTGTATGGCAATCATTTAGCTTTTGTCCTCGTCTGGTATATAATTTGAACTGAGTATCTTAAATTGAAATGGGTTTTGATGGTATTTCCTGATGTCAAGAGAACTGCAAGGTATAAATTTATTGTTGTACTTGTGTATGGGATTTTCTGTGCCTGCTTTCAGCTGCGATTCATGAAAGCCAGGGCAGAGTCTGGGAAGCTTAAGTTGATCTTACTTAAAAACACACTCAATTGCGTCCTTAAAGCTTACCCAGGAGCTCGGGTATTTGGGGAGCTTATAGCAAATCCTGCAGTGAAAATTCTGCCCTTCCTAAAGTCTGCAGCCAAATTGCAGAGGTGCTGGGTTTGCTGTGTGCTGTGGATGCCCCAGGGAGCGAATCCCACTGCAGCAGAGCATCCCTGGAGACAGCAAAACTTTTCCTGGAGGGATGCAGTTCTGGAAATGAGCTCCTCGTACTGCCTTGGCCCTTCCTCTGCCTTGCAGCTCAAGTGTGTTAAACAGATTAATTATTGGGGTGTGTCTGGTGGGTACCATGCTGGGAAGGGTTGGTTATTTCATGGTGGCTTGTGCAAGAGGTTCTGTGTTAATAATTAATTTTGGAAGTGGGAAAAGGCATTTGGATGAACCTGTTCTCTGTGCATGGCTCAAGAGCTGCATGAGATGGTGCATCCTGAGCTTCTCTGTGCAAAGTCCTGTGCCCTGGAGGTGTCTGGTGAAGTCCCTCTGCACTTCAGATCAGTGACTTCACCATGCCTCAGGATTTAGGAGTTCATGAGTTGCTGGTGTGGCTGATGTCAGGCATGCTTTGTGGTGTTGTTGTCAGCTTTAACCAGATGTTGAGAGTTGTGTGAGAACACTGATGCTCATGTAATTGCATAGAGAATCAAGTGACTTCTTCTGTGTCCCAATTTTGGGGTGCTTGATTTTACAGCTCCAGTGTTTTTAGTGTGCTTTTAGTGTAGAGGAATCTTTGTGGGTAACTGTGTTTTAAAAGCGAGTTTCACGAGTTGGCTGTGTTTTAATGAGCAGAATCTCAAATGCTTGAGTGAAGGAGCTGGGGGAAGAATTAAATATACAATATTAGGAACTGATACTCAGCCAATGCCTGTCAGTAGTTCTCCAGACAAATGCCCAGCAGCAGGGGCTGGCTGTTGTGGTGTGTAGGGAATGGGCTTCCCAGAGTCTCAGGGTGGAGGAGGCAGCAGTGCTTCATGCAGGGGCTCAGTTCCTGCTGCCTCTGGAGATGTCCTGGACACGTTCAGTGTCCTGTTTTCTCTGGAGGTGTCACAGCTGTGCATTATTCACATTTTACAATCCACGACAAATCCAGCGCGGTGCAACGCGGCGAGAGGCGCAAACAGCTGGCCAGAGAATGGATGAACTGAGGGAGGTTCAGCTTTTATTAACTGTGCTGCTCTGGCTCCCCAGGGACGAGAAGAACCAGTCCATCATCGTCAGCGGGGAGTCGGGGGCGGGCAAGACGGTCTCTGCCAAATACGCCATGCGCTTCTTCGCCACCGTCGGGGGCTCCGCCAGCGAGACCAACATCGAGGCCAAGGTCCTGGCCTCCAGCCCCATCATGGAGGTAAAACCTGCTCCCTGTCCCTTGCTCTGTCTCTCTGTGAGTCACAAGTACAGTGGGGAGTTTGAGGCAGGTCTGATTTATGGCAGAACAGCGTGCTGGAGCTGGGCTGCAGTGCAGAAATGCCTCATTTAGACCACCCCGGTTGCACCTGGCTTTGGTGGTCTTAAAGCTGAGCCTGAGTATGCCCAGCACACCTCCAGGAGCTGGGGATCCAGGCTGGAGAGCCCAAGCAGTGCAGCTGGCACTGTTAGTGTTCTATCTTCTTCTTCCTCCTTTGTCACTGCATGGCTCCCCCTAATCTCCTCCTTTTGTTGTACAAACATGGAATAGAAAATGACAGGATTAATCTGTTTGGGATGTTTAAATTCATTTTTATTTTTGTTAGTTTTCTGTTGCAGTCAATCACGTGTTGGCCTCTTCCCCTAGGCAGCAGCAACAGGACTAAAGGACATAGCCTTAAGATGTGCCAGGGCAGGCTTAGGTTGGACATTAGGAGGAATTTCCTCATGGAAAGGGTGGTCAGGCATTGTAAGGGGCTGTCCAGGGAGCTGTTGGAGTCCCCATCCCTGGAGGTGTCCAAGGAAGGGCTGGAGGTGGCACTGAGAGCTCTGGGCTGGTGACACAGTGGGGACTGAGAGGGATTTTCCAACCTGATTGATCTGTTGGAATGTTGGGTGTTGGAGAATAATGAGTCTCATTACAGGGAAATCCCTGCTCTGAAGGAAAAGAATTCTTCTTGTAAATACAAAGGAAAGGGAAAAAGCAGCTTTGTTTCCTTTCACTGAAGCCAGATGCTGAAAATAAATGTCTGAGTGCCTAAATCCCGTTTTCCAAACAGATTTTGGAGTCATGAAATACCTTCAGTTGATTTTGAGCTTTTCCAAAGCCCATGGAAGCACTCCAGGCTCGTGTGACTTTCTTTTCAAGGCAGGAGCCAGCAGTGCTGGTTTAGTAGTGCTGTGCTTAACCTTAGGCTTGGCTCAGCCTTTGGGTGAGCCAAATTGTCTGATAGACACAGAGGTGGCTGGCCCAGGGTGAGGCACAGCTGGTTTTCTGCAGGTTTTCTCCTGGTAAACCTGATGGTTTACTCCTTTCCTCACCCATCTCCCCTGCCTCTGTGAAATGTAGCTGCAATACCAGGGGGGCACTTAAAACCATCCAAGAAAAAAAATTCATAGCGCACACTATTCTTCTATATGACCCCAGAATTTTATTGCTCTAATTTTCCTGCCTGTGTTCAGCTCTGGCTGTAATTTCTAACTGCTGAGGCCAGGCAACCTGCCTGTCTTTATTGGAAATTGATGAGAACATTGCCTATGCAGAAAAAAACATAAAAGAAAACTGCCTGGTTTGCAGAAAAACCCTGAGTTAAATGGGCTTGTGGGGGAAGGAGACCTGTCCAGGGAAGCTGCTGGTTTTGGCTCTGAACAAAAGTGGGGGCATCCTATGAATGTTCAGGCTTTTGGGATGTAGATAATTTAATTACTGTACAAATACTCGTTGCTGTTTGTATACTTTTCCATAAAAACCCTGGAGATGCCACATTTTCATTGAAGAGTCCTTCCCCACAGTCACACTGTTCTGGCTTCTGCATCTGGGGAGGAGTTTTCCTCAAGTCCTGCTGTGACTGTTTATGTAACACTGACTGCAAATCAAAGTGTTTAAAAAAATCCAAAAATTCAATTAAAATTTGATGTTTGGTTTTGTTTGTTTTACGCAGGCCATTGGAAATGCTAAAACAACAAGGAATGACAACAGCAGCCGCTTTGGGAAATACATTCAGATTGGCTTTGATAAAGAATACCACATCATTGGTGCCAACATGAGGACGTATCTGCTGGAAAAATCTCGGGTTGTATTTCAGGTGAGGACTTGTGGGGCTTTTTCCTTTCTTTCTTTTGGGTGCTGTATTCCAGGAATTCAATAGTCTGGGTCTTTTCTATGGATTACAAAAAAAAGAAAAAATCTCTTTACAAGTAGAACCACAGAATCACTAAGTTTGAAAGTGACCTTTAAGATCGTCAAATCCAGCTGTCCCCCCAGCAGTGCCATACCCATGACAGAATAATCATCATGGAATTGTTTGGGATGGAAGGGATCTTAAAGATCAGCTCATCCACCCCTGCCATGGCAGGGACACTTTCCACTGTCCCAGGCTGCTCCAGCCTTGGACACTCCAGGGATCCAGGGGCAGCCACAGCTGCTCTGGGCACCCTGTGCCAGGGCCTGCCCACCCTCACAGCCAGCAATTCCTTCCCAATATCCCATCCAGCCCTGTCCTCTGGCACTGGAAGCCATTGCCTGTGTCCTGTCCCTGCATGCCTTGTCCCCAGTCAATCTTGATCTTCCTTGTGACCATGTCCCAAGTGCCACCTCCACATGGCAGTGGGAGCACTGTGTGACCCCTGTGTGTCCCTGTGCTCAGCAGTGAGAGGGTGGGAGTGCTGTGTGACCCCTCTTTTCCCCTGGTAACCCAGCATTTCCCTGCAGGCAGAAGATGAACGCAACTACCACATCTTCTATCAGCTCTGTGCCTCCTCAAGCCTCCCGGAATTCAAAGAGCTTGGACTCAGTAAGTGCTGGCACATCCCTGGCTGGGTCTGAGGGCGTGGTGGGGTCACTGGGGAGGGCATTGGGAGGAGGGGAGGGAGGTGGGACTGAAAGGTTTCTGCTGCTGGCTGGGGCACAGGTTTGCTCACCCCATCACCAGGGATGTGGCAGCTTGGGTGAGGGATGGGCTGGGTTTTTCACCCAGGGTTTGCAGGAAAACCTCTGTAGAACACATGATTCAGAGGGTTTGTGCTTGCAGCAGGTGGCACAGGGATGAATTTTAATTATTCTCTTATCTTGAATATTTGCTGTTGCTTAGAGAGAACAGCAAGGTTCAAATCAGGTTTTTTTACCTGTTTTGAATAGGGAGCAAGGCAGGTTCTGATCCCAGCAGATGAAGAGAGGGGCTTTCAGTTTCTAGGTAATTCTGAGTTTGTCTTAATGACCTTTTGGGTCACTGTAGGCACACTGACCACACAGAGCACATTTTCAAGGGTTTATGCCATGCTTGTGTGCTTCATTTTTAATGACATATCCTGGGTAACGATGATGTCTGCTGGCATCTTAAAATTCAGGCACAAATTATTTCAGCTCCACCTGGGAGATGCCTTGACGTGTGAGAGCTCCAGCTGTGAATCCACTGCTCCCTTCTTGGGAACATGAGGATCAGGGGAAGTTACCATCACAGAAGCATCATCTGTGTTTGTGGTGACGGGTTGGAGTGGGGGCTGAGAGGCTTTGCTGTCCTGGTGCCTCTCCCAGGACACGTTTGTGCTGCTGTGGCTCTCAGCTTCAGCATCTCAGGGGTGAATGTGTGATGGCAGCAGCTGGCAGTGCAGGAGGACTGGGTGCCAGGACCATTAGCCTGCAGGGAAGCCTTCTTGGGTCATTCCCAATCAAAATTTGGTGCCAGTGCCTGCCAATCTCCTGCTGCTCCCAGTGGCACTTCGCATTTGCTGTGTCACAGCACGCACAGGCATCCAATAGTGTTGGAAAAGTTCTTTCCAAAGAAAGAGCTTGGTGCCCTTGGTGTTTCCTGCCCTCTCACCTTGCAGTCTCTGAGAAACCTCTCCAAAGAGTTCTGGTGACTGTCAGATGTGCCAGCTGGGGACAGGGAGGTGGGTCTGGGAGCTGCTCCCGTCGGTGTGGCACAGGCTCAGCCTTGTCCCGTGGGATTGCTGCTGCTGGGCAGTGGTCTGTGGGTGCAGAGGTGCACAGTTCACTTGCTTTTCCTTCTTTTGAGTGATGCCTTTCATTTCCAGCTTTGCCTTGGATTTACTGGCCTGCTTGAAGATGACCAGTCAGAACTCAGATTTATTTCCTGAGTGTGAGCTGTGCTTACCTGTCAACCTTGTCTTCCCAAGGCTTATACAAAACAAGAAGTGTCTTGATGTGAAAACCCACTTTTTATTTATTACTCATGGAGGAGGATGTATATTTTTCCATCTAAAAAACAGGAGCTATTGCTTCTCCTTTGGGTCTTGCACATACAAAGAATTGTTATTACTTCCTTTTATGTTGCAAGGTGCTGGAAAACAAAAAAGAGTCTCTAAAAATGAGCCCAGCAGAGCAAGCCAGTGTTGGCTTCAGTCAGAGTGATCCTAAAGGCTTAATTTTAAACTAGAAAGTAAATATTTGACTTTAAATGGTGATGTGCAATGCGAGTGCCTTTTGAAGTGTGGTGTCTAGCTTAACGATGCCTGGGCAGTGGTGCAAGGCAGGAATGTGTTTTATTTGTTTGCAGTGAATCAAAGGGTTGGTGTGGCCATTAAAATAATTACAGAGATCTCGAAATGCCCAGATTGGAGTGGGTTATACCCAGGATGACTTGAGGCAGAGACAGATCCCAGTGTGAATGTTTAAAATTGAAAGCTGGCCCCGTCAGGCCAGGCTGCATTGCAGGGTGATGTGCAGCAGCATCGAGCTGTGAGTGTGGTGTGCTCCACCACGGGCTGGGTGAGCTCCTGCTGTGCTGGGGGAGCAGGAGGGACATTGCCTGCCTGACCCCAATCAGCATTTTCTGCCCCTTGTTTCAGATGCTCCAGCAGTGAGTGGAATTATCGTCGCAGGGCTTTGTGTGACAAAAAGAATTAAATGTTTTTCTTTACAGACTGGAAGTACAGAAGACTGTGGTGGGGTTGGGAAGGGATGGGGAGCTTCTGGTGGAAATCTGAGTCAAGGAAAGTGCAGATTGAAGTGATTTTAAAGGTTGCCACTTGGCTGGTGTGTAACACAGTAGGCTTTTCCTCTTTATTCGTGATGCTTGGGAAATGTGTTTGTGTGGGTTTTGGCAAGTGACTCCTCCTCAGTTCAAAACAGGCTGAGGCTGGTGCTGAGAACTGATTCTGGGTGGGGTGGGGAGGCTTTTTAGGGGCTGGGCTCTTTTTCAGGGGACAAGCTCTGTCTCAGTCAGCAGCCTTGGGCACACATCTTACTGTTCTGGACCTTGTTTTAAGGAGGGGGATTCTGTGTGCAGCTTTCTCAAGTGGGCACAAATCCTGCAGTGTGGTTGTGTTTGCATTGGAGATGCCTCTCAGCCTCCACAGGAGTTAGTGGTGTCATCCTGGGGTAACTTCACTAAGGCACAGGTGTTAAAGTGGAGCCATTCTCCATTCCCTCTGCTCCCAAGGATTAAGGCTTTGTGTAGAAAAGGTGCTGAAGTGCCTGAATCAGTCAAAACAGGATGAGAAATTACTGAAAGTAGCATTTGAAATGCTCTTCCCCCAAGTGGTGGAGATGATCCCAAACACACCACAGTGCTGCCCTGGCTGAACTTGCTGTGCCAGAAGCAGCCACAGCCACCCACCAAGGTTCTGCTTCATCCCCTCCTGGGCAAACCCTGGTTCAGAGGACACAGTGCCCTTACAGGGAGCAGGGAGTGAAGGTTCTGGGGAGTGACTGCAGTGGGGGAAGCACTGCTTGCTGATGTGTTTCTCCTCTTTCTTCCCTCCTAGCATGTGCCGAAGACTTTTTCTACACTTCTCAGGGAGGGGACACGTCCATCGATGGCGTGGACGATGCTGATGACTTTGAGAAAACCAGGCATGCCTTCACCCTGCTCGGTAAGGGGTTGCTCTGCTCAAAGCCTGCCCAGCAGGAGCCTCTCACAATTGTTTTCAGTGTTTTGCCTGGATTACAACGTTCCTGTTGACCTAGTTGGCTTTACTTTGTTCTTTAGTAGGAGCTGCAGCAGTGTTTCTAGTCTGTGAAGCAGCACTGAAATGGAGAAGGACACGGAGTTTAAGAGAAACTTGAATCATTCTGAAGCCAAAGAGGGCTGCAGTATTGACTTGCTATTTTTTACCCTGTTTACAAGCAGGAAAAGAGCTATTACTCTGCAGTTCAGGCTGTGTTGTGGTTGAGGGTGATGTCACTTCTTGGATCACAGCGTTGTACCGAGTGGCTGATTCCTGGAAATAATGAGCTGAGTACATCCCTGCTGTGCAGAGTCCACGCCTGCATGGCAGCTGCACAAGCTGTGCCTGTGTCCAGGGCAGCAGAGCTGGACCCTGAAAAAGGAAAAACAATCTGGGAGGGGAAACGTGACCAGTGTATTTGTATTTATCTGGAACCATGGTTATAAATCCTGGTCAGCCTTGGTGCCTCTTGGTTCTGTTCCACAGGCTGGGAGAGGAGCTCATCATGTTCAGAGTTCACAGCCTGTGAAATCCCCTGCCCAGCTGTGCCTGCAGTGAGCGTGGGGACTCACTGTGAGCTGTAGAACTGCAATTGGTTCCCCAAAATTTATCCTCTTTGTGTTTTAGATGCCCATCTCTTTCTCTTTGGGGTCTTGTCTTTACCCTCCTCTTGTTCAGCTTCTGTTCACTGCTCAAAAAATGTGATCCCTGGTTGCTCCAGACTTGCCCACAGGACTGTAATCCCCAAAGAGCTCTCTCCCCATCCCCTTGGTAGGCTCTGTTTCCTTCCCAGTCCCCTTCTCTGGCTCCCCAAGCAGCCCCCCTGTTTCCTGGCTGGTCCCTGGGCAGCCTTGTGAGAGCATCTTCCTTTGATGCTGATTTTCTCTTCTTCTGTTCTTCTTCTGTTTTTCTGTGCTCCTCTGCTTTTCCTCATTTTCCTTCAGTGTTTCCCAGCTCTGCTCCTGTTCAGGGCCTGGTGAAATTGCTACTACAGTTTTCAGTCTTGCCTTTTTGTGTGTAACAAGAAGTCAAATTTGTCTGCAAATCCCCAGTCCTGGCCAGGCTTGACTCCAGTTCCAAGTAAGAGCAGAGTGTTGCTCCTTTCAGTAACCTTGAAACATTTCTCACTGTGCTGACAACAGAAAAGTCCCAAGAGAGAGAAAGGGAAGCTCTGGATAATTCAGAAACCAGCAGGTGATGTCTCAGACCTTGGGTGGATAATTAGGACACCAGCCCTGAACACAAAAGGGACGCAGAAACCCAGCTGGGATGTTAAAAAAATGCAAGATACAGCAAGAAGGCCATGTGCAGGCTCCTGCTGGGAATGCCTGCAAATCCTGGGAATGCCTGTAAAGAAAAAAATAGATAAAGCAATATATAAATAAAATATTTAAGGCAATAACGTCTTGCACCCCCAGTAAAGACCCACAGGACATCGCCCTGGTTGAGATGGGGATGGTGAGACAGAGCTCCCCATCACCTCCCTGCTGCATCCAGCTGTGCCACCAGCGTGGAGGCGTTGTGCAGGGCTTTAATTTTCCCTTCCTTTAGTGGGGCTTTGGCAGTAATTTGTAATTTCTGTGCTTTGGCTGTCGGCAGGCTGCGGTGACAGACAAGCAGCTCCAGCCCCTGTAACTCTGATCCTGCTTGATCACTGCGGAGCAGCGTCCTTGGGTTTGTGGGTATTAAACCCATCCGTGTTAAAATTGAGAGTTTATGGTGTGTTTATTGCAAGAAGCCTCATGATTCTGAAAAGCAATTGCCACGGAAGGAAATCAAACGCTGCAAGCGCCTTCAAATAGACTTGAAATCGTGTTTCATTTTCCCTTGTGACAATCAGCCATCAATTGTTCCCGCAGGAGTGAAGGAGTCTCATCAGATGACCATTTTTAGGATAATTGCTGCCATTCTGCACCTGGGGAACTTGGAGATCCAAGGGGAGCGAGATGGGGAAGCCTGCAGTGTGTCGGTAGGTCACCCTCGGTGTGCTGGGGGCTCAGCCCACGTTCACAGCTTTGGCAGAAAGCCCCTTTCCCCCTGGTTTCCTTGCCCTTTTTTGAAAGCACATCAGGAGCTCCTGGTTGCTTTGTTTGCCCTGGGAAATAACGCATTATTCCTCCTCTGTACCCAGCCTGCAAAGCAAGATTGTTCAAAAATTGCCTGCATCCCTTACATCCCAACCCACATTTAACTCTTCCTGCTTCCTTAGATCCCACTGTGGGGTCCTGGGGACTTGGGACACTGATGGTGACACCAGCACAAGCTGTGATGCTTTACACTTTCCTCCAGGCAAAGCCACAGAGCTGCTGCTTGTAACACGGCCAAAGGACCCCTGCATAGTTAATTAGCAAAAATAAATAACGCTAAAGATGCCTTAGAGGCGTTTTTTCTGTTTCTGTGTTTGTTCAGAGGTGGGGAAAAGTAAAGCAATTATGTGGGAAATACTGTCCTGTAAATTATCCTCGAGTCCCAGGCTGGGTCGTTTGTTCCTAATTAAAGTATTAAAAGGGTTCTGCACACACTTTAGTGTTACCCTTGAGATAACGTGGTGTTCAATGAGTGAAGTGCTTGGGGTAGTTTATTTCTGATTTGGCAACATGGATGTGTGAAAGCTGCCTGCTTCAACAATGTTGAGTTCTCTTAATGAAGTTTATGTTGTTTAATTACCTTCAAATGTAATTTCAAGGTATTAAATCAGTTCTGGTAAAACCTTGACTCCGTGGTGAAAAAGATAGCGTGGCAATAAAACACCCTAGAATTCTTGTAAAATGCACTTCTTTTCTGTATCCTCAACCTCATCCAGCATTTCTGAGTACACTTACCTATCTGGAAACAATTTGTTCCCCTTAGATATGTATTGTTACACAGAAGAAGAAGAGATTGGTTTCTCATTTTCCACAAGGCAGCGCCTGCTGTCTGACCATAATCGAGACTCAGAACTGCTTTGTCTTAATTTCAAAGGGGTGGGAAATACATTGCACTGAAGAAAGTGAAGTTCACGTTTTATCTTGTTAATTGTGCAAAGCCTAAGCCCTTCTGGTAGTGCATGATTTGTAATTTATAATTTAAAATTTATAATTTTGTCATTCAGGATGGAGTTATTTTGTAAAAGGCGCGGTCCCATGGCAAACCCTAAGGTTTAGTCTGAGGCGTAGCTAGGGTTGCTCAAGGCATCTCAAGGAGGAGTGGGGTGGAAAATTCTTTTTCCTGTGGAGATCTGCTTTTTGTGAAAGCTGAGAGCTCAAGGGTAACCAGAGCAGGGCCAAGCCTTGGTGCCACCATCCAGGGCTCCGTGTGAGCTGTGCCACCCCGTCCACAAGGATGAGCACAGCTGGATTTTTTCACAACCAGCTGGCATTTCACAAGCTGGCATTTTTTCACAAGCTGGGGAAGGCTGCAATGGGAAGGCAGTGACACAGCCTTCCCTAGATGGTTTTAAAAAATGCCATTCCTCGAGCATATCTGCAAACTTGGGTGTTAAAGTGCCAGTTTGGGGTGCCACCAACCTAACAGGGATGCAGCGCGGAAGCTATAATTACAAATTTAACACCTTCTTCTCCTGCTCTGTTAAATCCCGCTCAAAACAGCATGCTGGCTCTTTCAAGACAAGCTGACTTTGCTTGTGTTCCCCCCTCCCAGGGCGAGGACGAGCACCTGAGCAGCTTCTGCAGCCTGCTGGGCGTGGAGCAGAGCCAGATGCAGCACTGGCTGTGCCACCGCAAGCTCGTCACCACGGCCGAGACCTACGTGAAGAGCATGACCCTGCACCAGGTGGTGAACGCCAGGAACGCCCTGGCCAAGCACATCTATGCCCAGCTCTTCAGCTGGATCGTGCAGCACGTCAACAAGGCCCTGCACAGCACGGTGGGGCAGCACTCCTTCATCGGCGTGCTCGACATCTACGGGTAGGCACCTCCTCAGCTGCTGCTTTGGGGTTCACCTTCCCCTCCTGGCACTGTGCACGCTGCTTTGGCTGCTGGCAGGTGATGGGAGACGTAGGAAGGAGCACAAAAAGTGCTGTGTGGTTTGCAGGTTTGATCCTCCTTCAGCACAGAATGGTCTGTGTGAGCGCTGGGTTCTGGGGTTTGCCTCCCTCACCCTTCCCATCTGGGGTTTCTGTCCCCTGTGCTGTTTAAAACAACCTTTAGGATGAGCTGGGGTGCTGCTGGGGAGACCAGGCTGCCTCATCTTGCTGTGGGGTTTGAGGACACTGCTTTATTTCATTTGTGTAGCCACTGCTGCAGGCAGTGAGAGCTTTCAGCTTGGGAACCTGTGGTGGGGATGTGAGGTGCAAAAAGCTCTTGCAAGGCTTGCAGCCTGCACCCTCAGGGGCAATGAACCACTTTAAAATTGTCCTGGGTACCTGTTACTGCCTGGTTTGTCATCCTGGTGCTTGAGTGGTGCTGGAAGAGGGGTGTGAGAGTTGTCTGAGTTCATTTTAGCTGAAGTGATGCAAAGGAGCAGAAGATGGAAGAGGAAGGAATGGATTCTGTCAGTTGTGAGGTGGAAAAGGAAAGAGGTCTTATGGGTTTGGGTTTTTCCCTCAATTTTTCCAGCACCATTTCCTTTTTTTTGTGTGTGAGAAATCCCAGGTGGCCCAGACAGGTCCATGCAGCAGGTCCAGGCTGGACAGCACTTAGGGCAGCCTGGGACAGTGGAAGGTGTCCCTGCTTGTGGGACTGGATGACCTTAAAAGCTCCCTTGCAACCCAAAACCTTTCTGTGATTCTCAGTGGGACAGCAGTGGTCTCCTGCTCTCCCTTGGTACATTAAGATGCTGAATTGCTCCTGTTTTGGAGGGGAAGGTGGAAAGCACACATTGCACCTGCTCCAGAAACCAATCCCTAACCCAGGGCATCACTGTGCTTGCTCAGTCCCAAATTCTGTGTCCTCTGAAGGTCTGTCAGCTCTAGGAGAGCCTCAAGTTCACAGTGAAATCCTGCCAAAGCAGGTCTGGATCAGGACAAAAAAAGCAGCGTGATTTTAGGGCTACAACACCTACACAGTTGCTGGAACTGGGTCTCGTGTGTAAACCCTGCCACGAGGTTTCTACAGCTGCTGGTGTTTGGGATGTTGGTTTTGACATCTGCTGGACAACTGCAGCAGCAGGAAGGATGCCAGATCTTGAATGTGGCACGGTCTGGTTCAAAGACTGTATGAGACAAAGCTGTTTCCCATCTCTGTCCCTACAATCAGAAATTTCTGCAGGCTGGAATGGGATAAATAAAGCTTTGAGATGGAGCCCTGTGCGTGATGGTGGGTCCATGCAGAAAACTGCGTGCCTGAGTTGGAGGATCAGACTTTCATAAACCTGAATGAAAGGAGACTTGAGGATAAGGGTCATGAAAGATTAATCTGGGCTTGAAAACCTGTTAGTGTGGAAGAAAAACCTCCTTCAGCCACTGGCCTGTGTGTCACGTCCAGTGTGTGGGCTTTCACAGCCCTGGTGACACCAGCAAGGTTTTTGCACAAGGACCTGCAGGTCCTGTGAGGAAGCAGATTTGCAGGGGAGGATGTCCATGTTCTTGGCTGAAATGCTTGTAAGAGTCTGGTGTCCTAAAATGACCATAAATCCCTTTAGTAAATGGGTGTTGCTGTCTAAATGCTGAGTAATTAACAATGTGTGGAGTGTGGGTGATGATATCCTGACTCTGCTGAATTTTGGAGCCGTTTCGTTCTCCTAACTCAGGGGTTTTTTTGAGTTTTCAATGCATTTTTCTAAGGACCTTTTTTTCCCCCCTTGAAGGGCTGTTGATTTTTTTCCTTTCCTTTGGGAGAGGGGTTGAGCTGGAAAGGCAGGGAGCCTGCAGCCAGCTTCACAGAGCATCCTTGACATCCTCAGAGCTTCAGGGAGGACTGTCCCTATGGGTGGGATTCTAGGGATGGGATCCAGACAGAGGATGCAGAAGCTGTAGGGTTCTTCTTCCAACTTCCTAATGCTCGACTTTGCATCTTTAATTCTCTGTTAACGCTGAGGTGAGAGGGTGCAGCACTGAAAGCCTTTCTGTGTTTACTGAAATGGTGTTACAGTAATTTCACGATTATAAGCCGCACCATTTTGACTAAAATTTTGGTCCGAACCCAAAGTGCGGCTTATAATCACGTGGGGCTTATATATGGACAAAGAATGAAAAGTTGCTGTTTTAGTTTGGAGGACAGGTGTCTGCTGAGAAAGGCAGGAACTTCTCTTTGAAATGAAGAATGTAAATCCCCTCTCTCCAAATTATTATAATTTTGAAATCAAGGGGCTTTCAGGCAAAGATATGGGAATTAGGAATAACAGTTCTTTACTAGGGAAATTAAAATAGAAATACAGCACTACAAAGAACAAACCCCAAACCCTGACACAGTCAGAGTACAACCTGACACCCGTCAGGCAGGGTGTTGGTAGCAGTCCCATTCCATGGTGGCTGCATCCTCCTGCAGTGACAGATGTGGCTCAGTTGGAGCAGTGCTCCTGTACAAGGTGCAGTTTCCCTCCGGAGCTCCAGTGGTGATGTGGAGAAATCCGGTTTTCCTCTGGAGTCCAGTGGAGAAAGGGGCTCCCTTAGTGTCCCAAACCCTCTGTTTTTATCTTGGTAAGAAATGTTGGGCTCTTCCCCCTGGCTGGAGCAACTCCCAATGGGATGCAGTAATTTTATCAGTGCCACAGTGGGACTCAATGGCCATGAGCAGAAAATGACTGGCTGGAGGAAGGATGGGTTGTGAAAAGATAAAGAACAATGCCCTGCCTGGTTTCAGTGGATGGCCCATTAGCAGAATATCTGCCGTGGAGATAAGGATCACTGCCCCCACCCTCAACAGATGGTGATAGAACAGATTCCTTTTATCACACTCTGTATTGTAATGTGCGGCTTATAATCAGGTGCGGCTTATATATGGATAAAAAAACAAAAAGTTGCTGAAACCCAGAAGTGCGGCTTATACTCAGTGCGACTTATAATCGTGAAATTACTGTATTTGCTGCAGCACTAATACTGAGGGCAGCCAGAAGAGTGGACTCACATGGCACTCCTGGACTTGGTGGGGATGCCTCGTTCCCCCTCTTGTTTGCCATGTGTAGTGTGAACACCCAGGCAATCAGCTGTATGCTGGGCTTATTCATGAAGTTTAAATATTTTAATACAAACCTTGGTGCTGCAGAGGACTTGGGAGAGACCAGAAGCAGCAGAAAAACCAAAACGCAGCATTTGCCCCTTGAAAATCTACTTACCAGAGCTGTCCCCAAGCTGGGTGTGCCTTCCAGGGAACCACTGTGATGGGCTGGAATGGTGAACAGGCTTTTTTTCCCCCACCAAACTGCAGTGCACTGAAATGAGCAGAGACCCAACAGGCAGTGCTTTGCTTTCCCCATAGGGATGTTGCCTCAGTGCGGTCACTCCGAGCAGGTAGGGCTCCTGGCGAGCACACGCGTAGGGCTGGCCACTAATCTGCTGTGTCAATTAGCAGATTGTGCTGGTGGAATCCCTTAATTAACAGCTCAGTCAGATCTGCCTTGGAGCTGGAGTTGTACAGCAGCTCTGCCCCCGGCTGGCGCTGGCTGGGAGGGTTCATAAATCACACCTGGAGTCTCAGAACGGCAGAAGTTTGTGCTCAGATTTATTTTACTCCTGCCCTCATTGCCTTTTTCCACCTAGCTTTAATTAAACCCTTTCTTGCCGTGTTGCTGTGATCATGAGCCTGCAGAGGTTAGTTTTCCCAAGGAGTGATGGGATGCCACATTCCAGAGCTGGAGGCTCAGGTTTGCTCACCCACGCAGCCACGATGAGCACAGTGGGAGCTCTCCCAGGACACTTTCATCACTGAGGGCCAGCCTCATCTTTAATGTAAACAATTGTGGTCCCAGGCACCAGATTCTGTTGCATTAAAGACTGTAAAGCCCAATTTCTGGGAAGGGAATGGATTAAGCATCCTCTGTTTGGCACAGGTGGCAGTGCCGGGCAGGCAGAGGGAAAACGGGTTTCCTCAAGGACTGTGGGGGTGATAAAAGCACAAAACCAGCTCATCCCTCCCATTCCCCTTTTCCTTTTGCCGTTTGGCATTGCATTTCCCCAGGGACACTGGCATTTTGTGTGGTGACAGCACCTGGAAGTACCCTGGGAATAACTGGGTAGCAGCAGGGTGGTCCTCAGAACGTGGCAGAAATAGTGATTATTTTGAGGAAGGGAGGTTGGAAGGAAAAGGGCTTCATTTATTCAGTGTTTAAAGACTGTTCTGCCAGCTCCTACCGTGCCTATTACCCGAACAATTATTTAGTCACATATTTATCATTACAGCAGCTTACTCACTGAACACAGGAAGCCTTCCCACTTCTCCCCCTGGTTTAATCCTTACAGTCATGTGTCAAAGACTTTTTTTTTTCCCTTCTCCCTTCCAACTGTGCCTTAAAAATAGAAATATAAAACACATAATTCCCATTGGTAGCTCAAAATACCCTCTTTAAGAGGTTTTAAGAGCAAGCCTGGCTCCCTGTGCCTGCCCCTGGTTGTTGTGTGCTTCAGCCTCAGGGGCTCTGCTGGCTCCCTGCTCCTCACCTGTAGTTTGTGTTACTAAAACTGCATATTTTTTCCTTTCTGACTGCGACTGAGAAGCTATTTTTGGGCCTGGATCATGGTGTGGAAGTCCTGGTGAAGAGGTGGATCACTGAGTCCAGCCCCAAGCTCCCCCTAAGGAATGTGGTGTTGGAGCTGAAATCACCATTTTTCCCCTTCTCCCTTCCAGAAGTTGCTTACTCACGTGTGTCTAATTTTTGTGCTAACAGGGATGCAGTACAGAAGCTGTAATTACAAATTTAATACCTTCTTTTTCTGCTCTATTAAATCCCATTAAAAATAGCACGCCGGGTCTTTTAAGACAGCAGCTCCTGTTTCTTCATCACCTTTACAGTGAATGTATTTGGACTTAATATTTCATAATATTTTTCCCCAGGAGAAGCAGTTCCTGTCTCAGACAGAGCTGATGGGCAGGAAGCTGCAGTTGTGCCAGATGTCTCATTTGTGTGGAGCAGGAGGGACCTCTTGGATCCCTCGAGTTGTGCCAAGGAAAGATGTTTTGGGGGAAAAAGTGTAGATCTGGGATAGGAGGAGTGGAAGGGATGGTTGAGTGACTGGCGTTCCCTGTCACACAGATGACACTGATGCAGGAAAAATAAAAATAAAAAATGAAAAAAAAAAAGGGGATTTTGAGACAAAGCAACGCCTAATGCTGATTTATTCATTGCTTTGCAGGTTTGAAACTTTTGAAGTGAATAGCTTTGAACAGTTCTGCATCAACTATGCCAACGAAAAGCTCCAGCAGCAGTTCAACTCGGTAAGGTCAGCTTGGAAACGTTCCATAAAATGAGCAGAAAATGTAACAAGGCAGGATTGTTGTGTCTGGCTTCTGCTTAAGGGCATTTACCTGCAGCCTGGACAGATCCTGTGGATCCTGGGGACGCCTCCCTCCCAGACAGTTCACTGCAGTGGTTCTAGAATATTCCTATCAAGTTGGAAAATGTTGCTCAGTTGATGTGTAAACTTGATCCTGGAAATGGATTTGCATGTGGTTTGTGCTAAGGCTCACACACTGCTCCGAATAAATGTGTAATTTGCCTTTTTCTTGGTGCTGTTTCAATCCTGAAACAAAACCTGGATGGTCTCATGCTGATTTCCTGTGTGAATTAAAGCAAGTTATGGGTGTGGAAATCTTTCCATTAAGTGTGGCTTAAACCTGTGAGATGAAAACTCTGTGTTAAATAACAGGATTGGAAACACCCCCCACTTTTCAATTGGACGTGCTTCACAAAACCCAGAAATTTTCCTATTTTATTAGAAACAATTTACCTTCACTGGAAGTGGAACCAGTAAGGAGTTGTCTTCTGCTTCAGTTATGAGTAGGGAAAAAATTACTGTTAATTTCAGGGTACAGGGGAAAACTTGTGAAGTCTGAGCATTTAAGTACTGCAGATTAGTTTGGCTCTTTGAAACCATATCATATGCATGGACATGAACATTTGCAGTCTATCTAATGCATCAGATAGATCACTGCTGCTAAAAATGAAAAGTAAATTACGGATTGTATTTGCACTATTCATATCTTACTCGGTATGTCTAGCTATCACTTCTGAAGCTTATAAATTCAAACTCCAAGATGACATGTTTGAAGAGATTTTAAAAAGCTATCTTTGAAGGGGAAAAGAAGTGCATTTGAAAAATCATTTTTTAATATGCTTTAGAGTATCTCAGAAATAGCCAGAGACAATTTATCAGCTTGGGCAGAGGTCTGAGATGCGTAAGCCATGCAAAGATTTTTTTTTATTACACTTTTTTTTTTTCAAATAAGAATTTTCAATGGAAGCCTCCCTGAGTTGGAGAGATGCTGGTGCTGATATCCCTTCTGGGATGATGGGTGCTCTTTGTGCTCGCAGATGGGGACACAGGCTCTCAGCCCTGGCTGGGCTTCCAGCCTGTGAACCTGCTTCAGGTCACTGCTGTAATCAGAGCAATACAGCAGAGGAGGGTTTTTGTCAGCCCAAGAGCTGTTTTGTCAGCCCAAGAGATGTGTGTTTGTCATTGCCACATCAGTGTGTGGCTTCCACCTGGACGCAGCGACAGCTTCAGTCACTTGGTAGTGGAAGTCATTCCAAGCCTTCTTTTCCCTGTGTGATGGTTTTGTTTCCCGTGCCAGGAGCTGGGCTGTGTGGAGGTGCAGGCTGTGTGTGAGGGCACCCAGAGCCTCTGTGGCTTCTGAATGTGCTGATGGGATGCTGAGCTGCAGCAGGGAGCAGGGGAAGGGGCTGTGCTGGGGTCACACCCAGTGACTCTGCTTTCTCCCACCCCAGCACGTGTTCAAGCTGGAACAGGAGGAGTACATGAAGGAGGGGATCCCTTGGACTCTCATAGATTTCTACGACAACCAGCCCTGCATAGACCTGATAGAGGCCAAGCTGGGGATCCTGGACCTGCTGGATGAGGAGTGCAAGGTAAAGAGGATCTCACACCTTTGGGACAGTGTCTTCATTTCTGTAAAAGATCAAAGAATGGGCTTTAATCCCTGGTGTCTTGCAGATGGGTAAACATCTTTGATGTGTGTTGCTGCTGTGCTCATGGCAGGAGTAGGCTTGAGATGGCATTTGCTTTGGTTTGGAGCGCTCCAGAGCCTCCTGGGCAGGGGTTTGTTCCAAACAGAGTGCTGGGTGCCTGCACTCACCATGTGCTCCCACGTCTGGCTGTGCTGAGGAACAGCCATTGACTGAGACCTGGTGTCTCTGGCATTGCCCAGGAGCTGGAGCTCCTCTCAAGCCTTATTTTGTCTCAGGGGAAACCTGAGTCCTCTTGCAACAGCTCTTTAAGGTGAAGCTCACTGCATTTTGTGTGCAGACTTTACAGAGTTGTGATGTTGGAGGGCAGTTTGCTCTCTTTTGCCCTCTCTCTCTCATGCTGGCCAAAGTGAAATCTTGTCTGACATTTGAGAAGAAAAGCCAGAGTGGCAAACGCTGATGACAATCCAGAAGAAAGATTGGACTCCTTGTTCACACGTTGTTCAGTCATGAATAATCAAATTTACACAGGAAGAAGGAATGTCAGAGGGCAGGTTTCCCTGGGAAGCTGGGATGCCTCTTTTGGAGCTCTTTGATGCTGGAGATGCCCTGTTGGAAGGGATGGGACTGCCCTCCTGCTGGGTGTGGCTGCCTGGAGGAGCCTCAGCTGCTGTGGAGTGACCCCTGGAAGGGTTTCCATTGAGACTTGGGTGTATTCCATGCCAGGAATGTCTTTCTGGCCGTGGGAGGGCTCTGAGAGTTCCTGAACAAAGGCAGGGAAGTGTTGGGAGAGCTGTGGTAGGTAAGGGACCCTCCAGCATAGCCAAGGAATTGTTGTGTCTGTTGGATCCATGAGTACAGGGCAGGTCTGGTGGCTCAGGAACACAAGTCTCATGTTGTAGCAGAGGGAAAGGGCTGGGATCCATTGCTTGGATGAGATTCCCTGGACAAGGGCACAGCGCCTGTGTCTGGAGGGGGGGTGACCTGTGAAGTGCTTGCTGTCCTCCAGGTACCAGGGCTGCCTTTCCAGGCAGCACATCCCACAAACTCAGCCCTAGTCTGACCTAAAGACACTCTGGCTAAGTCTTTGGGGTGAGCTGGGATTGGGGCCTTGCCCTTCTCAAGTCAGCTCTCAGGAAATCTCCTTAAAAATGAGAACAAATCAGACTTAATTTGATGTCCTTAAAAATAGTGTCTCAGCCAGTGCTGGCTCGAAAGGAGGTCAGATTCTTTTCTTGATGTTCAGTACCATTTCATCTGGCCTCTGTGCTATTAAGCCAGTAAAATTTTGCAGGCAGAAAGTGTCTGTGAGGACTGTAAGGGAACTTTCCCTGGTGTTGGCAGTAACACCCTTGGCTCTCCTCTGGGCCACCTGGCACTGGTTGCTGCTGGTGGCATTGCTGGTGGTGACATAGCAGCTCTCATGTACCAGCAGCAGATCTACTTTTTTCATCCATACTTATTTTTTGACCAAAACAAACAAAAAAAAAATCCCCAAACCCAAAACAAAAAAAAAAAAAAAAAAACAAAAAAAAAAAACCAAAAAAAACCCCCTAAACCCCCCAAAACCAAAACCAAAACAAAAACCCAACCAAAACCCCACAAGATCTGTTCCCTTCTCATCAAATACCAATTATCTGGGTGTTCACCTGTCAGTGGGGGATACTGTCATTAGTCACAGGCCCTTATTACTGGCCCTGTAATCGCCTCTTTTATGACAACCTGCGAGTGTTCTCCAGATTTATGAAAATTTCAGCAAAACCTGTCAGCTGAAAGCAGCAGTTTGTGGATGAAAACCTTCCCCCCACGGCAGTGTTTCACCTCCTGGGGTGGGACCACAATAAGGTAATTACACTCCACCTCGTTAGAGCCTACTGCAGAGGATGAAAACACTCTGGGACGTGAAGCAGCGCCAGGGGAATATTTGGTACATAATGAAGCATTAGTGCAAACGCAGAGGGTTTGTCTCTAATGTTCTTGCTTCACAGTGAGGGGGTTTTTTTAATCCTTAATGTGTGGTTGAGGAGGAGGTGGCTTCAGCAAGTGTAGGTCATGGGAGAGCCTTGCTGCTGTTTGGGGAAAGATTGACGTAAGAATTGGCAGCTAAAGAGAGGGCTCTTGAACTGGGATTGGAGTGTTAAGGACTGAACCTCTCTCTTGAAAGCTAATGAGAAAAGCCCTGCTTCTTGAAGCAGCCTTCAGGATATGGAATTTTGGAATCACAGAATCTCAGAAGGGATTAGTCTGGATCTCAAAGATCATCCTGCTCCACCATTTCCACTGTCCCAGGCTGCTCCAAGCCCATCCAGCCTGGCCTTGGACACTCCAGGGATGCAGGGACAGCCACAGCTGCTCTGGGCACCCTGTGCCAGGGCCTGCCCACCCTCCCAGGCAGCAATTCCTTCCCAATATCCCATCCAGCCCTGCCCTCTGGCACTGGAAGCCATTCTCCTGTCCCTCCATGTCTTTGTGAAAAATCCCTCTCCAGGAGGGAGATGAGAGTTTTCTTAAACAGCTTTGAAATATGATTTGGAAGCTGTTGTGGAATTATTAAGCTTGTGGCTTCTGGAGCTCATTTTCTCCTACCTCCTGTTACATCCTTGCTCTGCCCAGGAACCCTGATAATCTCTCCAGGGTATGGTTGCACTTGTGGATGGAATTACTTTGGTGGAAGGGACAGCACACTTTGGAAGACTTGGAGTGCTTTGTTGGGGTTGGTTTTTCAAGGGATTTAAGTTATCCTTAGAGGAAACAGAAAACCCTCAGAAATGCAGTCGAGCCTCGGTCAAAGCTGGGTGAGTTGTCCTGCTTTTCAGGCTGAAATTACCTGCCATGTGGGTGTGCTGCCTGTCTTCCAGACACTTCCCAAGTGCCTTGGACAATGCCTCCACTGGCATTTTTGGGGCTGTCCTGTGCATGGCCAGTTGGACGTTGTTGGTTCTTGTGGGTCTCTTCCAGCTCAGGATATTCTGTAGTTCTGTCTGGGAGTACAGTCAGAGGTTATTGTGGATTCCCAGGTTTCTCCACAAGCTGTCTGCCACCTCACTGTTCCCTCACCTTGGCATGGGAGTGAGAATGAAAAAACTAATGAAAAAATCAAGTGTACATTTCCATAAAGTGCAACCAGGAGGGTTCCAACCAAGAGATTGGAAAGGTTTGTGTGTCAATATTGTTATTATTGCCCAAGATTTGTGAGGGATCTTCCTGCCTGTGGAGCAGCCTCACCAAACCCACCAGCTCCCTCACGTTCTTGAGCTCCTCTGTGGCTCCACTCTGTGCTCCGTGGCACCTCGCCACTGCGCTGTGCTGCTGATGTGCCAAATGCATTTTCTAGTGCTGTTCACAGGGTGCTCTTTGACCTTTGCTGTGTCCTTCTGTCAAGTGCCAGGAATGCTGTGCTCTGCTCCTGGCCGCCTGCTTTTCCATCCCGCTTGTCTCCGTGAATCTCTGCCAGCTTGGGGATCTGAGCAAATGTGTTTTCCTTGTCTGGACTCGTTAGTTTTTTGGACATCAGAAATTAGCACATGGCCTTTCCTGTCTGGGGGGAATTTCTGCTCCGCGAGCAGAGGTTGGACCCCTGGGCTTTGGTGGGCAGAGCAGCCTCCCCTGCATCACCCTGTCAGCTCTGATGACTTTGAAGTCGGGCACATCACTTGCAGTGGAACGTGTTTCTGGAGAGCAGAGACAGCCCAGGCTCTTCTCAGGCTTTAACTTACACTGGAGTGCTAAGGAGTGAAGAAATAAAGTGTGAATGGTTCCTACTGTGTTTTCAGAATCCACAGAATCCCTGAATTGTTTGGGTGGGAAAGAACCTTGAAACTCATCCAGTTCCAGCCACTGCCACAGGCAAGGACAGCTTCCACTGTCCCAGGTTGCTCCAAGCCCTGTCCAGCCTGGCCTTGGACACTGCCAGGGATGGGGCAGCCACAGCTGCTCTGGGAATCTGTGCCAGACCCTCACAGGGAGAAATTTCTCCCTAATATCCAATCTAAACCTACCTTCCTTCACCATAAGCTGTTAACCTTTGTTTCTTCTGTCCATTTAATTGTCCCTGTGCTGGAGGTGGTGATGGAGGGAGTCTCCAGGCAGTTCCAGGCATCTCCTCGCCGGGATCCTTGGTGGGTTCTGGTCCTGGCATGCAGAATGGATCCTGTGGGGCTGGTGCTGGCTGCAGTGGGTGGGTGTGATTGTGGGTGCAGGAGCTCCTGGCAGCCCCAGGGACAGGGAATCCAGAGGGGAGGGGGAGGCACGGTGGGGACAGAGCAGTGACCTTGTGCAATTCCTGGTATCAGCTTTATCCTGTTTAAAGATTCCCTACAAAATCTGCAAGGCAGACGCTTTTCCTCTTCCCCATCCCCTGAAAAAAAAGATGAGATGGCCTCGAAATAACTTTCTCACTTGCTCTAAGGGCCTCAAACTGCCAAGGTAATACCAAAAGCTGTTATAATAGTACAGATAATGGCCTTGTTAGTTTTTATCTTTGGAACTTGGTCCCTATCAGGTGCTTCCCAGGCAGCTAAAAATACCCAGGCTGCAGGACAGTAAGCAGGGTATGGCAAACCCTCTTTCTGGGAGGCTGGAGCAATGCCTTTGAAGTTCAGCTCTGAGATAAGCAGGTTTTTCAGCAAACTGGATGCCCTGGAAGAGAGGTGGTGCAGGATAAATCTGGCTTGGGGGGGCTGCAGTGCTCCTGCTCTGCACCTGTGGCTTAGTCCTGCACAGGAGGCACCCAGTGATACCTGAAGAAAGGATTTTTTTGCATGCAAATATTAAATAAAGCCCATGAAAAGAAACACAATCTGCATTTATATTACCCCGTAGTTTAAACATTCCAGTCTCACCTTGCATAAATAAAATATGTATATAATTGCATAGCTAAGTGCCTTTCAATATTTATATATAGTCTGTCATTTCTGTGTGTATCCATAATTGGCTACACTTAAAAACTGTAAAATATAAATAAATGTGGGAGAGCACGGCTTGTGTGCATGGCTGCTGCATTTAATTCACCCTCATTACAGGGATTGGCAGGAGATGCTTATCTGTGTCCAGAACCCCTCTGGTGTGTTTTGGTTTGCTGTCATGAAGTCAAACGCTGTTTCAGAACAGCATAGAGAAGTATTCCTCACCTGTCTCGTGATTTTCATCTTCCTGATCCTGTCACTGTTTCCTCTGTCATTTTTAATATAAAGTCCTGATGGATGATCAATATCTCTCTCTGTTGCTGCACAGTTATGTGGTTTCTAGGTTTTGTCCCCTCTAATTTTAAATATTGACTGAGAGTTTTCTTCTGAACCGTGTCTTCTTCTAACCTAAATATCCAATTATCCATTTTTTTTGTTTAAAATAATGTGTGTGTGTGTGCAGCCACTGCTGTGCTCAGCAGTTGTTCATGGGATGGGGATGGTGGTTCTCAGACCCCAAGAGGAGCAATATCACTGTCAAATAGACTAGAACTTCGTGTGTTCATGTGGTCACACGTGGCTGTTCCTGGAAACTATTCTGTCACCTAAAACAGCATTAAAAAATAATGTAGTAATGTATCTTAAGTGTAAAAATACTTTCTAATATTTCTGTTTTAATTAGTGGGGTTTTTTGTTGTTGTTGGGGGTTTTGTTGTGTGTGTATGTGTGTGTATGTATTTGGGAATTTCTTTCATTTTTGGGTTTTTTTGTTTGGTTCTGTGTTTGTTTCTGTTGGGACATTTGGTTTATCGGGGGGAAGTCTGGTTTTTTTAATTGGTTTTTAGTTCAGTTCTGTTTGTTTTGGTGGCTGTTTCGGTTTTTGTTTCATTGTTTGTTTATTTTGGGGGTGGTTTTAATTTGTTTTTGTTTTGTTTCAGGGTCTGTGGGTGGTTTTTTTTGTTTGGTTGGTTCGTTTTGTTGGTTTGTTTTGCCGTTTTTCATTTTTTCTTGCAAGAGCCATTCCGGCTGCTGGGACAGAACCAAGATTTGGATGCTCCCTGCTGGGAAGGCAGTTCTGGGTGTGTTTGCCACGAAAGCACAGAGCACCACTGTGGCCTGGCACTGTCCCCTTTGTCCCTGTGCAGGTGCCCAAGGGCACGGACCAGAACTGGGTGCAGAAGCTGTACGACCGCCACGCCGCCAGCCAGCACTTCCAGAAACCTCGCATGTCCAACACCTCCTTCATCGTCCTGCACTTTGCTGACAAGGTACCTCCGTGGGAGCACTCAGCAGGGACAGGAAAGCTTCTGCTGAGAAAGGCAGGAGCCTCTCTTTGAAATGGAGAATGCAAACCCCCTCCCTCCAAATTATTATAATTTTGAAATCAAGGGGCTTTCAGGCAAAGATATGGGAATTAGGAATAACAGTTCTTTACTAGGGAAATTAAAATAGAAATACAGCACTACAAAGAACAAACCCCAAACCCTGACACAGTCAGAGTACAACCTGACACCCGTCAGGCAGGGTGTTGGCAGCAGTCCCATCCCATGGTGGCTGCATCCTCCTGCAGTGACAGATGTGGCTCAGTTGGAGCAGTGCTCCTGTACAAGGCGCAGTTTCCTCCAAAGGTCCAGTGAGGCTGTAGAAGGGTCTGATTTTCCTCTGGAATCCAGTGGAAAAAGGCTGCTCTGGTGTTCCAAATCTCAGTTTTTATCTAGGCAGGAAATGTTGGGCTCCTCCCCCTGGCTGGAGCATCTCCCAGTGGGATGATGTAATTTTATCAGTGCCACAGTGGGACTCAACGAGCCATTAACAGGAGATATCTCCTGGAGGAAGGATGGGTTGTGGAAAGATAAAGAACACTACCCCACCTGGTTTTAACAGATGGCCCATTAGCAGAGAATGTCTCCCACGGAGATGAGGATCCCTGCCCCACCTGGATTAACAGATGGTGACAGAATACATACTTTTGGTCACATCTTGTGTTGCAACCTAAGATAGGAAAATAAATCAGTGGGTAGCTCCCCGTGAGCTGCTCCTTGGTGACTGCTGCTCCTGGCAGGTGGTGATGGTGGCTCAGGCGCTCAAATCTGGACCAGCCCCAAGGGCTTCAACCTCCCAGCTGTGGCTCTGAGCTGGGACTTGTCTTGGCTTCTCGAGGAGGGAAAAAAATCTTCTTTCCCAAAGCTGCGGTGAAATGGATTTCTGTAAGGGCAGCCTGGCAGAAAGCACTTTGGGAAAAGGAATTGTGTTTGAAGAGCAGGAGCTGTTGGTGTCAGCAAGGCACAGTGCAGGGAGGAGGTGAGAGGTGATCCCAGGCAGATCCCACCTTTTTGGGGGATATCAACTAAACTAAACCAAACCCCAGTGCCTGGTGCTCGGGGGTCTTGTCCGTGTGATGTGACAGGTGTTACTCGCAGCAAACAGGAGTCTCAAAAGCTTGAAGTTATCCCAAACATACATTTGTTAGAAAAAACGATTGAAAAGATCAACCCAGAGATGTGTCTGAGGAGCAGGACAACATCCAGGTGCTGTGGTGCCATCCAGGTGCTTCTCCTAACCAGGTTTGCCCTGGATGTGAGAGGCACTCACCATGGCAAAGGCTGGCACTCACCTTTCCTTAGGCAGCTGGTATTGCATAGGGACACCTCATAAACATATTTCTTGTCAAGTTTTCTTTTTTTTTAATATGCGAAAAAAAGAGAAAATTTCTTTTGTTGTCTCTAAATTATTTTTTTAATGGTTTATTCAAAATTCCTTTGCATCCCAACCCTCTGCAATTTCAAAACCCAAGAGACCTACAAGAGACTTAGGTAGGGTGTATTTTGAGGTTTATTGATTAACTCAGAAGGAGTTAAGGAGTGAACAAAAGAGTGTGCAGAGTTACTGATGATCCTTGCATTTTTTACCCCCTGCTTCCATACATACCAATTTAATGACTGGGAAACAATCTGTGTTTGCAGTAAGAATTTTGCTTTCACTCAGATTCACTTATTTTGGTAAAAAGTGACCTTTAAATTCCAGTTGTTCCTCTCCCCTCTCAGTTTTTGGGGTGAGCTCCCAGCAGCAGGGGGGTGGTGGGAGCACCTTGCCCCTGTGTGTTTGGACTTGTCCCTCTGAGCTTTTCCTCTTTGTGTCCTGGCAGGTGGAGTACCAGAGCGAGGGGTTTCTGGAGAAGAACAGGGACACCGTGTACGAGGAGCAGATCAACATCCTGAAAGCCAGCAAGGTAAAAGCAGTGAGATTTCCAGGCTGGAGGTGTGAATGTGCAGCTGCCTGCAGCCACTGACAGCAGCCAAAGAGCCAAATCAGTGGGGTGTGGAGCAGGAAAAAGGGGGGAGAGGAGGGTGCCCAGGGTTGCAGTCACACCCATGCAAGGATGTGGGTGGTTGTCTGCGTTCCTTGTGGTGGTGTCCTGTCAAGATATATCACAAAATATTTCCCAAACCTGCTGATTCTCTTCTTTGCTGGTCACCAAGGGACAAAATTAGGAATGAGTAGTTTTTGGGTGCTTGGCGCTCCCTACCCATCACCCAATCAGCCATAGAATCACAGGATGGAAGAGAATTTAGGGACCATCTCATTCCAGCCCTCTGCCATGGGACACCTTCTACTAGACCAGGTTGGTCAAAAGCACAGGGATCTGGGGTTAAAAGCCACTGTTATTAGCGTGGTTTGTGTGTTGTGGGTAGCCTTGCTGGTCCTGTCCCCCTTCTGTGTAAAAATATCTGGTTTCTCTAAGCTGTAATCCATCATACTTGTCGCTGTGACTTCTAATTGCTTCAGTAATTCCTATCAAAAAACTAGAGTTCCTACAGAATGCTGGAAGTGAACTCTGAGACACTCCAGCTGCTGTGGAGCTGTTTCACACTGCTGCCAACGTGTGTCTTTAACAAATTAACAGCTACTGATGATCACTCGTGGTGTCACTTGTGCCTTACAAGGTTTTGTGCCGTGTACCTTCCCTCTCCTGAGTGTTGTACAAATAACTTGTCAACATCTCGCTGCACCAAGTGCCAGCAGCAATATTCTGACTGGCTTTGAATGCCAGGTCTCCTGATAAAGGTTTTTTTGGCTCTTGGTGTTTAAAATTTTTTCAGAGCTGTGGGTTTGGTGGGATGTTGGAAGCAGAAGTAAATGACCATTTGACAGTGGGCTCCAGGTTGGAGATTTTATAATTTTCTATATAAATTAAGCAGATTTTACACTAGCTTCCAGCACCACACTCCTGCTCTCTGTGAGCATTTGGGTAGGTTGGGTTAAAAGTGTCAATGGCACAGACAGCTAAGGAATTTCAGATCCTTGTTGTTTCAAAACCAGACCGAAGTTCTTCCCTGCAGCCTTGAGTCTTTCATTGTCAATTAATGAGCTGAAACTTTAAACAACCTCATCGCTCCCAGGGGCAGCTTTTATGAAGCAGTTAGTGTGAAAATGCAGCCTTGCAAAGTCCAGCTCACCATCCAGCAGCCAAAATCCAGGCTGTGTGGCTCTGGGCATTGTTCCTCCAAACCTGGTGTGTGGTTTAGGGAAGGAGTACATCTTCTTTCCTCCAAACCTTTTCAAAGCCTTCCACAGCACAGGCCAGCATGTTAAGTTGGTTTTGGTTTTTCTTTTGCATTACAGATTTTGAAGGCCCCCTGCATATTGCCAGCAAATGTGTATCATATTCAGACTTCTCTCTGTGACACCCTTGAGTTTGCTGCTGGCTGTGACCTTCTGAATGCCACCCTGAATAAGGAGTGGGATGAAGGGATGTGTAGGAGACATTATTTTTAGGAGGAGTGTGTTCCTGTCAAAGTTGGAAGAGATGAGAATGAAAAATTATTTAAGTTTTGTCACTGGCTTGGCCCGTTTCACAGCAAGGAATTCATGTAAAGATGGCAAGATGAGCAATTTTCTCATCCATGGGAGTAGTTGTGAAATTAATAACTGTGAAGCTGGGCTTTAATAACGCCCAAATCAAGAGCTGTGCATGTTCAGGAAGCTTCCCAGGGAAAAACTGGGTGTGATTAGAGCTCATTAGAAATGCCAGGTAACCTCCAGGAATAATTGATGCTGTATGATTAATTATTTAGCCGGTGCTGAACTTGCTGTTGGAGTCAGTGCTGCAGAACTGGCAGTGTCTGATAAGGATTTCTACTTGACTTGCTCCTGTTGGTGTAGAGGAGAGATTGCAACTCGTTGGAGTAGTGTGGTGTAGAGTGGTGGAGATGCTGGAAATTCTTCCCTGGAAGCAGGGATATAAAATAAAGGCTCTCTTGTCATATATTGGGACCACAATAAGATGTCAGAGCAGGCTGGACTTTTGTTTAGTTGCTGGTTTGGAGGGGATCTTAGATCCCATCCAGTGACACCCCTGACCCTTCCACTATCCCAGGAAAGGATCCAATGCAGCCTTGGATATTTCCAAGGATGGAGCAGCCACAGCTGCCCTGACCTAGCCCAAAACACTCTGAAATACCCTTGGGTCTGAGAACCTTTGGGAGTTTGTTGAATTTCTGCCTTTAAGCCCTAACAACCTGTGCTGATCCCATGCTGTTCTGGGAAGAAGAGCACCAGGAGCGTTGTCACACTCCTGTCCCAAATCCTTCAACACCTGAAGATCTGTTCTTGCTGCCCCTAAGCCCTGTTTGCCAGCAGATTGTTACCCTGGCGTTTTTGCCTCTTGCCTGCCATTTTCCCTCCAGGGCTATAAACAATTAAAAACAATTTTGTTTTGCTGTAAAAGGCAACCTGGTCTCTTTGAACCAGAAAAAGCAGCGGTGGCAGTGCTGAGTCTGCTACCCAAATGTGCAAATTTAACTAAAGCTCAGATTTGTGCTGCAGAGGGCTGTGCTGTGAGGACTTTGACCTGTCCTCAGCATCAGGCTGGCACTCAGCATTCCCTGCACTCTCCTTTGCATTCCCACTAAAACAGCACAGAGGGCAAGGGGGAACACTGAATTTAACACGGGGCACCTCCCTGTCAGCAAGCCATCGCTGACAAAGCACTCCCACTAAGGCAGAACTGCCTTCTGCTAATTAGAATGCAATTACTGCCATCAACAAGATGGTGAAAGAGACTTTATAAAGCATTTAATTAGTTCTGTAAGCACTGGTCAGCTAAAACAGTTGAGAGCTGATGTTCTTTGAATTAAGGGAGATGATTTGAGTGCTGATGGAAAGCTGTGAAGGTGTTATTTTACAGTTCTTTGTAATTACGAATAATGCACCAATGGTTTTGACTCTGCCAGCTGGGGAGGAGGAATCTGTCCCTCTTGCTCATGCCCCAGAACCTGTGGAATGGTTTTTGCTAGACCCCAGTTCCACCAGGTTTGCATCAGGCAAGCTGAGAGCTCGGCTCTGAGATCCTTCTCCAGCTCTCATTCAGGAACAAGCGCTGCTGTTATTCGTACCAAGTGGATGGAGGGATCAGTTGCACTCCCAGCTGCGTTGAGAAGACATTTTGAGACCCAAAATTGCATCCAGAGGTTTTAACACATTGTCAGGTGTAAGGTGGTAATGCAGAGCCTGTGTTGGATGTCTCCATCAATGCATGTGCCACCCACACCTCCTGTGTTTGCAGGGGCCAGAGCTTCCCAGGTGGTGATGTGGCATCCACAAAAACTGTCAGGATGTGTTTTTTAGGGATAGGGTCAGGTGAAGAAGGAGAGAGCATTTATTTTGGTAGGAGTTGAGTGAGCTGCAGAGGTAGCAGTGTAAGTTGAGAGCATGAAGCAAAGCCTTAGCTGGCACTGTCGTGGAACCTGCAAGAAATTTGCTCATGTAATGCAAATAATTTCCTTCCCACGGTGGTGTTGAGGCTACTGTCATAACAAGCTGTGAGAACAGCCCACAGGACAGGGCTGGAAGTGTTCCTGTCTCAGCCCAGGAATATGACAGAGAGCCAATCAGCCCTTTGTGGCACAGGGCTGTCCATTCATGTCTAAAAATTGATAAACCACAGCACTCCTCCTGGGATCTTGATGGAAATGCAACCATACTGGGCTTTTGGAGGAGCCTGAGGTGGAGGCAAGAATGCTGTGCAGCTGCCACTGCCCTGTGCTGGTGGTTTTGGGGTGGATGTGTTGGGCATGGTGTGCCATGGATGTGGGGAATGTGGTTCTCTCCCTCAGGTGCTCCAGCATCCGTGCTGCTGGGAGGCACCCTGGGGCTCTGCCAGTGTCACCAGCTCAGTTGGTGACACATCACCTCCCACCTGCTGACAGAGAGGGTTTTTTTGCATTTAAAGGTTTCCCCTTTGAATGTAAGTGCAGCTGTGGCAGTAGCCAGTGTGGGTGAATAGATGGATTCAAGATGTGAAAAATTCAGCAGCCCTGCTAACCTGACCAGATTTATGGTGGCTTGCTTAATATTCAGGTTCCCCAGCCTAATGTAAATCTGAATATCCTGCTCCCTAAATAATAACAATAAAAAAGGCATTAACTGCATTTGCCAGCTCACCTGTTGTTTATGAAGCGTAAATGTTGCTGCTGGCTTGCCAGAAATCCCAGGCTTGGGAATCTGTGGAGCTAGATGTGGTGCTTCCAGAGTTGTGGGATAGTGGTGCTGCCCTGAAAGGTGGGTAATTAGACAGGAAGTGTTTGTGCCCCTTAATTTTTTGAAAAGCAAGGGTGTCTCTGAGGCCATGGTGGGGGCTGGCTGCTGACTGTCCTCAGAGGAGATGCTGTGCAGGCAGGGCTGGAGAAACACCCTGGAACAAAGCCTTGGGAGCAGGAGGCACCTCATGTTCTGGAGGTTTTGTGCCTTTGAAAGGCTTCAGCAATCCAGCCTCTTCTGGTTTTTTTTTGTTTGTTTGTTTGGGTTTTTTTTGTTGTTGTTGTGTTGTTTTTTATTTTTTTTTTGCTAGTTCCATTTAATGTGCACACTTCAAGGTTTCATGAACTGCAGCACAGAATGGCCAACTGTCCTGCTGATGTGGTTTATGTAGCCAACCCTTCCTGCTTTCACTTTCTCACCCTTTTTCCCCTTCCAGGTTTAGGATGGGAGAGAAGCGACCTGCAGTGGGAGTTGGGTGGGCTCGTTCCCAGAGGTGCTCGTTCATTCCCAGAGGTGCTCGTTCATTCCCAGAGGTGCTCGTTCATTCCCAGAGGTGCTCAAGAGCTGCCTTTTGTTTCAGTATCAGATGGTAGCAGACTTGTTCCAGGAAGAGGGTGCTGTGCCCGCTGCTGCCCTGCGGAAGGGAACGCCCCGGATCAAAGTCCGCTCTGCCAGCCCAGCCTTCAAAGCTGCCAACAAGGAGCACAGGAAAACCGTGGGGCACCAGGTAATGTGAGCGAGTCAGCAGCCACAGAGCGATCCAGCTAAGATATTGTTGCTTCAGTTTGAAGCAGAGGTGAATCAAAAGATGTTTGGGGTGGGAAGAGACTTCCCCATCATCTCCTTGTTCAGCTATTGTGTTTTGGAAGGTTTCTAGCAGTGTCTTTGGGACAGCAGGCTTGAGTAAGTCTTGACTGAAAGCAGCTGAGACGTGGTCTGAGGAGGGTGGAGGCCACGCTGGGATTCACTGGATGATGTCCCAACATACACAGCTTCAGAAAAGAAGCACTTTCCCCCCTGAGGGCAGTCCAAGTGCTCAACAGGGACACAGAGAGGTTGTGCTGCCATCCTTGGAGATGTTTCCAAGACCCAACCGGGCAGAGTCCCGAGCTTTGTTGCTCACGAACCTCTTTGGTTCATGAAGCCCCCAACCCCACAGCGTTTTCTCTGAATTCCCCCTGCCCATGCTGGGTCCCTGGGGAGGTCCACGCTGTGTCACACCCACGGGTGGCTCCTGGCACCTGTTGGCTGGGGCTGCAGGGTTGCAGTAGCTTCACCCCTCCTCCAGATGGGTGGTTTTTTTGTCTTTCAGTTCCGTAACTCCCTGCAGCTGCTGATGGAGACCCTGAACGCCACCACCCCGCACTACGTGCGCTGCATCAAGCCCAACGACGAGAAACTCCCCTTCAAGTAAGTGGCACTGCAGATGAGCAAATGTGCTCAGCTTTAGAGCAGCAGAGCCTGCTTTGGGCTCTTCCTCCTACTGAAGGGCTTGCCCCCTCCTTTTAGTGCTGTTCCTGCAGCTGGAAGGTCTGTGTTGCGTTGCTGGAGTCTCATTTTTGGGTTTCAGCAAGTGGGGTTTGTGCCTCTGAAATGCATACTAATTCAGGTTCTAATAATGCATAGATATATTCTGATAATACTGAGCATCCCTTGTTTGAAGTAATAGGATCTTTGTGCAATTTTCGTCGTAGACTTGCTTTGATATAAATAATTATAGTTCCAAACAGTGAAAAGAGAAAGAAATTAAAAAGCAGAGATAAGTAGTGGGCTTGTAAAATGAACAAAAATGTCTTGGTGCTTCCAGAATGGATGTAGAAGAAGTGAAGATGTGGCTTGTATCAGCTGCAGGCAGGTTTCCAGGGGAGTGAGCAGCTGCAGCAAGAGGCCAGTCCTGATCTTCCCCTGTGGTTCAGAGAGTTATCACAGGCAGCAAACACTGTGAGCAGGTAGTTGTTAGCCCTGTTTGACCTCTTGGTCATGGGTTTGTGCCCAGTTTTCTTCCCTGTAACTCCAGGAAAGCTTGGCTGTTAGTATTCAGAGACCTTATAGACGTGATGTCCTCGAAAGGCATAAAGTGCAGGTGGTGACCTTTAAGGAAGGAGGTTGTCAGTGTAATCCAGCAGCAGGGAGGCATTTCCCTCCAGCTGATCCAGGCTGAGTGCTCCCAGTGAGCACAGAGTGGTTTAGGAGTGCAGAGACAGCTCCAAGAGGTCCTGGAAGGAGGGAAACACTGCTCATGATGTGCTGGGGGAGATGTATCCACCAGGAAGCATCCTGGCTTGACTCTTCTCTCCCTGCAAACAGCAATGTGAGGGGTATTAATCATGGCAAGGCATTCAGAAATTGCTTTATATTCACCTAATTCCTTAGAGAGGTAGTTAACAGCCCTGGAGAAGGCTGGCTGTGCTGGGGTGGCAGTTCCTGTGCTCTGCCTATGTATTTCACACACCATCCTGTAGGTACTGGACAAGCTTGGAGCTTTGGTCTCCTGCTGCCTTTTGGAGGGGAGTTAAATAAAATTATTTCCATTTAAATGAAATTCAGGATTACACTGTGTGATTGACTGTTTTCTTTAAAGCACAGAATTATTCTCTGATTTGCTGTAGGGGGAGTGTGGTGGGTGCTCTGGGTGGTGGAGTGGCTTCATCTTTTTCCAAGGGGTGTTCCCAAGACTCCATGTCCCTGCTTGGCTCTCCTTGTAGCTCATCCCTCCTCACTTCTCTGCCTTTGAACTTCAAATTCAGTTTTTCTTGTGGTGCTCGGGATACAGTTAATATAATTCCATGGATCTGCAAGCCCCTGGTTTTGAGGGGGCAGTAATTGCATTAACTCAGTTGTATCCCTAAGATATTATGGGTAGCAAGCACCAGGAAGATAATTCTGCCAGTGCCTGCTCCTAGTCCAAGTGATAGCTCTGTCCAGTGGGATGCTACTGTTGGTGAATGTCCAAATTTGGGATTTTAGGGACAAATGACAGACCAAAATGGACACAAGGATGGTTCTGGAGGAGGTTGCTTCAGGTGGTGGGGTTGTATCCTCATCCACAGGGGGTTCAGGGTTCTGCAAGGGACTGTCCCCCCTCACCCTCATGGATTGATTCATTGGAATTGTGACCAAGGGGTCATGGTCAAGGTTGGTTTTGCTGTCACCAGCTTGAGGAATTTGTATCCTCAGCCTGGCTCAAATAAAGTCACGGAGTCCCAGGAGCACAGAGGTTGGAACAGAGCTCCAGGATAATCGAGTCCAAGCTGTGCCTGATCCCCACTGTGTCACCAGCCCAGAGCACTCAGTGCCACCTCCAGTCATTCCTGGGACACCTCTAGGGACTGGGATTCCACCACCTCCCTGGGCAGTCCCTGCCAATGTCTGGCCATCCTTTCCACGAGGAAATTCCTGCTGCTGTCCACCCTGAGGCCGTTCCCTCTCCTCCTGTCCCTGTTCCCTGGGATAAGATCCCAAATCCCCCCGGCTGTCCCCTCCTGGCAGGGAGTTGTGCAGAGCCACAAGGTCCCCCCTGAGCCTCCTTTTCTCCAGGCTGAGCCCCTTTCCAGCTCCCTCAGCCCCTCCTGGGGCTCCAGCCCCTTCCCAGCTCCGTTCCCTGTTCCCTGTTCCTGGTAGGACTTGCTCTCTAAAGCCTGTTTGCTTACATGGAAAAGTGTGATTTAGAGACACATTCTGGAAAATGCTCATTGCTGGGATGCATTTGTGAAGTGAGGCATCATCAGCATTGCTCCAGGTCAGCTCTGAAGTGTCTGTAGCATGCAGAACACTCAGGGTTATGTTTGTTGTTCAGTGAAAAAACAAGCTTTCTCTTTCTGAAACAACATTTTTCAGCTCCCAAGAGCATTACACTGTTAGTAAAATGAGATGCTTACCCTGGAGAGCAGAAGGGATGAAATGGAAGCCCTTCAGTACTGAGAGGAGAAGAGAATGCTCTCAACAGTGGTGTGTGGTGGGGGACAGGAGCCAGTGGCCCCAGATTGATGTGGGAGATAAGTAAATGTGTTTTTCTGCCTGAGGACAGTCTGTCCATGGAGCAGTCTGCCCAGAGAGGTTGTTCAGCCTCTTTCTGTGGAGGTTTCTATCACTTTTTAATCAGATAAACCCCTGAGCTATGGGTCTGCCCCCATAGCTGTCCCAGCTTTGGAACATAGAGGGTTGGGCTGGAGACTTCCTCAGGTCCCTCACACCCTGCATTCCTGCTTCACAGCCTGCTGAAAGGATCTGTGAAGGGGCTGAGGTGTCAGGCTCCCATCCTGGAGGAGGGCACCACGCAGGGGTGTTTGCTGCATCTCCCTGCAGGCTGGGTCTGAGGTTAATTCCTGGTGGAGAAGAATTCCAAAGAGAGATGTGCTAGAGGAATGGCTGACTTCAGGTTGTTCCACTGTCCATTTTCCTTTTAGATTCCATTTCAGGCAAGGTTTGGGATCTTTGACTTGGATTTCCAGGCAAAAACCAATCTGCCAGGTGCTTCTACCTGCCATGGCAAGGAAAAGGAGTTTGTAAAGAGTGTATTGTCCCACTTCTAAGGTCTTAATTTCAGCGTTAGCCCATAGCTGGAGCTGTTGCTGATAGATGACTGCAGCCTCTCTGGTGACTGCATTTCACCCCCACCGAGCAGGGCTTTGCTGCTTTGCAGAGTTTCCCTTGGATACAGCAGAGATTGCCCTGGGATCTTCCAGGACTGATGCTTACCTGCTGATCTGCCAGTCCTGTTTATTATTTATTGTTATGGAAATTGCACCCTTGTGGGCTCTTCCTTGAAGTGAGTGACAGCCCAGACTGATTTTTCACCCTGCACAGTGTTTGTGGTGTTGCAGTGAATAAGTTGTTTGTAGACTTGACAGGTCCAGGGAATTAAAAAAAGCACAGAGAAAGAAGAAGGGGTCTATTTTTCACGCTGCTTTTGTGCAGCAAAGAGCAGGCAGAATTATTCATGCAATCTTGACTTGCAGGTGTAAATATTTTGGGCTTTCAGGAAGGGAAAAGCTGGTGTTGTATGAGAAGCTTTGTTATGGAAACCTCACACAGCTGTGGTCATCTACATGGTGTGAGTCCAAGCTTGATGCAAGGAGCTTTTCCAGTGCCTTCCAGAGGTGGAGAGCTGGAACTCCTGGTGCATTCAGAGTCAGGGTGGAGGGAGGGAGCAGCCAGGGGGGATGCTGGTTCCTGGACTCACTCTGATCTGGGAGTGAGTTTTTGCCAGGAGCCAGAGAAAGCACTGCCCAAGTATTCAGCTGGAAGTTGCCATGAGTTTTTGTTGTTTATATATTTTTTTTACAAATTGTTGATGGAAATGAGATGCCAATAGTAAGAGCGATGCAAGCTTTAAAGAGGAGGACAGACACACCTTGAATTTGCAGGTGGTGCCTACAAAAGTCATTAGTCTGGAACATGAGCACCACTTTTCTTGGAAAACTTAGTCTAGAAACTTGTGGCACCTGTTAATTGCCTGGTTTTGGTACGGAACTGAATATATCTGACAGACTTTGCTGTTGAATTTGATTTCTGAAAATATGTTGTTGCAGGAGTAATGAGGCCTGGTTCACCAGGCAGCTTGTGGTAGGGTAGCCTGTTCCTTTCTTCATTGTGATTGTATTCCTTCACAAAACCAGGTAGATTCTGGATGTAGGCACTAATTAATTGCAGTAAGTGGTCCTCCTAACCCAAGAGTACACCTGGCATTGATAGCAGGCCAGTAGCAAGATTTCAAGCAACATGAAAAATCACAACTCCTTTTTGACATGCAGAGAAAAGTGTGACATCTGTGCATGAGGAGTAATGAGGAGAGGAGAAGGTGGTTCTGTCTCTGGTTGATGAGGTGGGTTCCTTTTCACTGTGTGTTAATATCTGCCCTAAATCCACCTGCAGGTTTGATCCCAAGAGAGCAGTGCAGCAGCTGAGAGCCTGCGGGGTGCTGGAGACCATCCGGATCAGCGCAGCTGGCTTCCCATCCAGGTACTGGGCTGGGAATTCTCGGAGTTGTGCTGCTCCTGACATCTGCTCAGCAAGTTCACTGTCCCAAGGACAGGTTGGATGGGGCTTGGAGCAGCCTGGGATGGTGGAAGGTGGGCCTGTCCGTGGCAGGGGTGGGGCAGGATGAGTTTAAAGACCCTTCCAGACCAAACCATTCTGTGATTATCTGAGGTGAGGGAGGGAGAAGAAAACGCTTGTGTTCTCAGGAACTCAGGACAGTGTTTATTTAGGTTTGTTTATATTATATAATACAGGATAGATTTTCTGCCTTTATATATACAGTAATTTCACAATTATAAGCTGCACCATTTTGACTAAAATTTTGGTCCAAACCCGAAGTGCGGCTTATAATCAGGTGCGGCTTATATATGGACAAAGAATGAAAAGTTGCTGTTTTAGTTTGGAGGACAGGTGTCTGCTGAGAAAGGCAGGAGCTTCTCTTTGAAATGGAGAATGTAAACCCCCTCCCTCCAAATTATTGTAATTTTGAAATCAAGGGGCTCTCAGGCAAAGATATGGGAATTAGGAATAACAGTTCTTTACTAGGGAAATCAAAATAGAAATACAGTACTACAAAGAACAAACCCCAAACCCTGACACAGTCAGAGTACAACCTGACACCCTGTCAGGCAGGGTGTTGGCAGCAGTCCCATCCCATGGTGGCTGCATCCTCCTGCAGTGACAGATGTGGCTCAGCTGGAGCAGTGCTCCTGTACAAGGTGCAGTTTCCCTCCGGGGCTCCAGTGGGGATGTGGAGAAATCCGGTTTTCCTCTGGAGTCCAGTGGAGAAAGGGGCTCCCTTAGTGTCCCAAACCCTCTGTTTTTATCTTGGTAAGAAATGTTGGGCTCTTCCCCCTGGCTGGAGCAACTCCCAATGGGATGCAGTAATTTTATCAGTCCCACAGTGGGACTCAATGGCCATGAGCAGAAAATGACTGGCTGGAGGAAGGATGGGTTGTGAAAAGATAAAGAACAATGCCCTGCCTGGTTTCAATGGATGCCCATTAGCAGAATGTCTCCCATGGAGATCAGGATCACTGCCCCCACCCTCAACAGATGGTGATGCAATAGATACCTTTTATCACACTCTGTACTGTAACCCAAGACAAGACAGTTGCCAACACCCAGAATTGTGGCTTATAATCATGAAATTACTGTATATATATATATATATATTTTTTTTTTTTTTCATTTTGCAAAACTCCCATTATGTCCTGGGTTCCTCAAGTCTAAGAGATTCATTGTCAATCAAAGAGCTGCAAAGTGGGGCTGACAGAGGGTGTGTAGTGCTGTGTCCGGTGTTCTAGTGGGTGCTTTCAGTTTGGTCCTGAAAGGTAATTTGCTCTAATAAAACCTCTGAAAAAAAAGACAAAGGAATCCAGCTTTGATCCTGTACCTAGGTGGACATCGAGTAACAAAACAACAGCAAGCATTACCCTAAAAGCCTTCTTCCCTGTTTGCCTGAAATTCCTTCCACTGTTCAATTTGCTTTTCCTTTGTGTTTTTTCTTTTCCTGGCTTCAGACATCTGCTGCAATTCTCATTTCAGCCAAAAAAAAAAAAAAAATTGATTCTATTTGCAGAGAAAGAAAATAAGGGTTGTAAATTATGTTGTAGACTTTTACAGTGCACATCCAGAGGATCCTAGGCTTCAAACCCTTGCATCATAAAAATGAGGGTTACGGGTGGTGTGGCTCTTGCTGATTGAGATGTAAAATTCAAAAGAGGTTTTAGGGCCTAATAAATCAGGAAATATAGACTATAGATAAGTCCTGAAGATGACAAGGGCAAATAATTCTAAAAATGCATCAATTGCATTTTAGTGCCAAGCAGCTTTGTGTTAATGTCAGCAAAGCCATCAACCTTTTTTTACACAGAACAAAGCAGTTATAAATATGCTCGGTGAAGAGTTGCCTGAGCGTGATGTGGAACACCATGAGAAACTCAGGATTTTGGGGAGGAGCATGCTACTCACCTCCTGAAAAGCTGCAGAGGGTTTCTGGGGCAGCTGCTGCATGTTGAGGTGGAAAAAAAGGGGGAAAAAGAAGGGAAAATAGAAGAAGGAGAAGAAAAGTCTTATGGAAACCAATTTCTCTCTGTCCTCTGCCAGATCTGGGTCCTCATGTGGGGAGTCTGACCCTGTCAGCATCACCTCTGGCTCTCATCTCTGATGCCTTGAGGGCTTCTGTGGAAGGAGCCAGGAAAAAGCTGCTTGTGCATTGCATGGTCACTAAGCCATGGTGGGGAATCAAAAACTCCACCCCTTGGGTTGTCTTTTATTGCCATCTTTATTGCCAGACCAAATGCGGCAGTCCTCGTGTAGTAAAAGCCCTGAAACAATGAAAAATCTGGTTTTTTTCACGTGGAAGAGGCCAGAGAGACGCAGTTCTTTGCTCTCCAAGGAAGCAGTCACACTGCCCAGTGCAGTCCGGGCCCTGGCTCTGCTGTCCTGGGTCCTGGGAGAGTTTGGGGGAGCTCTGACCTGTGGTTTTTTTGGTGTGTTTTATGAGGTTTGTTACTGATCTTGTCATGGCTGCACGGACACCCTGTTCCTCTCCATTCACAGTTACCCTGCAGCTCTGTAGCATTTTTCCATTTCTGCTCACTTACCTGCAGTTTAGACCCTACAGCACTAAAATCTATGTAAAATTATAACTGGAGAGGGGGAGCAGAGGGGAGAAACCAGTGCTGCACCTGGAGACCAGCCAGGATCTGTTGGCAGCCCAGAACTGACCAGTGCAAGGACCTCTCCCCCCAACAAACTGAAAAATGATGCTCTCAGCTCTGCTTGCATGCTTTTGGATATGAGATCTTTTCCCAGGGCACTACAAATACAGAACTATTCCATCACTGTGACTTGTCAGCTCCTGTTCTTCCTCCAGGGACAGAAAAAAAAGAGTGAAAAAAGCTATTTCAGCCTTTCAGAGTGACCTCCTCCAAAGTTTGTGGTTATTGAAGGACAGATTTTTATGTATTTTAGTATTTCTAGGATATAATTGTATATAGGAGCAGCTCTGCATCAAACAGAATACTCCTTTTGGGCTCTAGCAGTTCATCTTCCTTACTCACAAAATTCCAGTCTTCAAAATCCGAACCCAGGAGCTGGATAATTGAAATATTGTGAATAATCTGTATATTTAAATTGACTTTATAGACTGTCTTGGGAAGAGATACTCCCACAGGAACTTGTTTTGTAGGAAAAGTAAAACTTTTTAGTTCTTTCTGCAGTTTTACTTGTGATCTCTCTCAGTTTTCCTCACAGTGAGCATTGATTATTCCTCTCTATTTCCTTATATTTTTGAGACAAATTGAGTTTATATTGCTTGGCTAAGGATAAAACTGAAAAGGGGAGTCATTGCTTTAAATTTAAATACCATGTGAAGGCTCTAAATTTGGAATACTTTGAAATAATAACAGAAAAGTTGATCTTCCTGACTTTTGCTTCGCTTGGGTGCAAGGAATTTATCTATAAAGCAGCAGGGAATTTCCAAATTTGTTTATTTCAAGTTTTATGCAGAAACAATAGAAAAGCTCTTATTTTCATCCTGTAATGTTTACCTCTGAATATATCCCAGCATACTGTCACAAGAGTGACTTTCTGAGGGTGATGTGGCTTTGAGTCAGAGATCTCTGGATAAAACCACCTGCTGCTGAGGAGTGATGTTTTGAGTCTTTAACAGTTTTTTTACCTCTAAGAAAAGAAATAATTTTTTAACACGAGTCGTAGTTGTTCAAGCCATGTAAGTCTCAGAAATCTGAAGTCCTGGGCTCCCCACTTTGGGTGTGCCTGGGTTTATTTTACCATTTCCATGGCAGGCTGCGCTCTGGCTGTGTCTGAAATAAATGGAAAATGTATCATTTGCTTTGAAATGTTACTCAGCAGTTAAGCAATCTGTATCTGTTAGCGTGTACGTAAATGACCGTGATGAATGGAGTGTCTGAGGTGTGTAGGTAGTAAATCTATCATCAGCTTCCCTGGGCAGAGCGTGGAAGATGTCTCTGTGCTGTAAAACCATTCATCTTCTTTACAGAAACTGGCTGCATAGAGATGAGTCTGTAGAGAACTAATTGGTGTGGATCTCCACGAATGGCAAAACACCCTTTAAAACAAGTTTTTAAATTGGTTCTATCAAAACTGTGCAGTTTTTTCCCTGCTGGCTGTGGTGGTTTCCAGTCAGAGGTCCAGCAGCAGTGGTCTCCCACCATGCCATCACTCTAAATAACCTCATCACTGCAGTTCTCTCTTTGTAGTTGTTATGTATTTATAGTTTAAGCATCCTTGGCATTTGGCTGCTTCCTCTGGTTGCTGGAGCTCGCTGTCAGATGCAGCATTTTTGTATCAATTCAGTGTGAAATCCCAGCTGCTAAACTCTATAAAGATTAAACACTTATAATTGAAAACTATCACGGACATCCTTGGATATATATATTTTTTTTAATAGAATGTGCCTTTAGCTGTCTGGCTGTCATTTCAGGATAACAAAAACCTATAAATTGCTTTGGCTACCAACAGTGCTGTTTCCCCACTCCCAACAAAGGTGTTGCAAATAGAGGGAGTTTCCCCCCCTTGTTTTTCCCTTTGAATATATTCCAGCTAATTTCAAGCCATGCATGTTTTAGAGATAATTGAAAGGCAAATCTGTTCTGCTGCAGTAAACAAGACAAGAGAAACTTTCTCCCTGAACTGCAGCTTCTGAAGTAATTTCATGTCAAATCTTGGCCCTGAGATTGAACCTGCACCCCTCCAAACATGTTTTGGCTCCTCTGGAAAGATCAATATCATCCAGCTCTTTCCTGCTTAAAATATTGACCCCTTCAGGGGAGGGTGCCCTGTGGTGCTGCCAGGATTTTTTACACAAAACTGAGCTTGCTCAGCACCTGGCATGGTCTTGGGTGACAGGGACAGTGAATTTGTTTATTCTGAGTGGAAACATTTCACGTTCAGTCATTTTAGGGTATCAAAAGAAACCATGTTGTGGTTAAGAGTTTGAAGCTTTTTTGACCTATTGCAGTCCTTTCCGCTGTTCCCTTTGTGCAGCTGGTGTAACATTGCTGTAATAACCCTGAAACAATGGGTTGTGGATATTTTGGGCAGTTGCTGACTGCTTGGAAAGATGTTTTTTGGAGGCTTCCTCAGAATGTCAACCCCAGTTTCCTACCCACACTCTCCCTTCAGTTTGACATTGTAATACACCCAGCTGGCTCTGCTCAGGTCCATAACCCCTCAATTTTGGGCAGGAACAGCCTCTTTGCTCTGCACCTGGCTGCATTTTTGTGTAAAACATCCAAATCTGGTTGCTCTAACTACAGAAAAAAATTTACTTTATCTGTGGTGTGTGCTAGGGCTTATTCCCTCTGTTTCCTGTAGATGACAAAGATTTTCTGGGATCACCAAGTCTCAGGCTCCCAGCCAACCACCCTCCTTGCTGCTTGAGCCCAAGGAGGGGTTTTTCCACAGACAAATCATTTTCCTGCATCCTTCAATTCCTTTCATTGCCTTTTCCTCCTAGTGACCTGTGCTGACATCAAAGCAAAATTCAGCTGTTTGAGGTTGGCTTGATCTCAGTTTGTGTAGCATCTGCCCAGTCCTTTGTGCCTCCTTCCTGTTTGTAAGTTTTATGGATATACAAATATCCCATGTTCCATCTCTTTTCTCTGCACCAGTTATCTGGCCCTTAAAACTTGATAATAACATGGAGTTGTATTAATTTGCTGTCCCTTGGTGGTTTCCAGCCTCCACCACTGAGGCTTGCCCGTGCTGTGTGTTGTGTGGCAGCCTACCAAGCACCTGAAATCTGATTTTTATTTGATACCTGTCCCCAAGTTGAACTGAGGTGTGCTGTTCCCATAGTCTTTCCTGACCTGCTAAGCTGTGGGGTAACACAGCACATCCTTTGTCTCCTGCTGGGAGAATCTGTGCATGGTTTGGCAAGTATGAAATGAGTTTTCTTTTTTTGTTTTCGTGTTTTTTTTCATTTCTCAGTGAAAATGAAAACATTGTACCTAAAAAAAAAAAAAAAAAGTAAGATGTATGTGCAGAAAAATAATTTTTAAAGTGTGTGTACAGCAAAACACTGAGCTTCAGTGTTTTTGCACTGGAGAAATCTCCCTTGCAGGGCTGGGGGATCATGTTTGTTTCTCTCTGAGCACATAGTTGTAAGGAAATTTTATACACCTTTGTGCCTGGAGTGGTTCAATGAGGCATGTTACATTAAACCTGAGTGCTTTAATTGTTCCTTTCTCCAGGGAGGATTCTGTAGCAGCACCTATGAACCCCTGCAGCTTTCTTTTGCTGGTGAACTGGGATGGCAAATATCCCAGTGAAACTGCTGATGGGCTGGCTGACCCTTGGCATGGCACAGATTTTGTCTTGGCGCTCCATGGACAATAATAGAGGAGCAGTGTGGTGTCAGGGGTGTCATCCCCTGCTAAATCAGAGAGTGGTGAGAGTCAGGCAGTTCTGTGCCCTGGGGTGCAGCGTGGGGCTGTGAACCTCTGGGAGATGAGGAAACGGGGCTGTGGATGCCGCCAGTCCTGATAAACACCACGACAGAAAGCAGGGGAAGGATTCCCTGACTCTCCCAATGTCTCATGTGACACTTACTACTGAAAAGTGAGTAATTTTTATTAAGGATGGACATGGAAAATCAATTTTTGCCACCTTGGAAAATGAGAATGACAGGATCCGGGGAAAGACCCACTGTGCTGTGATCTATGATCTGTTTTTAAGGAATTCCTGCAGGTGTCTGACTCTTGTTGGTGAGCAGCTGTGGGATCTCCATCTCTGCCTTGGTGCTGGAAGATGATGGATTTTTTGCTTTCTACAGCTTGGACCCGTGCCCTGAGTTTCATGTTCTGCCTCTTCACCATCTGCTCTTTGCTGGAAGAGCCTGGGTGGCACCTGCAGGGTGATTTTTTTTCTCCAGATATCAGCAGTTAATAATGTCAGTGCCTGAGCTGACTTTGGCAGGTTAATGGGAATACTCCCTCCTTCTCTCTTCCCCCTCCCCAGCTTTCCCTGGCTGGAGCAAAACACGAGCCAGCAGGATATCTCCAGCCTCGTGTGCTTGGCTGGGTGCCTGGGGCACTGCATGCTCTGCTTCTCCTCTCAGGTTTGATTTGGAGCTGTGTAAACCCTGGGCGTGCTTAAAATGAAAACGGGTTTTATTTGCACAATGCAAAATGGGAAATGTAATTATAAAACGTGGGAGGCACTGGGAAAGCAAAGAGAAGGCAAGTTTGAGTTAAACCCTACAGGACACGCGTTTGTAGTCTTACATAATCTTTGTGTTCAGTTTTCACCCCAGAGAGAGTCCCCACAGCTGACATCTTAGTTTTTTAGTGGTAATCCAGTACTTTTGGTTATTTGAGGGTGGGTAGCCTTAGCTGCCTGGCCTCAGGACTAGCCCATGGAGACAGATTAAATCAGCACTAAATCTGGCTGCTCCAGAACCAATCTGAGCATTCTGAGGATGGGAAATCCTTTCGTCACAGTTTCCCTCATGCTTCTGCCTCCAGGAGTTCCCCATTTCACCTTTGGCTTCAAGTGCAATCCTAAGGGTACTCTGATTTTTGCCAGTCCAGTTGTGACCCTGGTGCTGTGTGTCCATGCAGGAGTTATTTGTGGCTTCCCAGTCCTTACCATTCCATCTTTTCCCCCCCATTTTCTCTCTTCATTCCCTTTGCAAACATTTCCTTCTTCTATGCTCTTCTAATTAGGGTATTGCTTTTAATGAAAAAAAAAAACTATTGTCTTTCCTCTCCTTTTCTGAAGTGACACAAAACTCTGTTGGTTGTGTATTTTGAAAGCAGCAGTATACCTATCTTAGCAAATACCACAGCTCCCAGCCTTCAAGGTGTTTGATGAGAGGTATCAGCAGCTGGACTAGATGATTTTGCAGGTCCTTTCCAGCTGAGCTATTCTGTTTTAAGGAGTATTTTGTAGAGCTGGCAGCCGTGACTGCTCAGGTGGTCTCACTCAACCTCACCACTGCAAAATGGTCACAACCTGTCACAAGCAGTTTGTTTTACCTCCCACACTTTTAATCCCTGGAAGCATAAAAATAGGAAGAATTTGGTGCAGTAATGAAAAATTAAGGTATGCATCGAGCTTCTGGGTGAACAGGATGCTTCTGTATGGCAGCTCTTCACAGTTTGTTCTTGTCCTGGTTGACAGAGCATCCCTGCAGGTAAGGATCAAGCTCACAGGTGGTTTTGTTGAGTGAGGGCAGAAATCAAATTCTCTGCAATTCTCTCCAATCTCCCTTTGATGTTTGTTATGCATATTTTGTTGAAATACCAACGTCATTCTGGACATTGCTGGAAAAGGCTAGTGTTAATTAAAAACTCAAGTTTTGAGGGGTTTATAGCTCACTGTGTTAGTTTAGAGAAGGCTGAAACAATTTCAGGATCGCAGTCTGCAGGCTTTACATCTATCAACAGCAGCAGGAGATGATGCTTGCTAGCAGTAGGATACAATGCTGTAATTCCTTCAATTCATGTTACCTGTTTGGAAGCTTTGCTGCTGGAGACAGTGAGGCATCTTCCAAGGGGCTGCTTTGTCTTTCCAGAGCCAAAAGATTTTGTGTTTGTTTGTAGGGTGTCAGTCATAGACCTCAAGATGGAGCAATTATGAATCAACTGATTGAAATTAGTATTCAGCAGAGTTTGGGAACACAAAAAACAAAGAATATCTATCTGGTTCATACTCTATAACTATATCAATAGTGCTGTTTAATTTTTATTTTTGGGCAATCACGAGATCCATGATTTCTCCAAAGTTAGGTTCTCTTTTCTGATGGGAGCAGCATTGTTGCATTTGAGTGGTAAAGAGCAGCAGATTGGGAAGCACGAGTTGTGCAAACAGGGTGGTCTGTGACCTTTCTGTTCCAGGCTAGAAAGGCCCTGATATGGTCATTCAGTGTCTGAGACTGGGGCCAGGCTGGGGATGAGTAGCTCCTTTTGGATGGTTTTGGTCCTTGTGGAGGGTGGTGATGAGAAATCCCTTGAAATATTTCACGCTTTGACTCATGTATGACTTTATTTTAATGAAACAGTGCCCAGCATGCAGACTAACCCAGTGTGTGCTTTGCTTTCAGGTGGTCCTACCCTGACTTTTTCGACAGGTACCGTGTGCTTATGAACAAGAGAGACCTCTCCAAGAACGACAAGAAGCAAATCTGTCAGACCCTGTTGGAAGATCTCATCAAGGTGAGCTGGGACCAGGTCTTTTAAAAGTGATTTTAAGAGCAGATAACTCATGGCTTTGATGTGGTCTGAAATTGCTCCAGCTTCACCTGCTGCTTGTGCAGGTGCTTTTCCATCCCAAGCAGCCTGGGAGTTTTCCCAGAATGAGGAGTCTTGCAAGGAGGTGGCAGGAGAAAGGGGGACATGGGATTTCTTGGTTGTGGTCAAGAGGAACAAATCGTTTCAGTGCTGGTGAAGTCCAGGGTTTGCTGGCTGGACATGAATGACTGGCTGCTTTCTAAAATTGTCCACTCCAAGCCCCTCCTTCTGGTTTTGTCTAGCCACAGCTGGAGCACATTTCAGAGGTCCAACCTGTGATGTCGTGAACCTTAGTCAATCATTAAATGCCTGTTTGCACAAATGAGTAAGGGAAAACTGCAGTAAATGCCTTATCTTGATGTGTGGGAGGCTTTCATTGGCCCTGTGTGGAAAAAAACATCCCACAGACTGGGACTTTCTTACCATCAACTAATCAGAAGGTTTTCCCACCTCTCCTTAGAAAACTTTACTGCTTGCTCATATGCATTATTTTTAAATTGCAAATGTGCATGCAAAGGTTTCTTGCTGTTGAGTGGCCCAGAACATGCACAGAACCTTAGACAGGTTTTAATGTTTGATCTCTTGTTTTCCTGTGTGATTTTGAGGAATTTACCCCATTGGGTTCCTCTTGTTGCTTTTTGCACCCTGTGTTATCTTGGCTGCAGAACTTTTTGCAGCACCTGTATAACTTTGTAGATCTGAACAGTAATATTTTCAAGAAAGAAGTATTTTTTTTTAAGTGCTGTGGTGTTGCATTTCTTACGTGGTCCAGTGGAAGGCCAGACCTGCCCATAGCAGGGAGGTTGGATATATGTGAGGTTTAAGGTTCCCTCCAACCTGAACAATTTTGTGATTCTGGGATTTTTTAATTTATATTAAAACCAACAAATAACAAAAAGCCAAAACCAAACAATAACCCCAAACCCTCCCAAACAAACAAAAAAACAAAACCAAAAAACCCCAGCACCACAAAAAACCAAAAACCCAACAAAAACAACAAAAAAACCCTCAAACCAACCAAGCAAAAAATATCCACAAACCACAAAAAACCCAACCCAAAACCCTTTCAAAATTTGTGTAAGATGGAGTTATATGTAAATATGGAGTAAATATGTTTATATGTAAATATGGAGTTTAAGACTGAGTCCTAGTTTTGTGTTCCTTAATGGGTGTATAGATGCTCAAGTGTAGTAAGTCTAATAAGTCTAATGATATCTAATAATGTCTAATAAATCTAATAATCTAATAATGTAGTCTAATAATATCTTCAATGCCCAATTAAGAAGAGATATAAGTGGATAAATTTGATTTTACTCTGTGTCTACTGATCAACTTAGACTGAAAACAAAAAGAAAAAATAAGTAATGTTTGCCTCAATTAAATGTAGTTTCCTTTATGCTTTTGAAAAGGATCCAGACAAGTTCCAGTTTGGCCGTACCAAGATCTTTTTCCGTGCAGGCCAGGTGGCATATCTGGAGAAACTGAGGGCTGATAAGTTCAGAGCTGCCACCATCATGATCCAGAAGACAGTGCGGGGCTGGCTGCAGAGGGCCAAGTACCAGAGGCTGAGACGAGCCACCCTCGCCCTGCAGCGCTATGCCCGCGGGCACCTGGCGCGCAGGTGGGTCCTGGGGAGCCTCAGGGAGGGGCCAGCTGGGAGGTCAAGTGAGAAAACACCTCCAAGCCACCCGTGTTTTCAATCTGTTGCATTTCCTAGGACTTTAACTTGGGGGTTTCATGTGAGGAACTTTGAAAATGCTCTGAAATGCTCTTGAAAGCAAGGCGTGTAATGTGCGTGTGGGTAATACTCTGGTGGGAGTTTCTGGGCTAAAGCTGGGACTTATTTGTGGCCCCACTATCTGATTTTATTTAGGGGCAAGAGATCAAAATTCTTCATACCTACATTGGTATGAATATATGGTTTCATATGTATATATGGTTTCATACCCACATTGATTTAATTTCTGGGTGCTGGCCAAGGTCATAACATAGAAAACCTGGTTATAATGTGATGGCTGTAGTGCTCTGAAGGATTTAGGTGAAAGTGTTTCACAGAACTAATATTTTCCTGGATCTGCCTTTGGTAGAGGGCATTTAGATCAACCAGGGAAGAGCTGCCTAGTTGGTATGCACTCTTCCCCTGCAGGGATTAGGTTTGTGTCTCTGTGATGTCCAGGGGGAGTTCTCAGGACTGATTGGCTGTATCCTTTGTAATGAGGAAAATCACTCCAAATCACTGGCAGGGGGACTGTGTACAGTAGATAGTAACAGAGCCCAGAGAAAGTTAACACTTTCTGTGCAGGAACCTCAACCTTTCTGTCAGTGGCTTTCTGGGGTTTCTGTAGAGTGGGAAGAGTAGGGTTGGAGAGTGGGCTGCTGGTGGCAGGTGTGGGTTGGGTGTGAGGGGGCAGTGAAGCAATGGAACAGCATCCCAACACACTGACCACCTTCCTTCCTGTAGCCCTTCTTCAAGTCAGACAATCAGCAGAAGAACATCAGAGGTGCTAGCTGAATTTGTGGTGCAATTTGTGGTTGTGAAAGGGGTTGGTGTCAGGGGGAACCAGCTGCTGCAGAGTTTCTTCTACATAATTTTTTCTGTTCCCCTCTTTGTGTGGGGTCAGATGGCATCTGAGTAACTCCTGGCTCTTGTTGGAGGCAGACCATCCCTTATCCTCTTCAGGAAGCCTTGGCTCAGTGGGTCCTAATGAGAAACCATTTCCCTCAATCAAGGCAATATATAAACCAAACTGATGTGGCTCTTAGTTTTGATACGCCTTTCACAAAATAAAAGAAGTGGATCAAATTTCTGTATAATGCTGCATGCTGAGAGCAATAAATGAATCATAAATTCAGCAAAACAAGCTAATTATCAAATTAAATTGAGGGTTTATGGGCATTTATTAACTGGTGTAAGAGCAAATTGAACATGAGTTCAGCTGGAGAATGGGAGCAACGTGGTGCCGAGTTGACCATATCCCTCATTATTTACTGTCTGTGAATTGCTCGAGGCTCTGCTCAGGAATGTTGCCAAAGCAGTGCACACCAGTTTAAATGTCAAATCAATTTGCTGCTGTTTTCACTGAGTCAGTAGATACCCTGTGTGACGTGTGCTTTTTATAGTCAGGACAGTGATGGAGCCAACCTGGGCACTGATTGGCGCAAGGATACAAGGCAGAGAATTCAAACCAGGGAAAATATGGGGAATACTTGGGTTTAATGCTGCTTGAAAACAATGAGGTGTGTTGATTTGTGGGTTCCATGCCTGCTGTCTGATAGCATGGAGGCTTTCTTAGCCCAGCTGTTGGCGTAGTCTTTGCTGAGTACCACCAAGCCACACTGGGCAAAAGGTTTTCCTCTCCCCCTGGTTTAAAATTTACTCCATCAGAAAGAATTGGAGTTTATTTTCCCTGCTTACCATCCTCCTGTGTATTGCAGGCTTTATGAGAACCTGAGGAGGACGAGGGCTGCCATCATCTTGCAGAAGCAGTACCGAATGGTGCGGATGCGCCGGGCTTTCCTGAGGGTCCGCAACGCCACCATCACCATCCAGGCTTTTGCTCGGGGCATGTTTGTCAGGAGGATTTACCGCCAGGTACACCTTCAGGAGGGTCTTTGCGTGGGGAACAAACCTTTATGTTTATTTCTGTGATGTGTTTGTTGTGGCTGTGTTGATGTTTGTGAAGCTGACAGGCCCCCAGTGCTGCCGGAGAACGGACAGTGTCAGCGAGCTTTGCTGTTTAAAGCTGTGCAAGCAAAAAACATTTTGTTAGCAGCACCTCAGCAGAGCAGCTAAATGGAGTTAGTCATTGTGGTGCCGGGAGGTGTTGTGGAGATGTGGAAATGTCATTTGATCTAACCTAAGCTCTGCTAAAACTTCCCCATCCCACTGTGTGTGTGTCAGAGCTGCTGTTCTGGGGCTGTTCCCAGTGGGGTAGGAAGACAAGGAGGGTCTCTCATGCAGGCAGTAAGACATTTGTTGGTAGAAATATCTCTAATTAGGTCTCTCCTCTAGCTTTATGTGTTAAACCAGTAGTGTGACACAAAAGATTTAAGAGTTTTGTGACAGCAATTATACAGTGAGAAATCATTAAATCTTAGGGTGTTTGGGTGTAAGGGACCTTAAAGATCACCTCATTCCACCCCCTGCCATGGCAGGGACACCTTCCACTGTCCGAGGCTGCTCCAACCTTGGACACTCCAGGGATCCAGGGGCAGCCCCAGCTGCTCTGGGCACCCTGTGCCAGGGCCTGCCCACCCTCCCAGCCAGCAATTCCTTCCCAATATCCCATCCAGCCCTGCCCTCTGGCACTGGAAGCCATTGCCTGTGTCCTGTCCCTCCATGCCTTGTCCAAAGTCCTTCTCCAGCTGCTCTCTGTCAGGAAACTGGGAAGAGCTTTGGAGAATCTGTCTGTTCCTCGGACCCAGCACTGTGCTGGTATTTACCTAAATTGGTTCCTAACTGGGTTGTGGGGCTACTCCAAGAAGTGACAGATACCCAGAGGGAAAAGTCTGTTCCTGGAAATAGTTGGAGCTACCTGGACACCTGGTGACCTCCTAGAGAGACCAGGGTTGTCTTTGAGACACAGCAGCTGGTGATAAGGAATTTGTGCTGCCACTGCTTTTTCAGCATGTATTTTTTAAATTGTAAGTTTCTACAGGGAAGGCAGCTGATCCAGCAGTTAAAATCTTCATCTGGTCCTGCAGAGATCCCAGGCCGCTCAAATCTTAACAAGGTGTGGGAGTTGGCTGAAGGCCAGGTCTCTCTAATCTTAATCCTTAATCTCTGGAGCACCTGGGTATAGGTTTTGGATATAGGTGTTGTTTTCACTGCAGGGCTGTGGGTGATGATTATGGGATGAGGGCATTCCCAACACCCAACAAAATTTTTCTATAAAGCTAAAATAATTCCCTATGGCAATTCAGAGGGCTTTCTTCTACCTCTACCCCCTAGATTTCCCCATTTCTGACTGCCAAGGCTGGAGACATACAAAGCTCATTTCACAGTGATTCTTGCTGCATCCTAAATTCATACAATCCCTTTATTCTGAATTAAAATTTGCTACACCAACAAAAGCCTTAGGGTGAAATAAAGTATTTGTAAGAGAAGCTGATAGGATAACTTTTCTGAGACAATTTAGCCCAAACTAATAACAATGAAACATCTTGTGATCTTCAAATTATTTTATTGTCTTAGCAGACTGAAGCATAAGGAACATATTAACAACATCCTGTTTGTATCTCTAAAATACCAGCCTTCAGTTTTAGAGGACAAAAATTGAACTGCCACTGACTGACTAGATAGCTGCAAATTTTTGGGGAAGAAATTCAATGCCAACATGCTGTAAATTTCGTGAAAGCAGATAAAAATTACTAGGAATTGAATTGTACTAGAGAACTATCTGCAGACTGTAGTGAAAGGACTCATGGTTTTATTTGAAGGTTATCCACATGATATGAAATCCCATCAGGACAACATTTATCTGCAGCAAAAATTATCATAATGCAGAGGTAGAACACAGGAAAAAAATGTACAGATCTATTCTGGTGTGGGGGATGTCTGATGCTGAGGGGACAGTAAGTTCAGTTCTAGGTGTTGGTGTGTCAGTTAATGTCTGTTAATGACTGTTTAGTGCTGGTGAATCTCAGTACTATTCTGGGGTGGTCCACAAAGTCACACTTGAGCCCAGATGTCACCTGCTCCCACCAAATCCTCACAGTCAGGAGGACTCATGTCACATATCCCCTCATGTCCCTGGCCCAGCAAGTCTTTAGTTTGAGACCAAGCAGGCTTTTAGGAGAGGTCTGGGTGAGTCGTGTCTGCATCAGTTGGGAGCAGAGCCTGCAGAAGCCTCCACGAGCAGGGTTGGAGATACTGTCCATGAAAGAGGATCTAAAACCACAGCCTCCATTTCCAGCCATCAGGCCCTGCATCTACCAGGACGTTCCTTGGAGGAGAAGCCCTTTCCAAAGCAGTTTGGGTAGTGTTTAATGTTTGTTGCAGCCAAATCAGAGTTGGTGTACAGGTGACCTTCCAGGAACGGCCTTAAGCTGAACGCAAGTAGATTTAGTGAAGATATTGGGAAGGAATTCCTGGCTGTGGGGGTGGGGAGGCCCTGGCACAGGTTTCCCAGAGAAGCTATGACTGCCCCTGGGTCCCAAAAAAGCTTTGGAAGTGTAAGCTTTGGAAGTGTCCAAAGCCAGGCTGGACAGGGCTTGGTGCGGCCTGGTCTGGTAGAAGGCATCCATACCCATGGTGGATGAGCTTTCCAACCCAAACCATTCAGTGATTCTACAGTTCCATGCCTTCTCTCTGCTAACCACCCATGTTTTGCAGATGCTGATGGAGCACAAAGCCACCATCCTGCAGAAGTTCGCCCGGGGCTGGCTGGCTCGCGTGCGGCTCCGCCGGGCCCGGGCCGCCGCCGTGGTGCTGCAGTGCCACTGGCGCCGCCTCCAGGCCCGGCGCCAGCTCAAGGCCCTCCGCATCGAGGCACGCTCGGCACAGCACCTCAAGAAGCTCAACATCGGCATGGAGAACAAGGTGGTGCAGCTGCAGAGGAAGGTGGATGAGCAGGTACGTCCCGAGCTGTGCCAGGCCGGGCTAGGCCTGGCCCGGCTGCCGCTTTGTGCCTAATTGGCAAATCTGTACTGCTAAAAGTAAACAGAGCGAAAGCATGGCATGAAATTGAAATCTGTATTTCCCTGAAACTATTACCTAACAAAAATTCTACAGTACTACTAATTCCCACATTTAAAAGCTCAAAGTTCACAATTTTCTGCGGGTAAAACACGAGACTTCAGGTAGAAGTTGAAAAATCTAGCAGTTGTTGTGTGGGAAGGGTGGTGTTGGTGGCAACTGGGCTTAATTAAGGGTACAAGCTTTTGTAAAGCTTGCTCAGGGGACTGCAGAAACTGGGCTGGAATTGTTGTGGGGACTGCCCAGCAGGGCTCGGACGGCAAGACAGAGCTGCAGTTTTGGAAGGTGTTGCTTAAAAACCCAACTAACTCCACATGGGACCCAATGTCATGGTTTTGGGGTGGAATTGCCCCACTGTGCCTTTGCTCTGTGAGCCCTGGGTATGCAGTGTCTACCACCACTGGTGATATGAACCATGTGTCCTGGGAGTCACATTCCCTGGAAGATAAACAGCAGTTTGGATAAATGCTTTACTTTGAGCACTTTTGTGTTACTAGATACAACAACTCTCCAGGAGTAATGGGAGGGTGTGTTGCTATGGTGTGGCAGATCTGTGCTTGGGATGACTTGATGAACTGTGACTGTTTGATCACAGGGGTGTTTTCATCAGTAGCCATTTGCCATTAATAAGCTGCAGAATAATGGTTGGATTTTACACACATAGCAGAATAATTTTTTTTCATCTACTAATGTGTGCAAATTACTCTGTTAAATACCTTCTGTGCTGATATACAAGGAATTGAGGAGTGATCATAAGAAATGCTGAGTGGGACCTAGTTGTATTGACTTAATATCAACAGGGAAATTCGTATACACTTGTAACCTTAAACTGAATTGTTACAGAGAAAATTCTCTTCAGTTGGGATTACCCCTTGTTTGTAGCACCAGTTTGTGGTAATTCCAGTTTATCATTCTGAGATGGTGTCGGGGACTCTTGTCCCCCTCCCACAGCTCCCTTGCCAGCTGAAATCTCCCCACCCCAGTATGACACGAGCAGTCCTGTGCTGGCTCAGATGGTGCAGAGTCAGGACACACAGGGGTTTGCATTGCTGTGGTCACCCTCACTGCAGTGTTAATTGGCTGCAGTGCATTAACTGCACCGTGACGGGGTCCAACTTTCAGACCCTGGTGCTTAATTTTAAAATACCTGTTTCCATACTTAGATTTAGTAACTCAGGAATGAAAAACTTTCAGGGTAAGGCTTGATAGGACCTTTCATCCAAAAAGTATTTTGGTGGCATTGAATAGGATGAGTCATTCCAGGTCCAGGTATTTCAGACTGAACTTGTGCAGTGAATGTGAATGTCAGTGTTGGATCTGCTGAGCTGCTGGACTTGACACTGGAACATCAGTAGTATTTTTTAGTTTGTATTTTTCCCTGTTTTCTTGCTAGGAGAAGTGTGGCAGTGGAACAGTAATGGAAAAAAGCCCAATACACAATATTTGATTAACATTGGCTTTCCTGCCGTGGGCTAAGAAAGCAGAAGGATCTGCTTTAGGGAAGGAGTTGTGGAGAGCTTTTAACCAGGCAGAAATAATGGTCTTGAGCTCACCTTGCTCTCCCTCTGTGCCTCCACAGACCATTTTGTAGGAGTTTCCTTGATGCTTTCTGTATAGGTTTTGCAGGAAAGAATTCCTGCTCTGGGTTACACGTGGTGATCTGTCCAGTGAGCTGAATTTAACCATCCTTCCAGGGCTGCCAGGTTTCCCTGGGATGCTTTGGAACTGCTGAGGAGCACTGTTCCAGTAGATTGTATTTTCAGTGCACTCAATCTTTTTTCTGGCATAGGGTGTTTTCTGTATCGTAGTTTCCCTGAAGGATCTAATTTTCCAAGAAAAAAATGTATATAGCAGGTAACCTGGAGAGCTGCAGTTGTTTTTTTTTTTTTAGTAGCTGTGGAAGAAAATGTTTCTATTTCTGCTACTTTAGCTCATGCGTGAGTAGAGATGCAATCCTCCATGTGCCTTGAAGGAAGAGATCTTTCTTTGAAAATATTAAAACCTATTATTGTATGTCAGCCTCTGCTCAGATGCTCTGGCATCTGTAACTGGAATCATTTAATTAAGTTTTTTAATCAGGTGAGGGATTTTTTTGCACACAGAAGAAAGATTTTGATCTATTTTGCTGCAAAACATCCTCACTGGAGCACTTTCTTTTCTGTTTACATTGGACCAATTGCTTCTCTTTTTTTCTTTTTTTTTCCTTCAATTAATTTTCTTTAAATCTGTTTGTTGGAATTGTCTGAGACACTTATAAGGCATGTGCTTGATGCAGTGTTGCATGTTCATGCAGCCAATATTTAAACACACTGTGAGCTCTCTACACTGTTTCTGCAAGCAGTACAAGCTCTGTGAGCATTTATTGTGAATAAAACTAGTTTTATAAAACAAGCTGATGAATTTGTTACATCTGCCTTTGGTAGCAAAGTAAACCAGTTTTTTTTTCACAGAGCTTGGTTTGAAACCAAGACTGTTTTCAGATCTCCAGGGCTGGATAATGATTGAAAATAAAGCAAGTTCAAGTTTAACAGGGTCTGTTCAGCAAACTCTAACTGAAGTGGGGTGCAACCCAGTAAATGCTCTCTCATGTCTGTAGTTGTTAATAGAAAACCTCAGAACCATTCCTGTGCATTAATATTGTATTTGTGTGTCCAAGGCCACGTTGGATAGGCTTGGAGCAGCCTGGGATAGTGAAAGGTGTCCTTGCCATGGATGGGGTGGAATGAGACAGGCTTCCAGCTCAAATCATTCTAGGATTCTATGAAATACCTTTGGTCATGCAGAAATTATAATTTCCTAATATGATACGAATGCTGAATTTTGATGTTCATTAATAATTCATTACTAGGGAGCAAAGGAAAAAAATTGTTGATACACCTCATTTACTTGTTTTTCCATTTGAGATGTGTCTTTACCTTGCTTCAGAGCACTGAGACGCAGTGAGAGGGGTTGCTTTGGGAGGTCACCTTAAGAGAAGCCAGAAGGATGATCAGAGCAAACGTTAAAACCCGGAATGCATTTTAAGTTTCAAAATGGTTCTTGTGGTATCAAGATTACTTACCCAAAGTCAGCACAGCTTATGTAGTAGGCTCTTAATGAAGCTCTTGGTCTTTGGCCTGGGGATGTGTAATAGTGATGATGTTTCATTAATCACAATGTAGTGCCCATTGGCTTTGATTTGAAGCCCAAAAATCAGCTAAGTCTGCTGAATTTTCAGTTCAGTTCTCAGGGGAGCAAATCATTGCTAAGTGCTTTAAAAGTGAAAACCTGAGCAAATGAAAGGATGACTGAGCTGGCACACGACTTAAAACTGGGGTTTTGGGAGCTCCTTTGCTTGAGGCTGCAGTTCTGCATTGCCAATCCAGGTTTCTGCAGGCACGGGATTCAGGAATAGAAGGGTAAAGAGCAAAAGGAATAGTACAAACCTGCCTGAAACTACAAACCAATCTCATTTAGCAATAGCATTTGGAAGCTGTAGTAGAAGTGTTGTATTTTGGTTTGGTTGCCAGTGCTACCCAGAGTTGTCTGCCTTTGCTCTGAGTGATATCAGCATAATACCAATTTGACAAACGCCTCTGTAATCGTTGCCAAAATATTATGGAGCTTTTGTCACAGTTTAGAAATAGCTTTTAGCTTTATGAGCTTCATTAGCATATGCGTGGAAACATTTGTTACTGAGGGCCTGGCACCCACCGTGCTTGAGGATTTGAGTGGTTACTTTTGTAGTGCATCACTGCATGCACTGATGTCACTTGTGCTCTTCTTTTCCTGTTTTTGGGATGTTGGCTGCAGAACAAGGAGAACAAGCTTCTGAATGAGCAGCTGTCCATGCTGACATCAGCCCACTCCTCCGAGGTGGAGAAGCTGAAGAAGGAGCTGCAGGAGTACCAGCAGAGCCAGCGGGGTGAGGGCAACCAGCTCCTGAGCCTGCAGGAGGAGATGGAGCGGCTGCGGATGGAGCTGGAGAGGGCTCACGGGGAGAGGGAGGTCATGGAGGACAGCCACGGCAAGGAGAGGGACCTGCTGAGGAAGGTACGTCTGTCTGCCTGCCTGAGCTGCCTGCTGAACGTGGCCATGCTGGTGAAAGCCCACTCCTCACAACTCTGAAGGGGAGTTTCTGTTCTTTGATTGTTATTTCTATTGCTGAATGCCCCTAGGATTAATCTATAGCCAGCTCATGGGGCAGCAGGTGGACATCCCTGCCGGAGCTGTGGCTGCCTTGTGTCAGGACACCCCATCCTGATGCCTTTTGTGCTGCCAACCACAAGGAAAAGACCCAAACCCGAACACATGTGGAAATCTGGATGCCTAATAACCATGAATATCATGGAATCACAGAGCTGTAAAGGTTGAAAAAGACCTGTGAAATCACCAAGTCTGACCACAACCCTAGCACCACTGTGGTCAGCACTAAGCTTTGTCCTCAAGTGCCACATCTATGCAGTTTTTAAACACTTCCAAGGCTGCTGACTCCCCCACTGCCCTGAACAATCTGTTCCAATGCTTTACAAGCCTTTCAGTCTAAAAAAGTTTCCCTAATATCCAAGCTAAACCTGCCCTGGCACAACTTCAAACTGCTTTTCTAGTCCTAAGATTCATATACATGCCAGAGCTCCATGTGTATACAGTGATTCCTCATGGTTTGTACTGCAGATTATTGGAGAGGGCTGTCACAGATGCTGTAAGTACTAGGAGATGTAAATATTCCTCATCCCAGCCCAGAATGGAGCACAAGGCTCAGTTTCTGACTTGGCTAGTGTTGTAGGTACTCACAGAGCATCACCTATGTGTAAAACAACTTCCCTCCACGAGGAGAGGAACTGCTCCAGCATCAGCTGCTGATTGTTAGGGCTTTTATAGGGTTTGGAGCAGGGATATACACAAAACAGATTTATTTTTTTCTCCCTCCTTCATACAAACTCATGGAATATCCTGGTTTGGAAGGGAACCACAAGGACAATCAAGTGCAGCTTCTATGCTTTATCTCTTGGCGTGGAAGCGGTCCAACACTGCCACCATTGTACAAGAAGGCATTCTAATGGGAGAAAAACACTTTAGAGATAGCAAAGATGAACCTCTTGCCCTGAATTTCTTTGCTGATCAGATTAATTCTGAGTAACACCCGTTCTCTTCACCTGAGGCACTGGGATGAGAGTTCAGTTTTCTTCTGCAAATGCTTGTGTCTGCTCAAGTTAAATCCATGATATTCCTTCTGCACCAGAAATTGAACTGAATCTTTGGTCCTGATATTGGAAAGAATTTAGGGCTTTTCTATGCAACAAATTGCAAAGAAAAAGCTGTTTTGCAGCTGTTAGTCCAGAACAGTACTTGGTGTGTGACAAACTAAAGATGAGTCACTTTTGGAAATTTTTAAAAAAAAGAGCCTAAAATTACCTGTGTTATTATTACAGTGGAAGAATGTCCTTATGAGGCTCTTGTAGTGCACTTCACACAGCACCATTGCTGTGGCCAGCCTCCCCTGGAGGCTTAGCCCTCAGGTGATGGGTTTGGCTGAGAAGCTGTGGTGGAGGACTGTGGTCAGGGTGATTTACCCTGCACCTCTGGCACAACTAAAATGCACTTTTGGGTGTGCTTCTCAAGGAGGTAAACAGTCTGTACACTTCTTGCTGTTGTTGGCTGGACCAGAAGAGCTGCCAGGTGATCACTTACTCCACTCCTTGCACCTCAGGTGTACCCACACAGGACATGTGAAACCAGTGATTTCCTTCTAAAATTATAAGATTCTTTTTGTCTCAGGGCTCTGTTCATTAGCTGGGTGCAGCACAGGCTTTCAGGGCCTGAAAGGATGCTTGATTTTAAAGGTGATGAAGGGGGTTAAACTGTGTCTGTTCTTGATTGCAAATTCCGTTTGAGCGCTTGGATGGAAGGTTGGCTTAATCACTGAAGAAATGCTTTTAAAAAGCATGGAAACAAAGCAGAAGCTTTCCCTTGTTGTAAAAGTGCCTACAGCAGAGCAAATACTGTGCATTTCACCATGAAAATATACGGTTTAATTATAAAACATTTCTAATGAGCAGTGCAGGCTCCCCTTTCTGGCATTAGCTTTCCATTGCACCCTTTGTTTCTTTATAAGTGGGAAAATTGAGAGGGCCTGTTTCCTTCCTGAAAATATTAATGTACCCAGAACACTTCCCAAGAAAAATTCTGGGAAGAGATTTTTGAGTTGCTCTAATATCTGCTAGAAGGGAAGAGTCATGAAACTTAATTCAGGTGAGAAGCAGCTTTCACCTTCAGGGTCAAGATGACACCCATGGGCATGGTTGTAATGGGACAGATTCCCAAAGACATCTCACTTCTGAGTGAGACTGAGATGAGCCTATAATTTTTCTGCATCTCCTGCAAGTCCATGTCAGTTAAGATTTAGTTACTGGAAAAAAGTCCTTTAATCTCTTCAACATTAGCTATTCTCTCCAAGTCCTTAATTTTAGAATAGCTCTTCTTATTTAATTTTGTGATAAAGTTTGAAACATATGGGTAAGTACCAGTAGGTCTTTCTAGGGCTTTTGGTAGCACCTGATCTTCTGGCTTGGTGAGCTAGGGTAATTCACAGCCTGGCCAGGAATTTCTTTAAAAAGTGCCAAATGCCATCATCCTTTCCTTACAAGACTGGGGTAAGATGGGAGGCAGATCTCATGAGCAGGTTGTTCCAGGGTAGCACTTAGATAAGAGCTGCAACCATGACAAGTGCTCCCTGCTCAGCATCTTACACAGAAATCTTTCAAAAAGGTGCTGTTGATTTGAAGCACCTCCAAAGATCTGTTTCCTGTGGAAATACAAGCAGGAGGTGAAAAATTGTCCATGTAGGTATCAGGGATGGAGTTGGTGCTGCTTGGCCATTGTGTGACCTGCTCCCTTTGCCTCTCCCTGTATGTAGTGGAACGTTCCCACTGGGCTTGGCTGCACACAGTTTGTGAGCTCTGAGATTGTTTCTGTTTCATGTAGAAACAGGAATGCAGGAAACAAATTCCGTGGCTCAAGAGAACATCTTAAAAATTGCAGCACAGGTTTTCCTTCCATTCCATCGCTGCTATATCTCTTCTCCATTTTTATAAAGAATTCTTCCTACCCTGAAGACGCTAATGCTTATCTAATGGTAAATGTGATTTATGGTGAAGGAGTGCAGTTGGTTTTGGTACAGAATATTAAAATCCTGGCTCAGTTCACGGCATTTAAAACACCTGTAGCTTAAACTGTGGGGTTTTTCACCTTCTAGTTATACACCCAAACTCCAGCCTTCTAGGAGAGGTGCAGACAGATGTAACACAGACAGCTGGAGTAAATTAGCAGGGAGAGTAACGAGTGGGGAGGTTTTTCAGTTTGTGCATGGAACAGGACTGATTCAGTCGTGACTTACAAGAAAATACTCATTGTGGTTTTGTCCTCACCATTAGTATGTATCTGGCATAGCCAGTGTTTGATAAAATGCCTTAATTTGAGCATGCTTGTGTGGAAGACTGAAATCTGCACTAGGAATGCATGCCAGCTGGGCTGCCTATAAATTTAATCTAGTGGTGACAGCAAAATTATTACTCTTGGGCTTTGAAAACTCTTATTGTGGTGTTTACAGTGTTGTTTATCGTTGGCGCCTTGATATCCTTCTGCTGTGTGCTGTCCTTTCCTAAGCAGTGGCTACAGGAAGTGAAGGAGCAGCATAGGGAATGACACGTGCTGGGATGATGTGTGTTGTCCCCCCTGACAGCAGCAGAATCATCCTGCTTAGCTGTGGCAGTGATTTCACTTGACAATATGGTGGTTGTGTGTTTTGAGATAACGCTGTTGAATGCACCAGAATTCAGGAAGCTGAGTAACGTTCCAGGATTGGTTGCTGTCAGCATCAGTCCAGCCTTGCAGTTGTGACAAGTGAAAATAGCATTTTGCAGCATTTAGTGCCTGTTCTCATTATTTTTTATGAGGCAATTGTTGTTGTTAATAATTGCTGAATATGCTGCTGATGTATTGCCAAGGGCCCTGGTACATGTCATTCCTCAGTGTACCAGAGGTTCTGTAGTTGTGGGAAGCACTGAAGTGACTCACCGTGCTATGGATTGGGTACAATAAAGTTAAAAAAGCCTGACCTGTTCATTCAACTCACATCCACTGTGTCCATCAGCTCCTGAAGTGCTACATCTCTGGGAACAGTCAGCAGATTTATTTCCCCAGCAGCTGTGACTTGGTTCTGTGACTTGAAGACAACGGTGAAGCCCATTGAGATGTAAAAATAAATCTCTGATTTGATGACCTGATCATTTGAAAGAGCTTCACTCCTGCAGATCATGACCACCAAGTCCAGCTGCTCAGTGTTTTGTAAGATTCTGCTGAAAATATTGATTTAAGGGAGAAGTTCTCTCAGGAAAGGGAAAGTTATTCTCTGTTGTAGCAGTGCATTTCTGCTGTGCTTCTGCTACTGGTGTACAAAGGATAAGTGGCAAAGCGCAGGGGAACAGATTTTTTAAAGAGCAAAGAGAGGCTGAACAAAGCCCCCTGTCTCCTGCCAGGTGAAATTAATCCCTGCAGGAGCTCTGCCCTGCAGCCAGCAGTAACCCTCTGCCTTGCTCCGTAGCGTATCTCCGACCTGGAAGAAGAAAACACTCTCCTGAAGCAGGAAAAAGAGGAGCTGAACAGCAGGATTCTCTGTCAGTCTGAAGGTAGGAAAAACTGCCTGTAGCATCATCATGCCTCCATTAGACAAGGGTTTAATCTTCTCCCCTGAAGCTCATTTTTCCTGCCTTGAAAAGTGTTAGTCTTCCTGTGACCCTTTCCTGGTGGCTTTTGTCTCTATTTTGTTGTGCAGGTAGTTCTGTTCGTGCTGTCCTACTGGTGGGTGATAAGCCAGAGGCCAGTTTAATTGGTGAATTACAGAATAAAGTCCCTAACAAGGCTTTTTAGTTCAGTATTTCATGCAGATGGTGTGGGAGGCAGTGAAGCTGATGGAGTAGGGAATAGGTGTGTCCCAAGAATGATTAATAAAGGATCCAATGGGCAGCACAATTCACATTAAGCTGTGACAAAGGATTTCTCTAGTGTGACGTGAGACTGTGAGTGTATTTTAAAAGCAGAGACTTAGCTGACAAGTCATTCATAGGGGGAAGCAACCTGGGAAAATCCCATTTCACGAAAGGGACTCTCATGCGTGTATGGAGCTTTTCTGGTTTTTGTCATCCTTTTGAGCTTTGATTTTGCAGCAGGATTTACAAAGATCTTCATGCTGTGGATGTAACTATCACTGTTCCATGGTACTTGTGAACTGCCTTTTGCTCCTAGCCTAACAGAAAATAAAGGAATGAAGATAACATATATTTATTTGTCCCTTACAGGATTTTTTTTGAGCATCTAAGATGGGAGAAAGGAAGTGGAGGGGGTTGGTTTGTTGTTCACCCATTTAAAACAGCACACAGGCTACATTTGGCTGGTTCCTCAGGAAGAGAAGGGGCTGGGTTTGCTTCCAGATGGGAGTTTTTAGTAAATAGCTAAATTTATTTGAGTAAAAACTTCTTTGAACCCCCACAGTCTTACCATGGTGAGACTGAGGAAGGCATGAGGAGGAGCTGCTGTTGTTGATTTGCTCCTATGCCAAAGCTGCTGGTGGGAAGCAGGCAGGGAAGGTTTTGTATGCAGCAAGTACCACTTTTTCAACACAAGTGTATTTCTGTACAGTGCTGATATTTTCTTAAGTGGGCTTATGGCTGGCCCATGGGAGCTGGAACTGCCACAGTTAAATGATGATTTGTAGGTGCTGGAGACTTCTCTTTAACTCAAGGCAAAGGACTGCCCTGCAAGTAAAAGAGCTCAAGCTGTTCCAAATGTTGAGGAGGCAAATGCAGATTACAATAGTCTCTAAATATTAGCAAATGCTTACATGCATTTTAAAGGCTCTTGGCAGAGAGTGTTTTGTTCATTAGCTGTTGTTGTTCTACATGTTTACAAGAAGCTTGTTTCTGAGCTGGAGTTCATAATTTCCTTTTTATTTTTTCTTCCCTTCCTATTTTAAAGATGAATTTGCACGAAACACAGTTGAGGAAAATATCCAGTTGAAGAAAGAGCTGGAAGAAGATAGATCTCGTTATCAGAACCTGATAAAAGAGTATGCAAGTCTGGAGCAGAGATACGACAGGTTGATGGATGAAATTACCATTATTAAGGTAACGAAGCTGGAATTATCCCTGTTCCCTTGTGCCCTGGACCTGATGTTGGTGCCTGGATAACGTGGCTCACTCACCCTCAATTTAATAGAACTGCCATTAGTAGACAGTTTGTGTTTGGTATTTCTAGGAATACCTATCTAGGAATACCTATCTAGGAATACCACTGGAGCCAAACCATTGTGTGCCTTGAAAAAAGAGCTTGGTCTTCCATGCTTAAAGATGTCTGTGAATCTCAGAAAAAGCTGGACCATGGTTGTTCTTGTTTTGCTTTTGTGTCAGTGAGGTTCATGTGTAGGTGTTGGGTTAAAAAAACAAAGAAAAAAACCCTCCAGCAATATGATTACAGAATTTCAAAACCCAAAGTCTTTAGGGTCAGCATTGCTAAAGTTATAAAAACTGTTGAAAATCAGAGTGCTGCTGGATTTGATGGAAGGCCAAGTGGTTTTTAAAGAGTCCTGGAGGGTGCTGTCAGCAGCACAACCAGATTTGCATGGTCATCTGGTGTCATGAAGAGCCTTTAATTCATGCAGTATTTTTAAACTGAGTTTCTATATCACTTTTGCACTTTGAAGTGCTAATATGAATTTTAAGGGCATAAAAACTTAGAACATGTAATTATAAGATAACTGAAGTATGTAGTCACATATTTGCTCTAAAGAAGCAACATTAGGAGAGGAATCCTTTAACACTGGGTGCTTTATGCGTCTGCATCATTTCTTGGCAGCAAACACCAGGGCACAGGAGAAACCCATCCAACCAGAGCAGCTTGGAGTCTGATTCCAATAACCCATCCATCTGCACCTCTGAGATCGGGGACACCGAGGATGTGATACAGCAGGTGGAGGTACAGTGACTGAGGAGGGAGGGCAGGGGAGCCCTGCTCTGGGGGTGATGGGTGTGGGGTTGGCAGCAGGGCAGTAAGGCACGATGGATAAAATTGATTCCATGCTGTAGAGACCCGTTGTTAATTGTGTGAGAGGGACTGCAGGGTCGTGGTGCTCTGGCAAACTCTTCTTGTTTGCAGCATCAGGGCTCTAAAAATAATGCAGTGCTGCCTTTGGGCCATACCAGCTTAAAGACTGATGAAAATTCATCACAGCAGTTACACCCAGCACTGATGGATCATGACTGGATCACGATCCTTCTCTGCAAGGACACCAGAATTCACTGCCCTCATGCCCCAAGCATTTTCATTCCCAGATGCTTTGCTGGCCAGCACAGCCCCTGCAATCAAATCAAGAGTCTCCTAATGCAGGAAAGAGCAGCACAAATTATTCCTTGGCTATCAAGAATCCGGTGGAAAAGGGAAATATGTTTTTACTTACATCTGATAGAATAGGCTGCGTTTTAAACTCAACTTTCCTGACTCAAGAGCACTTTTGGGTGATCAATAGGGTTAGCCCTACCCTTGCAGGACCATATTTTGTGTCACAATACCATGCCTACAGAGGCCCCCATTTCCCTCTGCTGGCTGCTGTCTTATATTGGTTTAGTATTTCTGAGCTGCTCTGAAAGCATGTTCTGAAGACAAAATAATCAGTATTGACAATGTTTTTATATGAAATGTTCCAGGTGCAAGCAGCTAAAAAAACCCCAACAAATAAACTCTTGACTTAAAGGGACCCAGTAGGGCATTTTTGTTGTTCTTAGCCCCCATCATGTACTTATCCTTCAGGCTGTTGAGCATTCAGTGATGTATCAAAACAGGTCAGCTATTTTACTAGCATGAAAAATAGATGTTTAAAATGTGGATTTGCTCTTTGGAAGTACATGTGTTAGGATGTAAGGATGCTCCTGTTCCTGGCTGTGGCTGATGTACAGTCAGGGTCATCTGGAACTGTGCATGGTTATAAAACTTGACACTGAGGTCTTCTCTTTTCTTCCCTGCCTCCTGTTCTTCTCCAGGAGATTGGGATGGAGAAAGCAGCCATGGACATGACTCTCTTCCTAAAGCTGCAGAAGCGAGTGAGGGAGCTTGAGCTGGAGAGGAAGAAGCTGCAAACCCAGCTGGAGAAAAAGGAGCAAGAGAGCAAGAAATCCCAGGCAAGAGACGTCTTTTCATGGATACTAATATTTCATATTTGTAACTGGCTTTCCTTGATTGCCTGAGGCCACATGATGTAGGAATTTAGCTTTAAGAGTGACAAGTTCAGCTTAAGAGGCTACAAATCCATCTGGAGAATGGAGATAAACTTTTTTTTGTTAACTAAGGACAATTGGACAGGAGAACTGCTTTATTTATTTGTTCAAACAAGCTAGTTATAACATATTTAGGGAAGTATTTTAAACTTCTTGAAAGCAATGAAATGTGAAATCAATTTTGGCACACGTTATTCCACCAGCACAGGCCCTGTTTCTCACATGTGGCACCCTGCATGTTCAACAACCTTCCAGTTTGGGTGATTTCTGTTTTTCAAACATTTCTTTGCTGTCCTGGCTTCCCCTCATCCAGCAGTGTGTAGCATGAAAAGAGCTGAAAAGCACTTCACACACATGTCAGTCAGGCTGGTGTCTTCAGTTTGGTTTTATTATCATCTGTGTGTTTTGGTTAGGTTTTTTCCTTCAGCAATGATCGTAGAGAGGAATGCAGGTTAAAAGTAGTGTAGTAAATCAGAAATACCAGGATAGCTGTTAGAAGAATGGGTTCTTCACTTCTCTTGCAAGGTGGGAATATTCTTTTGCTGTATCCTTCCTTCCTTGTGAAAAAAAACCAAAAATAAGCTTTCTAAAGTTTGAGTTGCTAGCTTGAAAGCAAATTAAAAACATGTATATTAAAAAAATTAAGATTACTGACAGCCCAGTGGTAACTCAGGGGACAGGAGTCTATAAGTCTGAAAATACAGCTCTCTAGGTTGTGGTGAGCTGACTTCTGGGGTGGGGGGTTTTAAGAGCACATTTCCTTTGTGTGCTTTCCCTGCCATCTGTAGCTAAAGGCTCTGTGGCTTGTCAGAGGCCAGTGTGTGCTATGAAACAGCAGTGCTGCTGTGTGCTTGATGTCCTGAAGCACTGAAGATGCTGTTTTACAAATTGTTGAGCAAATGCCATCCCTCTTGAGTACATATTTGAAATTTCTGGGGCTGCTTTGTTTGGGAGTTGCTTTCATTATAACTCTCCAGTGTGAGATCAGTGTACCTTTGAACAATGCAGTAAGAGACTCAACAAGATCATCAACAGTAGTTACTTACTTGTGTCACTAGATATCCTTATTGATCCCACCTAGCAATTTCCAGGAAACACATGAAATGGGAGACTTCCCCAGCCTCTCATTCCTGCTGCAGGAGGATTAGGAACCTGTTTTCCAACTGCTGCTACGTTGAAGATTTTTCCCTTAATGACTGTGATTGTTTGAAAGCTGCAGTGAGGCTCAGCTGTCAGGATATTAATGAGAGATTAAACTCATTTCTCCTGGAGTGTCCTCTGCCCCACTGGTGTTGCTGGGATGCTGTCTGATGGCAATTAATGACATTATTATGCTTGAGCTGGCCAGCAGGGCTGAATGCTGATGGAGATGTGCCTAGCTACCCTGTGCTGTGTGCCATTCCTCTGCCTGCTCCTAAATACAAATTTACCTCTTTAATCTGCACAGGTAGTTGAAACAAAGACTGAAGCGACTTCAGAACATGAAGATTTTGCATACAACAGCTTGAAGGTGAGTGAGAGGCTTTGACTTAGTGCTGTAATCTATTTCATGGCTCCAGCAGCCCAGAGAAATGGTGTGAACGTGATAGAAGTCCAAAACCTGCTGTAGTCAGCTCTGTTAGAGCGGGCAGTTGGAGAGCTGTAGCTCACCATCAGCTCCTGGGCCTGGGATGGGCTCACAGAAGTTTCTCTCTGAGGCAACATCTGTTCTCTGCTGATCTGCCTGTCTCTCAGTCATCCATGGAGGTAGCAAACCGATTCATGGTCCAGGGGGCTTTTTCCATGGCAGGTATTCCCTCTGAGGCTTTGTTGGGCCCCCTTTGGCGGGGCACTGCAGGTCTCATCAGTCAGCTTTGCAGCAGGTGTAAATTCTTGCTGCTGTTTCTTGTTCCAGGCTCCACTTCTGCTTCCTACCCCCATTTCGTGCCACCCCAAGGTGCCACTCAGGTCAAACCCGGATATATCTGTGGTAATAGCTTCCATCTCCTAGCAGAAGTGCTGGCTTATCACAGTCATCCTGTCTTTCTCAGCTGTTGCCCTACTCTAGAATTCATCTTGCCCCCAAGCTCTAAATGCAGCCAGTTTCTGTCTCCATCACTTTCTGCTTGTGACAATCAGAGCAACTGAAACCTCCTGGGCTCCTACTGCCAGCTTCAGTGGATTCTTTCCTCCTGCTTTAACTGTATTCAGACACTTCTGGCCTTGGCTGTTTTAGACCAATTCTTATGTCCTGATTATCCTCAGAAAATCAGTTCCTAGAATAGGGTTACTAAGGGATACTTTTTTATGTTGTTGGTTTTTTCAGTGCAGACCTACTTTTCCAGTGTTCCTTTTCTCCCTATACCCTTAACAAATATTGCAATGCAACTGAGAAGTCCAGAGGAACATACGTTTTCCAGAATAACATGATGCTAAACCATCTGTCAGTAGCAATACTGATTTTTGCTTCTGCATCATCTCCTCAAAAGGATGGAAAAAAAAGCAGAAATTAGAGATGGAAGGGATGTTGCTAAACTTTTATCTCTAGCAGTAGATTTTTATGACATTTAATCAAACCAGTTTTATTTTCCTAGCATGATACTGTTGTAGCTCTGGCTAAATGTGCTGTTTGTGATGGAGGGAAACCCCCCTGAATTTCCTTAATGCTTCTGCTTACCCCCTTGGAGAAGAAGCATGGCAAGGTCACTGCCCAAGTGTCTTCCAGTTGGCTAAACATACTTGTGGAAGGTGTGAGTTTCTTGACCTTGTAAAGCAAAGTGGAGTTGCAGTTTGGAAGGGGAAAACCCAGCAGATGAGAACCACCACCTCCTTAAGTGGCTTCTGGAGTTCTGACTTTGGTGTGAGTTCACAAACTGTGTTTTCTTCAGGGTCTAACCCTGGAAGTGCAGAATGGAAATACTAATTTTGGATTTTCCTACTTTCTCCACACTAACATACTAGCATTCATACTTCAACATATCTAACAAACTTTAAAATACCATTTAACATTAAAACCATTTCATAATAATAGGTGGCATATGTTGCTAAAAATGCGGGGTTCTTTAAACTGTAGTCTAAAATGGGTGGAAAATTAACCTGCAGGGATTTCACATTCTCTATAGGAGTGTTCATCTGAGAAGGACCCCTGAAAAAGAGATAAATGCACCTCCCTGCTGTTCTCCCCACATCTGTACATAGGACACAGCCTGAAGGATCTGTCTGCGGCTCAAGAGTGACTTACTGCTGATTTTGAGGGCTTCTTTTCCCTCTTTCCCCCTTGACAGCTGCTTCCATGGCTGTGACAAAGCTATTCCTCTCTTCTCTTTCTCCTGCTAAATTACATATCAAATATTTGTACTATCTCTGCCTCCTTTAAAAGTTTTTTGTGCATATGTCTGTTTTTCATTTTTACCAGCTGAAAAAGAGTTTATCTCAAGGAAATACTCTGAGGTGCCTATGAGCTCACACACAGGACAGTCTTTCTGTGGGTGCTCTTGAGTGGTTTGTGAGGTACCAGTTAGTCAGCCACACACAGGGACACCTTCCACAGGACCAGGCTGCTCCCATCCAGCCTTGGACACTTCCAGGGATCCAGGGGCAGCTCTGGGCACCCCTTGCCAGGGCCTGCCCACCCTCCCAGCCAGGAATTTTTTCTGATCTAAACCTTCTCTCTTTCAGTTTAAACTAGATGAGCTTTAAGGTCCCTTCCAACTCAAACTATTTCTGCTGTTGTAAGATTCCATACTTTTATGACATTTTTGGGACTCACAGCCCCTCAAGCAGGGCAGTACAAGGTGTGGGTGGTACTGGATGGCTGTGCTGGTCTGGTTTCTGCAACCAGCACGTGCTCTGATACTTCATGGGTGTCTGCTGTCCTCCAGCTTGGTGTCTTGGTGTAATTATTAGTATAATTGTTACTGTCATGACACCCATGATGGCAGGGATTTGCTTTGGAATTAGTGTCTGGTGGGGAGCCTTGTCTTGATGCAGATTCTGATGGAGTCACAGTGCTCCGTTAGAGAGGCTCATCTGGTTTTTAGTTTTGTAAGGCTGAAGAGAAATGTCTGAAACTTCAGCGAACACTGATAAATTTACAGGCAGAAGTTACCTGCCTTTGTAATGAATAAATACATTTCGCAGGAGATGCTGTCCCAAAACACATCCAGCCAGATGTTGGATTAGTCTTTATCCAGGAATTCAAAACAGACTCGCCAGTGAAAAATGTGTTTTCCTTGTTTTTTCAAGCTGGGAAAGTGGCAGTGGGAATGAAAGCACCAAGGAGCCCTTGCTCTGACTCTGTGTTTCTGAGCAGCCTGTTCTAGTGGAAGCTGGACTAGATGGCCTTTGAAGGTCCTTCCTAACTCACACATCCTAGGATTCCAAGCAGGACCATGATGCATAATTCAGTTTCTCACTCGTTGCATAGCTGGGATGTTTGTTCCATCCCGTAGACTTGGCAGCTCATCATAAAATGAGCTGCATGGAGGATTTAATTCTCTTTTCCTGCAGAGTACCAGAAGAGAAGAAGAAGGAGGTGAAATCTTGGCATGGCAGTGCTAACCTCTGACTTAGGCAGGCTCACACTTCCCCCAGCACTGCTCTGTAAGCTCTTTACTAAAGAGTGGAGCTGTTTCCATCAGCATTAGTGCTCAGGTACCCCTGTCAGAGTTCTTTAACACTGCATATGTTAGGGCAAGTGTGAGTTCAAGTTCAGTGCATTCTGACTGTAAAATTTTTTGGTCAAATTTATTTGTCAGATATTTGTCAAATAAATCAGCATGACTGGACTGTGCTGAAGAAAGAACATTTTTCACTTTGCCAGTAGAAATCTCTTTCCACATCCATAGCATTTTATTTTAGCTTCTGATCTTCCCTGGCAGGTGCTGATGCAGAAAGGATGCATGGGCTGGGGACAGAAGGTGTTTTAACACTGCTCCATGAAATCCACAAAGAAAGGAGTAGGCAATAAATTTAAATGTAAACTTTGAAAGGAGTGTACGGTAGGGGCTCTTGGAGGAGGGTTATTGGTTATTGCTTTCTTTCCTGGTTTTCCTGGCTTTGTTTCTAAACAGAGCAGAGCTTGAAATGACCAGTCCTGGGAGTTAGCCATTATAAAAAAGAGTGGGAGAAAGGGATACAAAGAGGAGGAGAAGGAAGGTTAAGACAAAGGAAAGCAGCAAATGAAAGAAAACCCACAGAAGAGTAATTTTAGTGAATTACTGATTAGTAGATTAGTAAAATTTAGTAATTTTAGTAAATGTAGTGCTTTCACAATCAGTGAGGGGTGATGTTCTCCACATAGCAGGAAGAGTTAAACCCAGTTTGATAACAATTCCCACCATGCACACACTTCCAACTCCTGCTTTAAACACCAGTTACAGAAAAGCCCATGTCTCACATACTCCCTCTGCTGTGGTTAATGTGGAGGAATTGTTGGTTCTAAGGCATTTCTTATCCTTTTGGTTTTTTTTAATGACAGATGGTATAAAGTACCTGAATATGCCCCATTACTGAAGTTGTTTGTTCAGCTAGGAGCATGCTGCCCAGATGCCAGATCAGCTATTCTGTTCACACCTCTGCTGTGATAAGCCATGCTATTTATAATTTGTAAGGATTTATAATTACAACACCCGTTTCCTATGGAAACGGGGTTTACACAGCTGTGCTAGCTACACACTGTGTAAATGGTATAAATTGCCCCCATCCCCCCCAGCCATTTTTGGATTCATTAGCTTGACTCAGCCCAAGCTGATAATGAAGCAGATATCCCAGAGATAAGAGGGGTTGTGAAAGGAAGCTTTGGAAAGGCTCAGTAAGCAGCAGGGAGACGAGGCACGTGGGTGACGGTGGGGAATGATCTTGTGCAGACACTGGAAAATCTACATGGGTGGGAGCTGACTGCACATCACACAGCAGTTTTTGTCAGCCCATGTGCAGGGGTGTTGGTCAAGGGTCCTGTTGGGGTTTGGCATTGCCTGGGAAGTCTGGGAGCATGGGGATGGGAGGGAGCAGGCCTGGGTGTCACCTTGCAGCAGCCAGAGGTGGGGATCAGTGCAAAGGCAAGGTGGGCTGCTGTGGCTCCCACCCAGTCTCCAGAAGCTCAGCAGGTAGATTTAGATGGGATATTGGGAAGAAGTTGTTGTCTGTGAGTGGGGGGTGAGGCTCTGGTACAGGTTTCCCAGAAAAGCTGCCCTTGGATCTCTGGAAGAGTCCAAGGCCAGGTTGGAGGAGCTTGAAGCACCCTGGGACAGTGGAAGGTGTCTCTGCCCATGGCAGGAATGAGCTTTAAGATCCCTTCCAATCCAGACAATTCCATGACTCTATGATTGCACCATGTGCAGGAGCAAAGCTGCTCTTGACCCAGCTAGGATTCTCCAGGTGGGTTTTAGGTGGTGGCAAAGAGCTGCCAAATGTTGTGCTGCCACCTGCAAACAAAGCTGTATGGTGACAGACTAAAATAAAGGATGTCTTAGCTGCCAGAGTTCTATTCTTCTATCTTCTGCTGCTGCCATGCTGAAGGGAATAAACCCTTCAGTTGTACCAGCAAAGATGTTGTTCAGGAGAATCACTTGGCATCAAACTAGCACAGTGTTGGCCCTGCCTGTCAAACACCAATTTGAGGAGACACCAGGGGAAGGAAATCCTCCAGCTGTAAACACTGCACTGGGGTGGGGGAATTACAAAGTGTACGAGAAAAGAAGAGAGAATTCACAAACCCGTGGCTCACCAAAGGGATGCCTGCCATGATGATGGTTTGTGCAAATCAGCATCTTCCATCTTATCTGATGAATATGAAAGATGAGCTGAATGTTGTGGGGGTTGTGGGATTTATTGATTCAGAAGGAGGAGAGGTGGAGGAGAAAAGAGCATGCTTAGCTTTTTTACAGCCTGTTTCTGTGTTTAGAAATAGCGTCAACAAACAAAAAATACCCTGGGTCACTCTGTAGTGTCATTTTTAAGTAGCAACAGGTGCTGACTAAAGCAAAAACGTTCCCTGAACCACAGATGGCTGGGTTGGCAGCAAAACCCAGATCCTGGCTTGCATTGATCTGTAATCATCAATAATTGAGTCACCCTAGAGGCATCTCAGAACGGGATGAGGCACCACAGGACAGTTTGTTTAAATTGCTTCGTGGCTCGATGTTTTCCAGAGGCAAGAGCTGGAGTCAGAGAACAAGAAGCTGAAAAATGAGCTGAATGAGCTGAGGAAGGCCATTGCAGACCATGCCACACAGAACAACTCCTCCAACAACGTGCAGGACAGCTACAACCTCCTTCTGAACCAGCTGAAATCGGCCAACGAGGAGCTGGAGGTGCGCAAGGAGGAGGTGCTCATCCTCAGGTCGCAGATCATGAAGGCAGCACAGCAGAAGGAGACTGGGAAAAACATGGTAAAGGAGAGGCTACTGGATTTTCTTCTCCTTCTTCCCCTCTCTTGGTGAAGAATCACTGGCTGCCTGAGCAATGCTGTTTCTGCTCTTGTGGGCAGGATGGCACAGGGAGGTTGTGGAGGGTTGTGCAGGGATGCAGGAGGTCCTGCCTGGGGATGAGATGTAGTCCCTGGCATGTCAGACAGCCCAGGACTATCTGTGCCATGGCACTGCCATAGGGTGCTTACCCCCACACCTGATGAGGGTAAATCATCCCCCACCACCCCTACACCAATGTGCGTGGTTCAGCATTTTCCTGGCGATGTTTTGCAGCAATAATCTTTTTCTGCAAGGAAATGGGGTGAGAGAAAAGATTTTCTAGAAGAGATTCTGCTCACTTTGGGCTGGTGCAGCTGTAATGTGTTTCTTCTGACATGCAGGCAAGAAGGAAGACTGTCTCTCAAACAGCTGGGATGAGATTTGTATTTAGAGCACATTCCAGTGCAAGGGCACATTTTCCACAAGCTCAGTCTTTATTGATTTGCTTTCTTATCATTCCTCAAGGTTTTGGTGTGTTTTGTATTTCAGACCAAGCCAAGCACCCTGCTAATCCTCTTCCCAAGTTCACTGCATCTTTCTCCCATCCCTTATCTCTTATCTCTCCTGCTGCATGTGTGTGGATTCATAAAAACTTAGTAGTGCGGTGGTGCCCCAGGGATGCTTTTAATGGAATAGCTGGGAGTTGTTTGGTGTCAGGAACTTTTAGAGCCAGGCAGAGTTTTAAAGCAGGATGTCACATTCCTGTTTTGCACGTTGGTTTTAGGAGAGAATCTCCTCCAGTGCTGGCTGGCCCAGCAGTGACCGGCCCATTGACCAGGAGGACGCGATCGAAGCCTACCAGGGCGTGTGCGAGACCAACCGGTAAGTGTGGCACAGACCTCTCCAGCACAGGGGTGGTTCTCTGTCAGAGAGGGATCCACACCAAAATCAGTGTGTTCTAGAGAGCTACCAGCCTCTGGGTTGTGTGGTGGACTCAAGCGTGGGCCATAAAAATGGAGCCAAAGATACGCGTCTTATGGAATTGTAGAATCCCAGGACCTTTAAGGTCATTTAGTTCCAGTCAGATACTGAGCAGGTGGAAAAGCAAACCTGGAAGTGAGAAAAACTGGGTTTTGACTTCGGTTCCAGTATGTAAACAGCAGCAAGACTAAGATTTGGGATTGTATTTGTTATTATTTCAGGTATCTCATACCGTGTTGGGAAGACGCCACAGTTCCCTTCTGGTTTTCCCAGAGGCAAAAGCCCGTTGTGGTTAACTGAGCTAACAAACATTATGTATCTCCTGGAAACACTCAGATTATTGATTTTCTTGCACCCAAACTGAATGCCAGGAACAACTGTTGTATTGCAGGTTTACCTCAATGAGGATTGATAGTTTGAACATGTGTGTGTCCTGACAGTAACAATGGGCTGGTATTGTCAAACATTAAATCAGTCCTTGCAGCTGCCCAGGAGGATACCAGATAATAAAGCAGTATCTTGCAAGAAGAAAAAAATTACATGGATTAAACAGCAAGATAATATGAAAAGTAAATTTTTATTTTACTTCAAGGAAATTGAATGTTAATTTATTTTTTTCTCTTGACAAATACAGATGTTTGAAGCTTTTTTCCCTAAATAATTTCCATTCAGCAAGAAAGAAGACCCAGCCATTGTGGATTAATGGCTTTAAATAACACAATATGGCTTGCTGCTTTGTAGAGTGGTTGCAGAAGGTTGTTAACCTTCCAGGCTGGGACCTGACTTAATGAGGATTTTATTCACACCTGTATGAATATGCAGAAGGGCCCATTTCAGTGGAGCTCAAAACTCTGATGGCTGGACTGGGGCTCTGCCCAGGCTGTTCTGCCAGATTTCACCAGTTCTGGAGGCCTGGAGCACTGGGGATTGTTGGAGTCCAGGACTCCTGTGACATTGGGTTTCCACCTGGGCATCATGTCTGGCTAGGTCAGGACTAATCTTGATGGTTTTCTTCAATTTCCTGTTGAATATTTGCTTTCCTGAAGTGAACTTGATGATAAAATTTCTGCCCCTCCTGCAGTGGAGGGGTTTAAATTAACTTGCACATAACGTTCTTGTCAGTAAATCAGTGGAGTTCAGTGTGCTTCCTGCAGCAGGGAGTGGGTTTTGGTGAATTTAATGAATTCTATGAATTTTCTCTTTCAGCATTCTCCTGGAGCTGTGGGTGCTCATGTGAGATGTGAAATGCCATTGTTGGGCACAGCTTTAATTACTCCCTAAATTTTCCAGTGTGCATGTGTAGGGAAGGTTAGTTTGTGTTCACAGGTTGGTGAAGGAGTCCTGCTGCTTTCAGAGGACATGTGTCTGACCCAGGGGTGTCACTGGTCCCCAGTATTAATTAGTATAATTAACTAATTGGTACACAGAAGGTGCCTTGCCTGCTGTAGCCTGCCAGGAGGCTCCAGTCCTCCTCCAGACATTGTGGTTTCCACACTTGATTTCTGCAGAAAGAATTGAGTCATAGACTCATTTAGGTTCAAAAGGGTGACTTGAGGTCCATCTCTTCTCTCAGCACTACCAAGGCCAGCACTAAACCATGTGCCACATCCACATGGATTCTAAATCATTCCAGGGCCTATAAGTTTCCATGATCTAGTTTTCCACAGGAGTACACATTTCTTTTCTTGAAATTGCACGGGTGAGCTGCAATTTTAAGAAGTTTGTGTGATCTGGCCTGAGTGGTTTTTGGGCTCTTATGTTTTGGGATGGGAAATCTGCAGTCTCGAGGGTCAGTTCATTATTCTCTCCTCTGCCTCTCTTGTGCAGGAGCTTGGCTCTTGACATGCAGCTGCCGTAGCTCTAAATGCTCTCACCCTGATTTTCTGCAGTGATTTATCCAGTGGCTCATTAAGCACCACCAACCTTCCCATTACAAGGTTCCCTGTGCACTTGGCTGTTTATTGTTTTGGTTTATAAGCTGGTATTGATGGCAATAAAATGGATGAAGAAAAATGCTTAGGGAGCCTGGATAATTGTGTTTGTGAACATATTCTGTCCCCCAACCCAAACTGGAATTTGTACTTACACAGCTCTATACCCGAGGGTGTTAGCATGAGAAAATGAAAAGCCTTCCCTTTCTAATCTGAATCAATATATATTTTAATGGGAAGTTTTTCAAGTGGGGCTGCAGTGGGATTTATAAGCAAGAACTACTTCTACTCTCACTTTCTTTGCAAGAAGTATTCTCATTTCTCTTTCACAGAATGGTTTGAGTTGGAAGGAACCTTAAAGCCCATCCAGTGCCACACCCTGCAGGGACACCTTCCACTGTCCCAGGCTGCTCCAATCCCCTCCAGCCTGGCCTTGGACACTCCAGGGATCCAGGGACAGCCACAGCTGCTCTGGGCACCCTGTGCCAGGGCCTGCCCACCCTCCCAGGCAGCAATTCCTTCCCAATATCCCATCCAGCCCTGCCCTCTGGCACTGGAAGCCATTGCCTGTGTCCTGTCCCTGCATGCCTTGTCCCCAGTCCCTGTGCAGCTCTCCTGGAGCCCCTTCAGGCCCTGCCAGGGGCTCTGAGCTCTCCCTGGAGCCTTCTCTTGTGCAGGGGAGCAGCCCCAGCTCTGCCAGCCTCTCTTTGACCCCAGTCCGAGGTGCTTTTTGACCAGGTGGAGTTTCTTCACCAGCCCGGGCTGACCGATGTGGCAAAACCTTGCTCCACCCAGGAGTTGCTCCTAGCTCCAAGTCATCATGTCTTAACTGTTTTGGCTGAGGACAGGGCATGGCTTTATTTTGGTGGGAGATCTACCTTTTTTTCTCTCTGTGTTTATACAATGCAGTACTTCTAAATACAGCAGGGGGAAATCAGGAAGAACTCTGCCAGGTGCTGCTAACCCTGCCCCATGCAGCAATTCTTTCTCCACAAAGCTTTTGGAGGAAAGCCTTTGATTCCAGGTCAAGATCAAGTTTGAACTGAAAGCAGCCTTTCTTTATAAATTTGTTAAACTCAGCTTTTCTCTTTCTTTTTTCCTTTTTAAAAAAAATTCTGCTGAATTTCAGCTGCTAAGGGGAAAATCATCAAGTTAGTTCCTACCTCATTTTCTGCTTCAAAAACTGAATCTAAAGCTAAGTAGGCTTTTTGTTCCCAGTTTCAGTTCTTGGGATCATTCTTTCAAACCTGTTTGATCTTGGTGGAAACAGAGAGCCAGTGAGAGACCAGATGATGGTATTAAGAGATAATAACCTGGCAGCTCAAAGTAAATCAGGCTGTGTCTTTGAAATTAGCTTCAGTGATAGCTTCCAAGTGATTTCTGTTGAGTACATGGATTTTTTATTTTTTCCCTGTTGGGCAAGTCCCACCTGCAGCTGCTGTGCAAAGTGAAGAGCTGATACTGGCTTCACATGAGGGATGCTTTTGCAGCTAGGAGAGTGATGTGATCATATAATATACAATATAATATCAATCATATAATATCAATCATATAATATCATATCATATCAATCATATCATCTCTACTTCCCACTCTCCAGTGAGTATCTTCCCACTCTGCCATAGATCTAGTCTGTGATGCAGATTGTTTTTTTCCTTTTAACTAAAACAAAAAGGTATATCTGTGTCTGAAAGTGGAATGCCCCTTCTTTATGAAGAGAGGATAATTTACTGAAGATGCTGAAATTAACATCTCTGGGTTTGGGGTACATACACCTCCTTTAGGCTACTTTCACAGGGCAGGGAGGTGTTTGGGCAGGAATTTTTTTTATTTTGATGGGGACAGTTTGCTGACTGCAGGTCCCAGCTGCTCCCCAGACCTGCACCTCCAAGATCAGGGTAAAGGGGAAACAGCCCCTTCAACTCCTTTCCAGCCTTATCTGAGAAAAGGATTTACCCAGGATTTTAGGAAATTATGTTTCAGATGCCAATGACTCTAATTATGTTGAAAGACCCCTTTTTATGTCTTGGTCAGCATGAACTTCTGGGAGAAGGGGGAGCACAGCAATTTCTGTGTTCAGTTCTCTGTTGATAGAGATGGACTGAATGCTTATTTCCCAGTGCAGGTTTACCTTAAATCGGCAATTTTGTATATTTATCTTATAATGGCACTTTCTTGAGCTGCTGTCCTCATTTATCTCAATGCCTATGATTAAAAAAGGAAGGAAAGCTATTTTTCCAAGGAGGCTATCTCTTAAAAATGCTGCTCATCATGTGAGATTTCATAGGTTTCTGACATGCAATAAATAGTAGGGATCCTTGCTGTTTTTTCCGTTGGTTTTCAGTGCCTGAGGACATGTCCTGCTAAGATTATAGAACCAAAAAAAGACTTTACTAACAAATTCATGCAAGTGAGACCAATAAACCTCCCTGTATCTGTTTGCCTGCAAGACCCTTTTGGAAACCTGCTACATATGGGATAGCAACAAGGTTTTAATTTAAATTCATACATGTGGCTTTAACAGATGAACTCTGCAAATGTCAGTGCCTGAAATGTTTGCTGATTTTGAGAAGTGCTCGAGCACTGGCATGGGAGGGATGCACGAGCTGTCTGTGGTGGTGAGGCTCCTCCAGAGCCCTTTCAAAGCAGTGCTGCAACACCACATTTCTCACTGCTTTCCTCGTGTGAAAATTTGCTCATGAATGTTTGTGTGTTGTGCTTTTCCACTGAAATATGCACAGACTCCCTTGCCAGGGAGTGGCATCTGCTACAGCTCTTTTCAAAATGTGTGTTGGCTTTCTTCTTGTGTGGGTTTTTTTTTTGTTGCTTTGTGGGTTTTTTTAATATAATGATATATTAAGTTTGATGGCTTCCTTGCCTACTTTTTAATTGTTAATGCTTAAAAAACAAGCACTGTTTTCTGACTGACATCAAAGCCATGTAAGATCTTTTTGTAACAAGTGTTTCTGGTCAAGTTGACCAGCTTACATCACTCATTTGTAATGTGTTCAGCACCTCATGAAAGAAGATAAATCAGCTTCTTGCCTCATATACCCCCAAACAATCTGCTAAAAGGAGACTAAAAATGCCAATCTGCTAAAAGTATTAAAGTGAGATGAGACTTTTCTGGCCACTGTTCTGCCTGGATGTATCCAGAGGAGATTGATCTTGTGTGGATGCATGTGGTCTTTGGACCAAAGGTTGATCTGAGGAAAGACTGATGTGTTTGACTCAAATGCTGAGGAAACCCTTGGCTGAAGTAGAAGTAGAATTTATTTTAGACCAGTGGGAGCTCCTGCAGTGGGGAAGAGATGGAGAAACTTGTTTTAAAATGTTGTACAGGGCACAACCAAGGCAGTGCTCTCCTTCTCTGTGGTGGAAAAAGAAATGCAGCACAAGTATGCTCTAACAAAGAAAACTGAATGAAATAAATAAGGGTTCTGCACTTTCCCCCCTTCTTTTTCAACTGACCTTTTGTCTTTCTCTGTCCTCTTGTTTCCTCTTTCTGTCCTTTGTTTCTAGCAAGACTGAGGACTGGGGGTATCTCAATGAAGATGGAGAGCTCGGCTTGGCTTATCAAGGTTTAAAGCAAGTTGCCAGGTCAAATACTTTCTTTTTTTCCTCACTGCTGCTTCTCCTTTCTCCTCCCTTTTCCTTGCCCTCCTGTTTCTTTGTCTTGCTCTGCTGTTGCCATGTGGTCCTGGATGGGGCCCACTGTCCTCTCTGGGAGCAGCTGGAGGCAGCATTTCCAAACTGCAGGAATTGAGACCCTCCTGTAATTTTCAGAGGAGTCATGGTTCCAGTTGGCCATTGCTGGTGGTGGCTGTTCACTAATGCCTGAGCTGTGATCCAGTAAGGATTGTGTGACATTAATGGGAAATTGGGTGGTGAAGGGTGGTGAAGGCTCTAAAGCTGGGATCTCCAAGAAGACCAAAAATCCCTCCCATTTTATTTTTTTCCCCAAATTGCACTAAGAATGGAACCTCTCAGAAGTGTTTTCTCCCAATCCTTGACCTGTTGGAATGGGAGTGCCTGTCCTTGTATCCCAGTGCTGCCCCCTTTGCATGATCCTGGGGATTTTGTGCTCCCATCTGTGCGTTGTCTGTGGGTGAGGAAGGCATGTGAATCCCTCCTGGATTCTTGTCCTGCATCACCCCTGTGCTTGGTGGTTATGGGGCTCCAATATATATGATTTTATTACAGTTTTAAGGACATTAAAGAGATGAAAAATTTTAATATTGTGTATAGAGTAGTCTAAAGTGGTCACATCTAGAGGTATCAGAGTGAAACCAGACAGTAACAGGAAGAAATAAGAGATTATTTCATGTTTTTTTCCAAGCAAAGTAGGAACCTAGGTTCATTGAAGTCTCAGGGATTATCCAAACTAATCCCAGTATGAAGAAATAAAATGAAAATTAAGTACTTAATACTTATTTCATGGTGGGTCTGTATTTTCCAAGCTTATTAAGAATAGAACTCTTGACAGGATTATGAGGCTGACTGCATTATCACCCATGTTTCTATAGGTGGAAAACACGCTTTTCTGTCTTGTACTGGAAGGTGGGAGTAGAGATTGCATTGTTAAATTTTCTGAAGGCAACAAAAACAACAACCACACAAAACAACCTGAGGACTGATTAGTACTTTTCACCCAGGAATCTTCCCTGAAAGGAAGCACTCTTTTATAACAGTTATTAAAAAAAAAAAAAAGACAAAACAACAAAAAAATATCACTGTGCATAGTTGTTCCTGAAGGGAAACAGTTCACAGGTGTGGATCACAATTTCCCTGTGGACCAGAGAGAGTTGCAGCTTTTTCCCCCACTGGCCCAGCTCTGTGTCTGTGCATGTCCTGGGTCAGAGTGAAGCTGTCAGCAGCAGAATTTTCCTCATCTTTGAGGACTGCTGGGTGTGAGGTGACCCATAGCTCTGATCAGGCACGTCCCTGAGCTGCAGCAGGGCTTGGTTATTCCCTTGGGTCTCTCCTTCTCTTGGCCATAATGCCCTGTATAATCTGGTACTACACTTTGTAGTTTCTGGCTTGGTGGCCTTCTCTCAGTCCTCGTACCTTCTGGAGTCACTTCAGTCTTCTGGCAAGAGCTGGTGGGCTGAAGGCAGATTTTCATGTAGCAGAGGGTAGGGGACACTTTAAAAAATCAATTACCATGTCACCTGCCAGGTTTGTCACCGTCACCATCAGCACTGGTGTCTGCAGTTAACATCTCAGTGATGAAACATTCTTCTACTGGATTTAAAAAGGCATTCTGTCTTAGGAAGTGGCAGTTTTAAAGAGTGAGGATTTATGTTTGACAGGAAAGGAGCACAGAAACAAATGTCCTTCAAGCTGAGCTTTTGAAAACAAACCATACAGCTGTTGATCTGTGTTGCTTTCTTGACATGTATTTCCTTTTGTAAGTAAAGGAAACCTGGATGTTTGATGCAGTTAAATAAAAAAGGTTGCTTTGGGATTTATTTTTTTTTAAATCCCAACATTTGATTTGATATATTTTAATTTCAAAAGTATTTCCTCTGCAGTATAGCAAATGACAGACTAATGTGGCAATAATAGCTTATTGTTCATGAGTTTATAGGCTGGTTGACTGAGAGTATCTCCCAAGTTGTCTGATTTTTAAGGATCTAAACTCAAATGGTGATTACTACCATCATGCTGACATCACAGACTGATCAGTGTGTGGTCCTGTTCTCAGGCTGCTGGAAGAACAGCTTCAGAACCAGAGAAGGGAGCATGAGGAGGAGATGGAAGCTCTGAAAAACCAGGTGGATTCAATGCAAGAGGAGCTGGAGAAGCAGCAGCAGGCACTCCTGCAGACTCTGCAGCTCTCTCCAGAGGTCCAGGTGGAGTTAGGACTTCAGCAAGAAATCACACGTCTGACCAATGAAAACCTGGTAAGAGGCTGTGCTGAAAACACAGAAACAGGGCAAAAACAGTGTGAGAGAAAGGAGATAGGAAGCAAAACAGGTGGGAGGGAAGGGCACTTTCACTCCTCCTAAACTCTGCAGAATCCATCAGCATTTCCCACTGGTGCATTTGGGAGTGTTGGTACTTGGTCTTGAGCAGCATTTTAGGAAATTATGTTTCAGATGCCAATTACTCTAATTGTGTTGAAAAGACCCCATTTTGTGTCTTGGTCAGCATGAACTTCAGGGGGAAGGGCAAACACATTTCTGTGTTCAATTCTCTGTTGATGGAGATGGACTGAATGCTTATTTCCCAGTGCAGGTTTACCTTAAATTAGCATTTTTATATATTGTCTTATAATGACAATTTCTTGAGCTGCTGTCCTCATTTATCTCAATGCCTATGATTAAAAAAGGAAGGAAAGCCACAGTTCCGTGGCTGTATGACTTTTGTGACTACACAAATGCTTTATTTTTATTTTTTTTTAAATGCTTTTTTAAAACCTGTCTACTTTGTGGCACTACCTTCCAAATCAGATCACTGGGGACCCCTCTATTCTGTAAGGCACAGAGGCAGCACAGGCCTTTCATCTTACTTGCTTTTACTGGAAGTGTGGAAAGGCAGTTGCCACTCCAAAAATTTGGCCTGGATGATCATAAATTTTCCCTTTCTCTCCTTCTGTATCAGTGTGCAAGGTCTGGAGGGAATGTTGGCACCTCCTGAGTTTTTGCCTTTTTTCAGCAACTCCAGTATCTAAATAAAACTGTTTAAATGTGATTAACAGCCAGGATTAAATGCCAGGATTAAATCCTCTTCTACTGAGATACTCATAACCATGCCTTGATGATGCACAGACCAGACTCCATCCTCTAACTCACCCCAAATGAGTTTTCTTGTGTTTAATGTTGGGAGATCTTTTAAATGTATCTTCTGCCTTTCAGGATCTTAAGGAATTGCTGGAAAAGTTGGAAAATAATGAAAAGAAGCTGAAGAAGCAGCTGAAGATTTACATGAAGAAGGTCCAAGATTTTGAAGGTGACTTGTGTGTTGGGAGACACTGGGTTGGGGGAACTACACTTGGATTTTACTCCTTTGGCCAGCCTTGAAGAGCTGCAGGATTTGGGGTGTTTTGTTCTCTTTTTCTTTCTATGAAAGTAAGATTTTTGCTTGTTCTGGCACTGAACTAGCAGCAGGCACTGCACTGGCACTGACCTGGTACCAGGATTTGGAGGATATTTAAGGAATTTCTTGCTGTCATTGTGGTCAATGCAGTGACTCAGGCAGAGATACAGGAAGGAGCCCAGTGGCCAGCAGGAAAATGCTCTGATCTGTCAAATTTGAAGGGGGGATTACAACCCTTTAGTATCAAAATGTGTATGTATACTCTGCTTAAATGTGGCATCTGTGTCATAGAGAAAGCACTTCTGTTCTCTGGAGAAGCCGTGATTAATCAGAGAGCCCCATTCTCACAAGTTAATTTCTGGAAACCAGGAATTAAGTGAAATTAAGCTGGATAACTGGATGGTTTCCACGGCTCGCCCAGCTGCTCTCTGTCAGTGTGATGTGCCTGCTGCTTGCTGCAGTATTTGCATGCTGGTCTCTGCTGCTTTATTGCACTTCAGTGGTGTGCCACCATGGCTTGCAGCTTTACAGGCAGACAGAAGATGCCATGCCAGAGGATTTTGCATTGCCTGCCTGCTTTTTGCCCCTCTTGGTGAAAATCATACTAGAAGTTGCTACTTTCTAGCTCGTGCTCTCTTGGAAAATAAAAAATTGGCTTCATTTTTTACTCTTTTTAGTTGAAGTTTTGCACTTTTTCTTTCATCCAGAACCTGATTGTTTCTATTTCTATAAATCTGTCAAAACTGATGACATCGCTGGGAATTTAATTTATAACTTTTTGGCTTAGTGTCTGCACTAAGGCCAGTGGAAGGCCTGAATAGGTGCTGATTTCTAGATGCCAGCCAGGTGTTGATCATCTTTTCTTTTCTCAGCATCCCAGACAGTGGTGCCAGTGGAGAGGAGATCGCACAAGCGGAACATGCAGGTTGCTGTCCAGAGGAAGGAGAAGGATTTTCAGGGCATGCTGGAATATTACAAAGAGGATGAGCCACTCCTCATCCGAAACCTCATTACAGGTGGGGAGCTTGCTCTGCTTCTCTGCCTGGCTGCTCCTTCTCCTGGGAGTTTGTAAACTTGAGATTAAAAAAATTAAGGCAGACAAATAGATCTTCTCAATTAATCCCTCCTGGGGCTTCATGTTTGTGGTGATGGCAGTTTGGGTAGGTAAAGTAGTGCTGCACTAAACGTATGGACCAGGATGGACACAATCCCTTAGGGATAGCAAAAAATGGGATAAACAAAGCAAGGCTACAGTTTTTAGAGCAGGCAGTAACTTGCTGAACTTCGTACGATGTGATAGATGGGGAGGGGGTGGCAGAAAGATAGACCCCTGGGATCTGGCACAGCAGTGGAACAAAGGTAGTTTGGTTTATGAGGTGATAACAGACAGCAGCTAATGAATTTGTGAGCTCTTCTGCACTTCACAGCCTGGTCAGAGTTGCTTCAGCATCCCCTCACTCAGTGCTGTTTCAGGAGTCAGGCTTCTCTGGCTGGGTGTTGGTATTTACTGCAGTTCTAACCCCAGCAGAGCCTGTGAGGGTCCAAAAAGTCTTCATTGAGCAGTGCTAGCCCATTGCTGTGGGCACTGAAGTTCCCCTAACCAGACAGGCTTGTTCTTCAGAGGCTCCAAATGCCCACAGCTGCCATTAGGAGTCTGTATCTTGAGGGAAAGAGCAATTTAAGGTGTCATCAATTCACAGAGAGGATTTATTGTAGGAGGTATTCCTGAAAGCTTAAGGGAGCTGTTCTAAGGTGCTTTGTGTGCTGCTGGGGCAGGGTTTTACATGGTAAAGAGGCTCTGGCTCTACTGTGCATCCATAAGGAGAAATGGGGTGGTGTCACAAACCTCAGGTGCAGGCAGGGCTGCCCTCCCAAGCCCAGGTCCCTCTGTCCTGCAGCTGAACCTCTGTGTCCACTCTGCAGAGAGGGATACAAGTTGCAGAACCAAAATACCTTTTTCCCCAGGGCTGAAAGGAGAGAGGGGTTTGCCTGGGCACACTCCAGCTGTGGTGTTCTCTGCTTCACTTGTCAGTTGAGGAAAATTAAGTTTACCTTTTTTTGTGAATTTCTTTTACTTTATTATTTATGTTTTAAATTCCATTTTATTTTTTAACTTTTGTGAATTTTCTTTTATTTTTTAACTGTCGAATCTTCTAGATCTCAAGCCCCAGGCAGTGTCTGCTACTGTTCCCTGCCTTCCTGCTTACATCCTTTTCATGTGCATCAGACACGCAGATTACATCAATGATGACCAGAAGGTGCACTCCTTGCTCACCTCCACCATCAACGGCATTAAGAAAGTGCTGAAGGCAGGTGTCCATTTGCTTTTGTGTCGGGGTTGAGAGGCTGTCAGGTGGTAATAACCGTGCCCAAGTGTGTGACACTCAGCTCTCACAGTGATCTTTCAAGCCAAATTGCTCTTAGAGCATCCCCTTTTAGAAGGAAAAGGAGAATTGTGATCTCAGCAATAAAATTGAATTTAGAGATTAAAAATAAAAAAACAAAGTTTGCAGGGAAGAGCAGCTAATATTGCTCAGCTGTAGAGGGAAAACTGCCTGATTCTGGGTGGGGAAACTCAAAACTGGTTAGTTTTGTGGTGCCATCACCCTCCACTGAAAGGGAGGTGGGGAATCTCACACGTTTTCACTTTGCCTCTTCAGAAGCACCATGATGACTTTGAGATGACATCGTTCTGGCTGGCAAACACGTGCAGGCTCCTGCACTGCCTGAAGCAGTACAGCGGGGAAGAGGTGAGAGCCTGGCCTGGGGGTGGCATCCCTGCAGGAGGGAGGGTCCTGCATCCTCCTGGCACCAGGGGCATCCCAAGGAGGGAACTTGGTCAGTCTGGATATAGCACGGCTAGCTTCTCCTGGAAAAGCTCCTTAAAGCACCAAGTGGTTTGGGTTAGAAAGGGGCATTAAAACCCATCTCATTCCCCCACCATGGGCAGGGACACCTTCCACTATCCCAGGCTGCTCCAATCCCATCCAGCTCTGGGCACCCTGTGCCAGCCCTGCCCACCCTCCCAGGCAGCAATTCCTTCCCAATATCCCATCCAGCCCTGCCCTCTGGCACTGGAAGCCATTGCCTGTGTCCTGTCCCTGCATGCCTTGTCCCCAGTCCCTGTGCAGCTCTCCTGGAGCCCCTTCAGGCCCTGCCAGGGGCTCTGAGCTCTCCCTGGAGCCTTCTCTTGTGCAGCTGAGCAGCCCCAGCTCTGCCAGGCTCTCTATGGTGGACTGTTTTGAAGGCTGTTCTCTTGGTTTTAGTTGGTCCCACAGCTTTTCACTAAACAGTATTTCACAGCTTGGAATAAGTTTTATTAAAGCTGATCCCATTCAAAAAAATGAGATTATCACAGTTCTCCTATAACATTACACACTGCCACCCTTATAGTTATGCATACTACATACAAAATTTTTCAACAGACCCAAATACTTTTATTTTTTATTTTAGTCTTGGTTTTTATTAGTTATATTGAGCATTCAAACTGTAAGAAAGAAAAATCATAAAATTAACTATTCAGGTTGATAGTTCAAATTCAAAAGATAATTATTTGTGTGTAGAACCTCAGCACTGGATTTTAAAGATTTAAAATTAAAAGTCAAAATATTTTTGAGAATACTTACTAGCAGTTGTGCTCTTGTTTGCCCTCTTCTGTTTGGATAATAATACTGCATTTAAAGAAAATTCTCCCCAGAGAACCAGCTGGGTTAAAACACAATTTTACATTTTTTCCCATTATTTACTGGTTAAATGAACCAGCTGTTTGCTAATTCCATTGGCAATTTGATGCAAAATATAGAGGAGAGAAATGCTTCTGACCAGTTTGCAAGATACTGTTATCTTTAGTTTTAAATCCAGCCCTTTTTTAAGAAAAGGTTTAAAAGAAAATCCCAACCCACTTCACAGTCCTGTCACGTGAAGAGCGTGATGCTCTTCAATTACTCAGAAAAATGGGAAAATTGTGAAATCAACTCGAATTGGGGTATGTTGTATTTTTGCGTTTTGCTTGTCAACAACCAACAAAACCAGTTTCATAGTTCTCATTTTCACACCAAGTAACAGGCAATTAAAGGATCTGTATTAATTAAAACATCTCATTGGCTTCTTCCACTAAAACTGGTATTAATATCTGAGCCCAGAAGGCTGTGAGGCTTAGAGCAGCCAAATGCAGGATCAGAGATCAGCTGTATCAGCAAAAGGCAGGCAACAATTTCAGTTATTTGGGGAGATTTATGAATTTCAGAACAATATAAAATGTTGTCAAATCACATAACATGCAGCCATAATTTTTTTCCCCCAATTTTCTAGAATCTTAATATCAAAATATTTTTTGTTTCCCATAAATAGTTGGAACTTAAAGAAATAAGCATGTAGCTAAAAGTAGTTTCACAGGGCCTAAAATGTCATTTTCTAATCCTGTATGTTGCAGTTAATACAGATGTGCAGATCCTTGATAAGGATAAAGTGAAAAACTGGTAGCTTAATGATTTTCTTCAAAAGGTAGTCCTCTAGTAATAATTTGTGGACAAATGCCTGGGTAAATGAAAGGTGATTTATGAGTTTTGATCGTTTCTGTAATGTACTTTGGTAACATGTTTTGGCATATTGTACTGTAAGGGTGCAGAGGGGTTTTAATGAAGCAGTTTTGATGGACTGTCAGTGGGTGGGATAACGAGCCTGGGTGTTTTAATTTCCTGTTCAGGCTTTCATGACCCAAAACACGGCCAAGCAGAATGAGCACTGCCTGAAGAACTTCGACCTGACCGAGTACCGCCAGGTGCTGGGCCACCTCTCCATCCAGAACTACCAGCAGCTCATCAACATTGCCGAGGGCATCCTGCAGCCCATGATCGGTGAGCTCACAGCTGCCCTTGGGCAGGGTGTTTTTTGGCCCAGATTGTCTGCTCCACCTGTTTTTCAGACCTTTGCAGCATGCCAGCATGAACCATTATCTTCCCCCGTGGTAGAAGCTAATAGGAATGAGGGTTTTTCCTCCACTCCAGAAGATATCTCTTTAGTTTCTGTTGGGGAGGCAGTGGGAGAGGTGAGGTCTGCTTTCCCCTCCAGACCAGGTTTGTGGTTAATCTTTTTATGGGTGGAAATGTACATTATAAGGGAGGAGAGGACTCAGAAGAAGAAAAAGACTCATAAAGACCTGGTTTTTAAAGGGTGAGAGAAAGTGTGAGAAGGGTTATCTCTTCAGCTGAATCCGTGAGGATTGATGTGAGGAATATTCCATCCCTGGGAGTGCCCCAGGCCAGGCTGGACAGGGCTTGGAGCGACCTGGGATAGTGGAAAGCATCCCTGCCCATGGCAGGGGTGTTGGACCTAAATGGCCTTTAAGGTCTCTTCCAAACCAACCTCCTGTGTCATTCTAGGATATTTGTGTGTTTTTAAACTATTTTGTACTATCAGAGTAAACCAGCCATTCATGATCTGCCCTGCTCTCAGTTCTCTCAGCATCCATGGCGTTGCATCACCGAGACTGATACTTGTTCATTGCAGCCCATGGAGGGATCAGTTCTTCCCTCTAGGGACAAATAGATGGATGCAGGCTTTTCAGGCCATTTCCCCCTTTCTTTTCAGTGTCTGCTGTGCTGGAAAACGAGAGTATCCAAGGGCTTTCCAGTGTCAAACCGATGGGCTACAGGAAATACTCCTCCAACTCGGGAGAAGGTGACAACTCGTACAGCTTGGATGAAATGATTCGCCAGCTGAACTCATTCCACAGCATCATGTGTGACCAGGGCCTGGACCCAGAGATCATCCAGCAGGTGTTCAAGCAGCTCTTCTACATGATCAATGCCGTGGCCCTGAACAACCTCCTGCTGAGGAAGGATGTCTGCTCGTGGAGCACGGGCATGCAGCTGAGGTGGGGCTGGGGCTTGGGGCTGGGCTGTGCCTGCTTAGGGAGGTTTTGTTAATGTTATAAGTTGGTGGGAAATAGGAAAATAAAGTGCATGCCTCTTTGCAAATTAGTTAAATCTTCCTTTTGCTACCCTCTCTGCTTCCCATGCTGGATCCTTCTGTGTTCGCCTTGAGCTGGACAGTGGGCACAGCAAAAGCATTTCCTGTGTGGCTATTCTCAAAGCTATCTGGGTACCTTGCAGAATCTTGTTAGCATTTAAAAGCTGTTTAAAAGCTTTGTTTTAATTGTTGAAACTTGGAGGAACCTGAATGCTCTAGAAAAGCACCTCCCCTGTGTTGTTTGGCTGTTACATGGTTCCTCTATTCATAAGGTACTTGGAGTATTTTACCCTGAGATGTTCAGTTTTAAAGTTTTGTCTGATTGTCTCTTGCTACGTGTATCACAAATATGCATCACAGAAAGCCACATACACCAGCACTGCAACATACCTTGAGCCCCAAAGAGGAATTTTGAAGGTGCTACTTCTTATCTCTCAGCTCACATCTTGCCTCGGTTGCTTATCCAGGTTTAACATAAGCCAGCTGGAGGAATGGCTGCGTGGGAAGAACCTGCAGCAGAGTGGAGCAGCACAAACTTTGGAGCCCTTGATTCAGGCAGCACAGCTCCTGCAGCTGAAAAAGAAAACCTCAGAGGATGCCGAGGCCATCTGCTCCTTGTGCACGTCGCTCACGACCCAGCAGGTAAGGGAGTAGGGCAGGGGTTTACAGCACAGGGAAATTAAGGAGTGGGAAAGGGTGGTCTCCTGCTGCCAGCTCTTCAGTGCCCAGCCTTAGCACCATTCCTTCAGTGGGCACAGCGTGTGCTTTTCAGGACTGATGTTACATCCTGGCCCCTCTCAGTGGTGGCTCCTCTCTTACAGTGCCACTGATGGCACTGGAGCTCCAGAAATGTGCAAAGATGAAACCCAGCCCTGAGGAGTTTCTTGTATAAGTCAGAGTTTTGGCGTTTTAAACCCACCTATTGTCTTTAGTCAGGTCATAAACTGGCTGCAGGATGCCCACCAAGGATTCCTGTTTGGGGCAGGAGGTTGAGAAGTGCCAACCTAGGCTGGCTGGATATGACCTTGAACTTTGAGACTCCATTCCAGGAGGACAGAAACTCACGTTTTTTTACTGCTGGATTGACTGTCCTTAATTTGATAATATTGTAGGAAGGGAGAAGTGAGCTGATTTCCAGTGGTTCTTGGAGAACCTTTCTAATGTACCTGCATCACCATGTCCTGAACATGTGTTTTTGAGAAAAGCTGAGGGGAGGAGTGCGAGTGAGGGAGAATCAAGAGAAGTATTGTGGAGGTGACATCAGAAGTCATCCATGTCACCATGTGCCAACCAGGTGGAGTCCCTGTACAAATCTGTGGTCCAAAGCTGTTGCCAATTTGCAGACGTTTGCATAAGAAGATTTTGACAGGTCCACAGATCTTGCAATACCTTACAGCAGGCAAAGAAAAACACCAGGGTGATATTCCTCCTGCTTCTTTTCTCTGCTTTGTCATGACAGATTTTTTGTGGCCATATTATGACAAACTGCTTTTGTGTTCTAGAAAAGTTTGGCTTCTCAAGACCGTAACCGTGTTTTGTTTCCAACAGATTGTAAAGATACTTAATCTCTACACTCCTGTGAATGAGTTTGAAGAACGTGTGACAGTAGCTTTCATACGAAACATACAGGTAAATTTAAAGGGCTGTGAGTTGGAGGGCACAAATGACATCTCTGTAGTTCTAGTGACATCCCTATTAAATCACTGCTAACTCAGGCATTTTATAAAAGTCATGCTGCTGCAGGTTGTCCTGAATTCAGTGCTCTTTGTGTGCACACACACTTACAGCTGCAGGGATAACCAGGCTGTTAATCACAGAGGGCAATAAGCACCCAAATCCCCAGCTCAGCTAATTCAGCTCTTCAGTAGCAACCTGACTGAGGATTAAGGTTGCAGGAGTCAACAGAGTGTTGGTGAAATGGAGTTACTTCTGAGACAGGAGGTAGAAACTGGCAACTAAAGCAAAAATAAACAAATTAAAGCCAAACACCTTGCAATGCTCACAAGGAGCAGGAGGGGGTTCAGCTACCCCCAGAACATACCACTGTTGTTGAGCATCTGAATCAAAGGCAGTCTGGTGTTACCATGTAGTCCTGGTTTTGCTGTGCCAAGGGGGTCATCTTGTTTCCAGGTCCTGTGTCTTTCTTTGTGGTCATGCAGAAAATGTAACCAGGTTCTCCTGAAGCAGTGTTTATACAGTCTTTACAGAAGTTCCTGTAAATACTTGGTCAGAAGGAAAGCTGCTGCTGAAGAGAACAAAATAGTTCTCACTGTTTTCTGCACTGTCTGTAAAATGATGCACATTCCCAAACCTTTGATGGTGTAAAACACAACAACAAAAGGCAACAACTGATGCTGAATTTGTTTTCTTCTCCCACACCCAACAGAAGCAGTTGCAAGAGCGGAATGACCCTCCACAGCTGCTGTTAGACTTCAAGCACATGTTCCCAGTTCTATTCCCATTCAACCCATCTGCCATCACCATGGACTCCATTCATCTCCCTGCTTCTCTCAACCTGGATTTTCTCAATAAAGTCTGAAGAAAGTAGAATTAAGTTCACCTCTCACACCCAGAGACTTGCACCAACAAAAGAAAAAAATCATAAAAAGAATTCAAGAATTCTTTAAATATGGACCAAACAGGCTTAGGGAAGAACCAGTACACAGTAACAAATGGATGCTAAAATGTACACTAAAAACGACACTGGTCTGTATGTGATTTTTTATTTTTTTGGTAATTTGCAGCTCAGAAATAAGGATACTTGAAAAATAGATTTATTTTTTACTGCTTGATTTTATGTTGACATAGCTCAAAGCCCATAATCATCTCCAAAAGCCACTAACAAAAGAGGATGGAAGTGGGAGACAGCTTATTTTGATCTTCATAGGTGTCTTATGACAAAAACAAAATCTGAGACGCTTGTGCTGCCTTGAAGGATGTGTCATTTGTCTAGTAGCAGATGGTGTTGTGTGTATGATAACAGAACATGCAGTTCTGTGAATTGAAAAGGTAAATTGCAGCAGGTATGTATTTATCACACCATAAAGGTAACAGGGCTGGAATGCTGCTTGTTTCCACTGATGGGGAATTTGTCAAATTGTAGGTTTGAGAAATGCTGTTGCTCCTCCTAAATACATTCAGTGCATCTGCTTTGTGGGCATTGAAATAAATTGGCAGGACTTTGTTCCATTGGACTTTCTTACATTACCAAATTTAAGTTAGGAAAGGTTTTGTCCCTAGTGAAATAATCATGATGCAAAGGACTGCCTTAAGCCTTCTGTTTCTGGTATGGCATCATCCTGATCCCTACTGTTGGCTTTCCTTGTGCTTTCAAGTGTCAAACATTTTCATCCAGTGGCTGTCAAGGTTCTTGGACCTCTTACATGGCCAGTATCAGAATCCCATGCATAGATCATGCTAAGGCAATCCAGTTTAATCATCCAGCCCTACCTGTGTTCAGTGGGTTAATCCTAGCTGTAGCTGTCTATGGAAAAACTCCATTCAGTTCAGTAGCCAAATGTTAAGAATCATGCAAATACACAGCTTGGATAAATGAATATTTTTAAAATTTTAGAAGTTCTAAAAGACATGAGATGTTCTAACACACACACACAAAAAAAAAAAAAACAAAAAAACAACCCACCCAAAAACAAACCCTCTGACCTCACCACACAGGTATTGAAATCTGCCCTTCCCACTTCCACAAGAGTCTTGTTTAAATCAATCTTAACTCACCTGCTTTTGTGGTTGCTTCTGTGGTCCACAGCACCATCATGGCTAAGAGCTTTCAGAGAAAAATCCACTCTCTCCATCTGACTCTTCTTAGCTGGTGTAAATCCAAACACAAAATTTATGACCAGGTACGCAGTCTGCTCAGAGATTGAAAGTAGAATGTGAAGTTTCTTGAAGATACACTAACTCATGTCTGCTGCAGTTTCCTTTCTAGGCAAGGACTGTGTTGTGATTTAGGCATCCTGTATATAATCAGTGTATATACAAACTGCAGTCGTCCTGTATGTACCATATATGTATATTACTATCCAAAAAAAAGCACATTTTAAAAGAAACTGTTGAGTGCTCTGCAGAATTATGTCAGTCTGTGCCAGTGGGTAAATACCTTGTTTCAAACTGAGACTGTAGTTTAGAGCAACTGTTACCACTGAAGGACAGACTTCAGGCTAAAAAGTAATTTTTTCAGCCCTAAACCATCACCTATCAAATTATAGACGTTTTGCTCACATAGAGGCAGGACTACCTTCAAACTGCAGTCCTTGAGCATTCACCTCTGCTGTGTTTTCAGTAGTGCCTTCATCCCCCCTTGCTATACAATGTGGGTACAAGCCACCCAATCACCCACAATATCTTTATTTATTTTCACCTACCTCTTTTCACAATGAATGTCTTTGCAGTGCTCTGATTTTCTTTTTTTTTTTTTTTGAGTTGTCACCTCTCCCTTCTTTCCACGCTCCAATAGTCCTCATGGTTTAAAAATAAATAATTCAAAGCAGGGTTCAGCCTTTCTGTAAGGTGGTTTAAACAGAGAGCTGTTGCTCAGGATTCGTGTTAGGTCAGCAGTTTCAGGCAGTTGGGGTCTCTACCTCTTTCTGATGTAAATTATTTGGAGTACAATTCCCAATGCATTGATTAAACCTATGCTTATCACTCAAAGTGACAGGTTGCTGCAGAATCCTCTTCTGCAGTGACTTTGTTGCTGATTACCATTGTAAAATGTGCTTGATGGTCTTCTAGGGGATAATGGTCCTTCACTGGCACTTTCAGGATTGTAATTTATATGTTCTTTCTTAAAAACTCCTTGTATGTGTAGATGGGAACTGAGATTTAATGTCTTGATCTGTGATCACATAGTTTATCCAGTGAGATCCATCTGGAAGAGAACTCTGTATGAAATACTTTTAATATATGTTATCTTTTCTGTTAGCAATTTTTAAAATTTGTATTTAAATGTTAATTTAGTTAAATTGCTGTGCTCAAGCATGCCTTCTTTCCTTACATTTACACTTCTTTATTTAAAAAGCAAAGCATGGCTTAGAGAACACTGGTTCTTCTCCAGATCTGTCTTTATTTTTAAATATTGATTATTAAGTTTAGCGTTTTCCCACTCTGTGCCTTTAGCTGTTTAGCTCAATCACTACTTCTCTGAAATAAGCATTAAAAGAGTGGAATATTTTTATTATTCTGTCACAGAAAAAGGATATAAAAGCCTACATTGAGGAGGTCTGCAAAAACTCTTTGGAGTTCTTGGGGGGAAAAAAAAACCAACCAAAACAATAGTGACTCATGGTGATTTTTGCAAATATGATGGCTTATATCTCAGAAAAGCACTATTAGGAATAAAATTAAATCAAAATGCTCAAATTACCAGCATTACAGAACCAACACTTCAAACGTGAGTTCAGGCATATGCTGGCTGACCGACAAGAAGCATCCAGGACAATGTCCACATTTCATTTTCACCAGAAAGTTCCTTCTTCCTTTTAGTTTTGTTTTTTTTTTTAATTGGCATTTTGTAGCTGAGGTTGCTTGTCTCATCTGATGAAGCTGCTGACTGGAGCTGTTGACTGGAGAAAAAGAACATTACACCTCAAGACTTAATTTTTTGCAGTCCTACACTACAAATATTTTTTTTGGTGATGCAGTTTATTCCACTGGATCTTACCAGAATTTCTTCATACTTGTGAAACAGTACCAAAATGTGGGCATGTTTTAAGCATAGTGGCTGCTTTTCATCACCCTGCAAGTTGAACACTGAAGTCTTTGCAGGACATGACTCCTCATTTGTGTGATTTGCAAAAGGTGCAAATGAAAAAGCTGCACTTGAAACAATGGTTGTTTTCCTCCGTTTTAAATAGTAATTGAATAAAATTGTGCAAACTTATTCTTTCAGACTATTAACTGAAAAATTAGCATTTTATTATTTCATATAAATAGAACCTAATTATAAAGAATTGCATGAACTTCCATGAAGCTCTTTCCTCAAACTTTATTGATTCACATATATATTACAGTCATAAATTGATTTTTTTTTCTGAAACAAATTTTAGCAACGTAGATATTAACTAAAACAATGCAGAAGACATAACCCTGATGAGCATCCAAATTATTTCAAGGTGTGAATGCCAGTGGATAAAGACTTTGAGATTAATTTGAAGTTAGAAGAAAAAAAAAATATATTAAAAAAGTGCTACTATATTGAAATCTTTGGGGATATTTTTTTTTTGTGGTGTGAAGTGTCATTACCTTAAGCAGAAGATATAGCTGCTGTCAAAGCTGAATGATATACATGAGTGAATACTGTAGATGAAATACTACTGCTTATAAAATATTTTTCCATTTTGAACAAATCTGTAAACTACACCTTTGTTTATAAGAAAATGCTTGTAATAGTCACTGTAATATTCAGCTGGGGATAAAAAAAAATTTGTGAAATAAACACTTTTGAAGAAACTGTGGCTCTTGGTCAAAAATGGGAATGCAAAAAATAACCCCTTTCAATATATACTTCTGTCCAACAGAAACATTTCTGAGTAGTTTATAAACAGAAATTAGGAGAATCACTTATGACACTGGAAGATTTAGAAGTTATAACTTGATTTCAGAGGTGCTGAAATATTGGCAGCATCTCCGTGGCCTCCTCTGCACTGGCTCCAGCAGCTCCACGTCCTTGTGCTGTTGGAGCCCAGGGCTGGGGCAGCTCTGCAGGTGGGGTCTCACCTGAGCTCAGGGCACAATCCCTTCCCTTGGCCTTAAATGAGTCTCAGATGAGGGAAGTCAATGGCAAAGGGAGAAAATACAGAAAAACCCTTGCTTCTTTTTAAAGAAAACGTTGCACGTACGTTGATTTATAGATTTATTAAATCATTGGAATTAAGTGGGGAAAATAGTTGAGAGATTATTTTATATGAAAAATGGGAGTCTTCACAGGATAACATTTTTTTTTCTGCAAAATTTACAGCACTTTAAATGTGTCCCTGAAGACATACGGCAATTTTTATTTGTACACTAAATATTTTCAGTGGCTTCTCTGTCTTCTGCCTGACAGCCAGGATGGTTCCACTGGAGCAATTATACAGATAAATCATACTTCAAGACGCATTTTCAACTATCAGAACTGTGGAGGGTGGGTTTTGTGGTGCAGCTTGGAAGTCCAGTTTCGTGGCTGGGAGGGTGGGCAGGCCCTGGCACAGGGTGCCCAGAGCAGCTGTGGCCGCCCCTGGATCCCTGGAAATGTCCAATATCCAATATCCGATATCCAATATGCAATATCCAATGCCAGGCTGGACTTGGACAGGGGCTTGGGGCAGCCTGGGACAGTGGAAGGTGTCCCTGCCATGGGAGGGGGTCGCACTGGATAAGCTTTAATGTCCCTTCCAATCCAAGCTATTCTGAGATTCAAGGATATCTGTGTGTTTTTTCCTATTTCACATTATCAGAGCAAACCATGGATCTGTCCTGCTGTCGGTTCTCACAGCATCCATGGCATTGCATGGTTCCTGTTCATTACAGTTATTCCCTCCACTTACCAACATACAATTGCAGACTTTTCAGCCCTTTCATCCCCTTGTTTTTCAGTGGCTGCTGTGTTGGAAAATGAGAGTATCCAAAGGCTTGCTGGTGTCGAACCGATGGCTGCTCCTGCTCGTCTCCATCTGTGTCCAGGCAAGCCAAAGCTTGGGATTAGGGGCAGCCACGGATTGCTCACAAATTCAGGAGTTCGACCCTCCACAACCCCCTCGAGGAGGTTTATAGATCCCAGCTGTACCAGGGCAGGGTCAGGCTGGACACCAGGAGGAATTTCCCCATGGGAAGGGTGGTCAGGCCCTGGCAGTGCCCAGGGCGGTGCTGGAGTCCCCATCCCTGGAGCTGCTCCAGGAAGGCACTGAGTGTTCTGGGCTGGTGGCACGGTGGGGATCGGGTGACAGGTTTGGATGCTCTCGGAGGTGCTTTCCAACGGAAGTGATTCCATTATTGTCTGTAATTAACCGTAACGCTGTAATTACCTGTGAGGCGGGCGGCGGGGGGACCCCCTCCCCTCAGAGATCCCCTGCCGCCGATTCGCCAAAACCGCGCGGGAAAAAAAATCGAACAAAGCAAAGCAAAATTTTTAAAACAAACAAACAAAAAAACCCCCCCACCTCATTTTAAATAAATGAAACAAAAAGCTAAAACGAGGCGTAGAAATTAACTTTAAGCGAACTGCCCGCTCCGCCCCCCAGCGTGGCGAATGTGCGGGGCGGGCGGGCGCGGCACTCGGCCGGGGCCATGGCGCTGCTGAGGGGTGAGGATCCCGTCCCGCCGCGATCCCTGAGGGGCTCCGGGCCGCCCTGAGGGCGGGCGGGCTCGGCTTGGGCGCTGCCGGGGCTCCTGAGGCGGGGCAGCTGGTGGGAATTACAAAGCGGAGCCCCCAAGAGCCGATCCCGGATTTCCCTCCCCGCGGTCGCGGCTGTGCCTGCACGGGCAGGCGGCTGGAAGGGACAGAACTTCCAAAAAATACCGGGCTGTGTGGGGTCAGAGGGTGGGAATGATCGCCATGGAGTGGGGAGGGGGTTCTGAGGGTGGCAGTGAGATCAGGGGGTGAGAATGGGGTTCAGAGGGTGGGAATGGGGAGTACTGGGTGGGGAGGGGGTTCAGAGGTTAGGAATGGGATCAGGGGGTGAGAATGGGGTTCAGAGGGTGGGAATGTGGTCAGAGTGTGAAAATGGGGTTCATCGGGAGGGAATGGGGAGTACAGGGTGTGGAGATGAGGTGCAGAGGTTGGGAATGTGGTCATAGTGTGAAAATGGGGTTCATAGGGAGGGAATGGGGAGCACAGGGTGTGGAGGGGGTGCAGAAGGTGAGGAGGGGGTCGGAGAGTGTCGGTCACAGCCTCTGTTTCCAGCACTGCTGTACGCAGTAATTCAGTGTTTGGCTCCCTGCAAACAAACGTGTAGCAAGGGGTGCGTGTGTCTGTCATGGAACTGGGAATTTGAGTTGGGTATCAGGAACAGTTTCTCCATGGAAAGGGCTGTCCAGCCCTGGCACAGATACCCCAGGTGGAATTCCCACCCCTGGAGGGATTTAAAAGCTGTGTGGATGTGGCACTTGGGGACAGGGGTCAGTGGTGGTCTGGGAAGTGCTGGGGAATGGTTGGACTCCATGGTCTTAGAGATCTTTTACAGCCCAGATGATTCTGTGATTCTCTGTTTACATGCAGTGACTGTAAGTGACACCTGAAATGACAGTGACTGGCACTTTGTCACATCCAGGCCCTGTCTGTGTTAGCACTGACAGTGCAGGATAAACTCCTTAAGTCACCACAGCACCTGAAAGTGTTGGGTGCAAAGAACTAATTTATGGTCTGCGTTGTTTAAATTCTGTGATTCTTAAAAATGAGGTAAATACACCTTTTAAGGCCTGCTCTTGTATGAAAACAAAACTGAATTTTTTTGCAATAGGGCTTTTTAATCTATTTGACAGCACTTTTCTACTTGACAAGCTGTACCTAAATAATAACATACATGTCAGTCATGGTGTGAGATTGCAGTTCTAAAACCTGTGTAGTCAGCATTGTATTAATTCTGATGGTTTTGCTGAGCTGAACAAGACAGAGGACACCTTGCCCATAATTGTTTGATTTTAGTTTTCTGTGCCTGCTGCAGGATTCTCTCTCATTTCAGTCCACATTTCATATATTGTTGTTGCTTCTTAAGTTCCTTGCTAAGTTATGTTTTCTAGGCTTTCAAAATAGGATCTGATGAAGAATTATTTTCATACCAAGTGCATATGTTGGAGGATTAAATAGTATTTCAATTCCCTGTTTGGCAGCAAGTGGTGAACAAAACCAGTCTCAAAATAGTGTTTTGTAAGGATTCTGAGTGATCTTGGCTTTCTTGCCCCGAAAGTTTTCAGATCTCTATGCATTTGGTACTCTTCTGCCCTCATTCGATGTTTATCACCTTGGAAGATTGCAGAGACTCTGGAATCTTTCTGTGATGATGTAGGACAGAACTAATTAATGGGAATTTAGGAAGAGTTGTCAAAGGACTAAGAGTCCTTTTTAACTCAGGACTTCAGCCCACCCCTTGTTGCTTCTCCTGAAATTCTGTAGATGGTGTAGCGTTTGTGGGTGCCTCTCCAGTCAAGCAAAATTTGGCAGGCTCTGGAGTTACTTAACCTCAGGGAGTGTCTGTGTCCAGGTTAATACAATATAACACAGACTGTGCTCCTTCTGCTTAATCCTCTTTCTGGTTCAGTCCAGCCTTGTCTCTGAGTATTGAGTTATTGTTTTATTGAGCAGCCAGAAGGCGAACTCAGGCACAGAACTCAAGTGGAAATGAGGCCCTCGTTTTCTGCTGAGTCTGGGCTAGTGTTCAGCTGCCTCTGATGTGTGACCTGCCCTGGTTTATTGGCCCCACGGTGCTGTTGGGAAGTGGGCAGCAGTGAGCAGCCTCCGTGAAAGAGAGAGGGGTGGTGTTGATGTGAAAGCAATGTTTGAGGGCAAAGTTTCATCCTCGGCCCTGGACTGTTCATGTGACTGAACAAACAATGTGGGTGACTGACAACCTGGCCAACAGGAAGGAGAAAGAGTTCTTTTAGCTTGGTCAGATCCCCAGGCTGGTCTGCAGCAAAGCTTTGTAACCAGTTAGGGTGGGCACAGTTTGGAGGAGGCAGGGAATCAGTGGACAGGAGGAGTGGTGAAGAATGTGAGTATCAAGGCCTGTTTTGTTGCAGGAAATATATGCCAAGATTAGGTTGGGTATTGGAAGAAGTTCTTTGCCATGAGGTGAGCTGGCACAGGTTTTCCAGAGAAGTTGTGGCTCCTCCTGGATCCCTGGAAGTATTCAAGGCCAGGCTGGATAGGGCTGGGAACAGCCTGGCGTAGTGGAAGGTGTCCCTGCCATAGCAGGGGTGGCACTGGATGATCCTCGAAGTCCCTTCCAACCCAAACCATTCTGTGATAGGAGTCTGAGCATCCTCCCTGCACATTTTAGATCTCTACACTGTGTTCAAACCCTTGTCAGTGGGGAACCTTGACCTTCACCACTTTGGAATGTCCTTATCTAGCAGTCACGCTGGCTGGGGTGCAAACACATGCAAGATGGAGGAGCCCCCTCTCTCTGGCAAAAAATGCCAATACGGATCAGATAACCTGAAATCAGTGCTCATGAGCAGCTTAATGAGCAGGCATTTTCATTTGTCTGTCCTACATCTGCATATGTCCCTGCAGTGTTACCGAAAATAGCTGGGTGTTTGATGGGAGCTGTGGAAACGGGGGTTGTGAGCAATTCGGTTCAACTGGGGGAAAGTTCACAGCCTGCCTCCCACTTGTTTTTCTGCACGTGGGAGCAGAGAGCCAGTGTGAGGGCAGCCAGGAGATTTTGCTTTGGTTCAGAGGTGGCTTCTCCTGAGCTGGAATTTGTATCAAATGCTCCTGACCAGTGCATTTGTACACATGTGCTTGCGCATGGCCTCCTGCCTAGTAAAAACTGGATTTTCTTCTCAGGAAACAGAAGATTCATGCTAAAGCAGCTTAGGTGGTATATGTATTTCTGATGGGAGCATGAATTTTTTTATTAGGGAATGTTTTTCCTCTTAAGCTGAAGTACTCAAAGTTGGAATGTATATATAAAGTGTGTATGGGGGGGGGGGTGTTTATTGTTTATTTTTTTTTGTGGAAGCTATTTCTGCATATAAACCAAAAATCTACTGGTTTTTCCAAGATGAGGGAATGGCCTCTGCTAAAAGCACTGTTCCTCATCTGATTTTTTCACAGGTGTCTACTACAGGACTTTTTAGTGCACTACCACAAATGATTGATGCATGTGGCAGCTTGCTTTAACTCTACATTTGTATCCAACCTTACTTTGTTTTCAAACCTCGCTGTGGAAAGAGGGGTATTTCCAGCATCTGCCCAGCTTTTCTTTCTGACCATTAATTCTCCATGCCTTCCCTGTCTAAAGCACATTATTTATCTTGAGCTTCCTGGTTTCATCTTGCCTACATTTACAAATGTGAATTTAGGCTGGCTTGGCGCTCTCCTATGTGTGAGGTGCTGTGCCTGTGGATAATTTCTGCCCCTATTGCAGTGTGAAAGGGTTAACTTTGCCACTTAATTAGTGGATTGTCTTCATTTTGTTCTGTCTTCACTCAGAGTCAGGATTAAAAACACGAAGGAGATGAATTTTCTTGTGTTGGGGTTTGGTTGTTTATTAAATCTTACATAAAGTACAGAGAGTTCTGCAGCACTTCCAGCTCCCAGCTAAAAGTGAGCAAAGTGGAGAGAAATCCAGCTAGTTCCAAGGTCTTTGAAAGCCAAACAATCCAATAAAGAGCTAACACCTGTATTATTTATACTTTTGACCCAACAACCGAACTCCTGTGACCTGCAGTGCAGCACTGACTGTCCAGCCAAAAACTGCTGCCTGAAATCATGAAGGAGAAAGAAGACAGAAAGAGACAGCACCCAAAAACCTCCAGCTTGTCCCATGCCCATTATTATATTCTAAAAACTTGAAATTCCAAACCCTTCACCATGTGAAATCACACACTTTTATTCAAACTACACCCCAGTGATTTTAACTCCATCATTTGAATTTGGAGCCTTCTCCAGGTCAAAAGCAGAGTTCTGCAGGGGGTCAGTGCCAGACAGCACAGAAAGCTGAAAACTTTGAGGTGTCTGGGATCCACCTGTGGGTCATTTCTGCCCCCTTTCCAGGCGTGTTCATCGTGGCAGCCAAGCGCACTCCCTTTGGGACGTACGGGGGATTGCTGAAGGATTTCTCGGCCACCGACCTGACGGAACATGCGGCTCGAGCCGCGCTGGCCGCGGGCAAGGTCCCTGCCGACATCATCGACAGCGTCGTCGTGGGCAACGTCATGCAGGTTGGTGGCCTGGAAAATCTGCTGCTCCGGGGCTATTTCAGGCACCCTCGGGGCGGCCCTGTAGGTAGGCAGCCAAAGGAAGGGGTGGAAGGGAAACGGGTCAGTAGCAGTTGGCAGTCTGGTGTTTCCTGCTCGTGTTTGAGGGATGTGTCCTGTGTGATTTGTGGTGGTGTTGGGAACAAGGCTTAGCTTGCTTTTTTTAGTGCCAGAGGTAGCTTAAACCAGGACGAGCAGACCTCCTGAAAGTATGTGTCTAGTAACTGGGTAGTTGCTAATCCCAGGTGTGTTTTCCCTATTTTAATGGCTTGAGATGTGTACTCAGTGATCAGTGGTTTTTCACTGAGTTGCATAAAAATCCCTTCCTGTGTCAAGCCTGTAAGTGATTTCCATTTCTCTTGTGTTTCCTGTAGAATTTTTTTTGAGTGAATGTGAGTTTCCTTTGAGCTGGAAGGATACATGCCTTGATTGGCAGAGACATTTGGACAATCATGTCTTTTCCAAAGAGCTTGTGAGGAGAATTCTGTTGTATGCATTGCACAACTGCAGTTACCCACACATACAAATGAGGATTTTTGTTTCAGGCAAGACAGCAAAGAACATTCCTAGCTTTTTTTTTTTTGCTTTGTATTCTGATTTCACCGTTGCTATTAAGGGTGGGGACTTTTATTTTGCACTGCATGTTTCAAGGATGCAGAAGAAGCAAGTAACTGAGAATTGGGCAATAAGCAAAGAAACAGACTGTATTCCTCCTTTGGATTTTCAGCCAGAAGAATAGCTTTAAATTGTTCTGTCTCCTACAGTTACTATCTCAGCTTCTTTTATTCAGCTTTTAAATTTCCACGAGCTGTTTGTGGCCTAGGAGAGAATTACTGGACTCAAATCTCTTGTAGTGCTTTCACATAAAGAACAGCAATCTTCTGATAAAGTTTCTGTTAATTTTGAAAGTTCATATCTTTTTCTTTGTATCATACTTCCCCATCCCAGTAGATTTATTTTTTTAAAAAATTCTGATTTATTGATACTGTTTGATTAAGTTTAATTAACAATGAATGTGTGACTATTTTGAATTCCCCTCTTCAGCAGAAGTGTCTTGATTGATTATGATTTTTTTTCTGAACTTGCATCAGTATTGTACCACTGTGCACAGAACTTTGTCTTTATAATACGTTTAGTCTTGGGCCATATTCCCCAAGAGCAGAGGTGTTCTCTCTGGTTTTGAGAGGTGGATTTCTGCTGAACATACACTGTCTTCTGTCAGGGATGCAGTTACACCATTCTGACTTTCCATCAGGACTTTTTTTACTTTCCAAGTCAAAAAGAGTGAGACCAAACCTCTTGCCTGTTGTGCTTGCAGAGCTCCCCAGATGCGATCTACATTGCAAGACACGTTGGTTTGCGTGTGGGAGTTCCTGTGTCTGTGCCAGCCCTCACTGTCAACAGGCTCTGTGGCTCTGGCTTCCAGTCCATTGCCAATGGCTGTCAGGTAACAAAGCTCTGCTTCTGTTGTAACTTTTGTCAGGCTGTTAACATGTAGGAACATGTCCTTTGTGTTTGGGATAAGTCTTGATGTGGATTTTTGGTAGAGGTTTCTATTGTCCTGCACTGTTTTTTGCAGGAGTTCAGCCACCACAATGCCACGGTTGGTGTTTAAAATCCAGCTAGTGTGGTGATTTTTAGTTTAACATGAGGAGTGCAGCAAGTCTTATGTGGTGAAATGGAGCTCAGCTGTGCAATAGTTGCATCCCACAATCCTATCACTGGACTCCAGGAGTCTTTGGTCTCTTGATCAGTGTTTATATTCTCACCTGCCTAGCTGTGTAAGCAGCAACCTGTGCTTTTTAAGAATGACTTTGTTCAAAGATCCAGCCCTCTCATGGGTTAAGTAGTTCATACTATCACTTCTTTTAAAATTGAAGAGTATCACCTTGTCTTTGAGAAGTTGGCCAAAACCGTTGAGTCAGAACACAGGGATTTTTATTTCATTTGCTCATACATTGCTTTTATGAATACTTGAACATGCAAATTGTTGGTTTTAGGGGATTTTAGGTCTCATCCTCTAGAAGAAAAAACGTAGAGTTAAGGTGACATGTTTTTCCTAGTGCTTTTTGCAAAGCCACACACACGTTTGTCCACACTGAAAAAATCTGCTGCAGAATGTGACCACTTTTATTGAAAGTATGGCGGTGAGGTCCTTTTCAAAGATGGTGTTTCATCAATGCAGCCAGTGCTGTTTAGATGCTCACAAAGTTTTTTGTAACTGTAGGAACCATCTCTGCACTTGCTGCTACACACAGGTTATTAACTACAATTCTCAAATAACTGTTTGGGTTGGAAGACACACCAAAGATCACCCAGTTCCACCCCCCTACCATGGTCCAGGGACACTTTCCACTGTCCCAGGTTGCTCCAAGCCCTGTCCAACCTGGTCTTGGGCACTTCCAGGGGTGGTGTCTCTCTTGGGTAATTTAATGTTCTTTCATTCTAGTTCATAAATAACCTCAAAGTCCAATTCAGTGAAGCGTTTTAAGGAAGCACTATTTTTGGATGCTCTGATGGTGCTTTTAAGAATTGGGGCTTTTAGGTTTTGTGTGCTTTGCCATTGATGAATTAGTGTGTTTTGGGTACTTACTTTGGCAGGTACCTAGCTATTGTCTTCTAAAATTATATTCCATTTTTTTTTTAATTGTAAGGTCTTACTTCAGGCTTTGAAGTGTAATTTATGTTCTTTTGAGAAGAGTGAGAGCTCAACCATTTGCAAACCAAGCCACAAAACTTGCAGATGCCTAATGCCTTTGTTCCTCTGCTCTGTCATGTGTGCATACCCATATTCCCTTCTTCCCTCATGGATACAGTCATTCTTTCCTGAAAGGAAGAAAAAGAGACATGACATGAAGGAGAGAGACCCCAACATCAACAGAAGGGCAAATCCTTCATCAATATACACACACAACTAAGTTTGGATTCATTCTAAGTTTGTTGTTTTGTGGTGGCAACCTCTTCTTTTAAAACAATCACTTTCTTACTCAAACAGCAAGCTGAATCCTAGATGTGTTTTGTTTTGCTGTGTTAACAGGAAATTTGCCTGAATGAGTCAGAAGTTGTTCTGTGTGGTGGAGCTGAAAGCATGAGCCAGGCTCCGTACGCGGTTCGAAAGGTTCGGTTCGGGACCAGATTAGGAGCAGAGCTCAAGGTACTGTTTTTGTTCTCTGAGCAAAGCATTGTTCAGTATCAGGATTGTAGGCACTAAATCCTTGCAAATGAAATTATTGGAGGTTAGATCCAGACTTTGTAGTTTAAAGCATTTATCTAGTATTCAGACAGCATCAAAACAGTAGGTTCAGACCACTTTGTGAAGGGTGCCAGTTTTGCAGCTTTTTCAAAACCATTTCTGAGTTCCTGTTCCATGTTAAACATACCAATAAACTCTTAGACAGAAAATCTAGTTAACTTGGTGCATCCTGTGCAAGTAATATGTACAAAATGTCTGTGAAGTAAAGCACACAGTTTAGGTAAGGCTAGTAATGCTGGCAGTAGGTAGGTAGACTGGTAAAGAACACATATACCTCCAAACTGTGGGCATTTCTCAATTTCAAGGTGGAATCCTGAAGTTAAATCCATGAACAAATAAGTTATCTTTACATTTTCTTCAGAAGACAATTCCTAAGTGAATGCTGTAGGAAATGTACAACAGGATAAATTGATAACTTGCCACCACTTACTCAATGGGTCATAACTGGCATCAAAATGCAAAATTAGGATATTTCGGTGTTTCAGCCCTCTGGGTTTTTTCCCACACTGTATTTCCATTGTGAAGATGGTGAATATGATGTGTGCTTGATTCTGTTCTTATGTGGCACTGGTCCTACAGACTGCACCTTCACAGAGTTACTGATAACACCAAGTAGGTGCAACTGGCTTCTTACCATAAAGATAACTGAATTACACAGTGACAGGTGGATGAATGGTTTATCTTGCAGAACTACTGCTGACAGAGATAACAAAACCCATCTGAACTGGCTGGGCTTGCCTTTATCAGGTTGAGTCAAGGTAGACTTGGGTATTTTCTCCCCTAGGATGTTATACCCACAGAAATCTTTGGCTTTACTAAGGAGATTTTACCAGACAGTAGAAAAAGAACTAAAAAATTAAAGCAGGCTGTTGTGCCTTCTCACAGTGCCTTGCATTTCCTTTTTGGAACCAGACAGGTGTGTTTGCTTACAGTGCCCTAATAAATAATTCAAACAGAAGTGAAATATGCTGAAATACTAAAAATCTTTTCTTAAAGCTTTCCCCAAGCCTCCTGGGGCCATGTGTAAGTGGAAAGTATTGCACTAGAGCACAGTGGAGATTAACTAGAATTGCACACAAGAGCTTGCACTCTGTTTTTCAGTGTGTTTGTTCTAATAAATCAATAAATTATCTGTAGGTAACCTGAATTAATTTTACAAAGGGCCATTAGTTTCCAAGAGACTGCTGAACAGTTAGAAACTGTCAGTAATAAATACAGTATTTCTGTGAGCTTCCTAATTTTCTTCTTCTGATGTTCCATGCAGCTGGAAGACACGTTGTGGGAAGCCCTAACAGATACACATGTTAAAATACCCATGGCAGTGACAGCTGAAAACCTGGCTGCAAAATACAGCATCTCCCGAGAGGACTGTGACCGGTACGCGCTCAAAACGCAGCAGAGGTGCAAAGCTGGTGAGTAAATCGAGGAGTGGAAGTGTTTATGCGACGCTAGTTTCAAGTCTAGTCAGCTTTTAGCATTGATTCAAAGCGTTCTCAGGTTTTCTCTGCCTCTTGGCGTGATTTGTCCTTCTGTTTGCATGCTGTAATTCGTGATTTTGTTTGCCCCTTGGTACAAATAACACACTCCTAGGGTGTGTGGCTTTCAGAGTATACTGAGTCAGGTGTTGCACCCCCAGAAGATTTAGTTGGAGTCCCTTTCCACTGCCTTCCTGTGCCTTCCTCAGGGACATTCCACAGCTGTGGAGGCAGCAAACACCATTGGCCAGTCACGGGTCAGCTCCTGCTTGAGCAGGATCCATGTTGGTGGCTGTCATTTGTTGGTGCCCCTCTGGTGGGATGCAGCATTGTCCCAGGCATGCATGACTGCACTCCATTCTTTCCTCTGCACTCTTCCCCAGTGACTGACATCCTTCTTGTGTGCCAGCACGTGCTGTAATTCACCTAAATCCTTCTGCTTCCTTCTGCAAATTGAATGTTGTTCTAGAATGCTTGAACAGTCAGAGCACATGGAATCTGAAAGGGGATATTTGTATAGGAGCTCTGTTTTAAACTGTTTTCTGGGTGGTTTACGTGCCCAAAACTGTAATTCAGAGGCATTCAGCTTTGGGGCCTCCAACAGCACAAGGACGTGGAGCTGCTGGAGCCAGTGCAGAGGAGGCCACGGAGAGGCTGCAGGGCTGGAGCCTCTCTGCTCTGGAGCCAGGCTGGCACAGCTGGGGCTGCTCCCCTGCACAAGAGAAGGCTCCAGGGAGAGCTCAGAGCCCCTGGCAGGGCCTCAAGGGGCTCCAGGAGAGCTGCACAGGGACTGGGGACAAGGCATGCAGGGACAGGACACAGGCAATGGCTTCCAGTGCCAGAGGGCAGGGCTGGATGGGATATTGGGAAGGAATTGCTGCCTGGGAGGGTGGGCAGGGCTGGCACAGGGTGCCCAGAGCAGCTGTGGCTGTCCCTGGATCCCTGGAGTGTCCAAGGCCAGGCTGGATGGGGCTTGGATGGGGCTGGAATAGTGGAAGGTGTCCCTGCTCATGGCAGGGGCTGGAATGGGATGGGCTTTAAGGTCCCTTCCAACCCAAACCATCGCAGGTTTCTGTCTTTCAGTCACTGTGAAGTTTAGGCAAACAACCAGTAGAATGTGCAGTGGCCGTCCTAGGACTCAGAATGCATTGCATGGCAAAGGTGGACACAAGAAAGAAAGATCTAAACATGGCTTTAGATTCTAATGATGGTGAATTGTAACAGCTGCACTCTTGAAGGGAGATTCTGTATTTTTTCCAATGGTTGTAGAAGAGCTTTTTACAACTTTTCTTCATCATTTATTACCTTTACTGCTTTTTTTTCTTGTTGCCTAACTCCTGTCATTCCTGGAGCCTTTGCTAGAAACTGTGCTTCTTGTTTTTTAGGATTTTACCTTGCTGCTTTTATTTCTACCTGTAGGACCAGATCGTCTTATCTCAGAGTAAGGAGAGAACCCTGTGTGTAATCAGGAAAGAAAAAGGTTTTGAGGAATTTATTGAGAAGCCCAGAGGTAGCTAAACAACATCAGATTTGACAATTTCAGTGTCTTGGTTTTAAATCTGTGTCTCATGTTATATTAGGTGATATGGCCAGATGCTTCTTTGGGCATCTTGAATTGTAATAGGTTATTTAGGCAGCTGAATCCTATTCTGAGATCCTGGCTTGACAGTGCGAGCCTTTGGAGGAGCACCTTGAACAGGATTTTGATTGATTGTTATACAGTATCTTATCAACAGAAACAATATGGCTCAAGAGGTTTTTTGCCCATTCCTCTCTGAGTGAGATTTACATCTCAGCCATCTGAGAAATTGCAAAGCTGTGAAATAAAGCAGCAGTAGAGAGAAATGTATACTAAAAATAAACCTAGTGGTTTACACAAGAAAACCAAACCAAAAGGAGTTCAGCTGTTTAAACCTGAAAGTTTCGGTATTTGAGACTTTTTCTTTGGAGAAGTTTGAGAGTGTACTTGTATCATTTTTGTCCAGTTTCTTAAAATAACAAAAACCACAAAAAATCCCAACAATGTGTAAGAAAAATAAAGCATAGGTATTGTTGTCTCTGAACTTTTGGTTCTAATAGAGCAGAAGCTGTGTGCACATGAGAATATGATTGTTGGTCATGCTGGGCAGTCATCCTGATGGTTTTATCAAGTCCTTTTATTTTCCTTTTTGTGATTGCAGCTAACGATGCTGGCTACTTCAATGCTGAGATGGCACCAATTGAAGTGAAGACAAAAAAGGGTAAAGAAAGCATGCAAAAGGATGAGCACCCCAAACCCCAGACCACTATGGAACAGCTGACAAAACTGCCGTGTGTCTTTAAAAAGGATGGAACAGTCACGGCTGGGAATGCCTCAGTGAGTACATCAGACACTTGGGTTGGGCACGTGTCCCCACTATGGTTCTCCAAATTTATTGCCACCGTTTTTATCTCTCACCGAGTTGGCTCTCCCTGGTGTCTCCTGACGAAAATGACTTCTAATTCTGCAGCTAAATGCCCCAGCTGACTCTTCCAAGCTGCCAGGGGATCCTTCAGCCAGCTCCTAAGTCCTAAAATTTGATTCTGTGGAGTGCCACTGATCTTGCAGTGAGGCACATTTCTTCATCAGACTTGAGTTGTGCAAGTTGGTGGCTGCAGTGGCTGTGTAGCCACTCTGCTTTCTTTTTGGGGGGCATTGGTTACTGAACTTATTTGCTTTAAACCTACATTTTGTTAGTGGGCATACTGCTGCTGCTCATCTTTGTACCACAGCTATGTCCTGTCGCCCCCAAACCACATTTTGCTCCTACCCAGAATATACTCAGTGCTTAGCAGCATGTCATTATGGACTCTTCCTCTCACAGTCATTACCTTAATTAATTTATTAAAGTTCTTTGGGCCAGATAGAGTGCTGTGATCATGCAGTCTGAATTCATGCCTGAAATAGATCATAGCCACAGTGAGGGTGGGTGTCTGCAAAATATCTTTTATAATTAATAGCACATGCATTATCCATTATTAATTGTGTTCTTGCAAGTCAGCAGAATCATATTTCCAATGCAGGGAAGACTTATTTTTCTTTTCTAACACATTGGAATTCATTAAACATTTATCCATATTTAACCTTCTTTCCCCATCCTCAGAATAGTAAAAGATTGTTTTTTGTTGTTTTGAATAAACACTATTAAATGTTAATTATAGTACCTTAGACTCAAACCCCTTTTGGGGGTTTAGTTTAAAGAACATGAGGATTTTTTTGTTTCTTTGTATTTTCTCACTAAGAATGCTTCTCTCTTACTGCAAGGGTGTGTGTGATGGAGCTGGTGCAGTTATCCTTGCCAGTGAATCAGCACTTAAAAAGCACAGTCTTACTCCTCTGGCCAGAGTAGTAGCTTATCACTCAGCTGGCTGTGACCCTTCCATCATGGGAATTGGTAAGTTACACTAAAGCACATCACTTTATAGCATCAAGCAGCAGTAAAATGTTCTTGCTATGGCATTCTAAAGGAAAGGAAAGGAAAGGATGCTTCACTGTGCTCAGGCTGGTGGCTCTGAAGGTGTTTGTGTGTCCTGCTGTCCATCCCACTGTGTCAGTCCATCCCTGTTGTGCAGAGGGACAGATTTGCTCCTCAGTTTGGCTGGAAGTGTCTGACCCACAGTAATAGCACAAGCATAGTCACCAGGCTTTTCTTTCTTCCCCCTTTTTGCTGTCTCTTTTAGTCAAGAAAACAAACACTCAAACATTTTTTTTTTTTTAAAAATCACTAAAATTCACTTTAGTTTCCTATAAGGTCTAAATCCCATGATAAAATGTGTAACTAAGGGTTGCCTGCCTCACCTCTTGCTGAGGGAGTAGTGCCTGTCTGAACACCTTTCAGCAGTGGCTCAGTGGCTCAAGCTGCTTGGATCCCAGGATATTTCATCTTGGATCCCAGGATATTACCATCTGTTCAGGTATTACTTGGCAAACCAAACCCTTTCTTGGTTGCTTTAGTCCCGTATTTTCTGTTTCCTCATCAAGTGTCTCTTAATGCAAACAATCTCTCAAAGCCAACCCAGACACCACAGGATCTTTCCCTTCACTTTAATTTGCAGACAGCGTTGTTTCCCAGCATTGCTTTTCCCCTCTTGTCGTTCTGTTCAGAGGGGCTGTTGTTGGCTGGTTCTGTGTGTCAGTAGAAATGCAAATGAGGCATTGTTGGATTTGTTTTCCTGGTCAGACTGACTGACACAGCCTTCAAAGCAAACGTGGAGGGAGGGTTTTTTTGCTGGACTTTGTGTTGGCATTGTACTTCCTAAACCAGCCCATTCTCTCTAGGTCAGACAACTTTTCTAGCTTGCTTAAAAACTTCATAAATCATATGGAGGATCACTTAGTATCCCAGCTCCTTCACACCACAGCTTGTCCCCAGCAGCTCAAAGAGACCAGATGAGATTCATCAACATGACTGCAGCAGATCTGACAAACGGGAGCTCAGTCTGAGCCACTGTCCTTTCACAAAGTGATAGCAAGTCCTGTCTCACAGTGTTCAGTGAGAGAATTCATTATTTTTAAAAAGAAAGGGGGGGGAAAGTTTACTTGGCTGTCACTAGGGGTCTTTGTATTGTCCACATGAGACCCTCCCTTTACTCTCATGCGTAACAAGCATACTAAAATCCTTTCCTAATAAGATGCACTTAGAGTCTAGTGTTAAGCTGCCTGGGGCTCCCTGATACTCCACAGAACTCTGGACTAGACCCTTTCTTTTAATTTATCTTTGTCTTTGGTAATTTACTTATTTTTATGTTTTTATTCTTTGAGCTATGTGGTTTCAACATCATTTGTTGTAGGTGTGATAGCGTTTAGGATTGTTGGTGTTTTAGAATTGAATAATCAGCCACCACCCCACATCTCAGTGTGTTTCTCCTGCAAGCACGTGCCTGATTAACCCTTCCAAATTCTCTTTGAGTGTGTTTCTTTAGGTGGCTGTGCTTGGGATTAATTTCCCTAAGCAGATTATATTAGGTTGTATAAATCAGCTTTCTTCCAGAGAACGGTGCTGTTGCCAAACTCTTAATAGTCTGTAAACCAGAATCTTACTTTCTTCAGTTGTCCAAGACCTGGGTCTGAGGGAACATTTAATTGTATGGAATAAACTAATTAAATTGTTTGGAATAAACGAATTAAATTGTTTGGTGTTTTGCTAGAAGGTTCTCAGTTATATTAAGAATGTTAAAACAGCAATACCTATTACTGAGCACATGACCAGCAAACTCTAGAGCAGCCTGTATTTCTCCTTTATTGTTTACTGGAGGGTGTAAGCTGTGAGAAAAGAATAAATGGAACCAAGGATGCTGGGGAGGAGAATGCCTTGCAACCATTGTGAAGTTGTTTTATTTGCCTGGGGACTGTCACTTCTCTTGATTTGAAAGCTCTGTGTGCAGCAGTAGTGACACTCAGCTTTCCCTGGCTGTATGTTGGCAAGGAGACAAAGTAGTTTTGAGATTTAGGAGTTCTCTTACTACCTAATAAAGCAAGTGAGTGCCACATCCAGAATTCTTTGGCTGCACAGAGGCTCATGGAAGGGATTCTCATGAGGTTTTATAATTTTCCTACGTAAAACAAGTTTCTAATACTTTAAATAATAATTTTTAAATTTAACTAACTGCATACAATTTCCAAACAGGCCCTGTACCTGCAATTACAGAAGTTTTGAAGAAGGCAGGACTGACCCTGAAGGATATGGATTTGGTAGAGGTGAGATGTTTTTACAGGAGCAATGATTTTACCCCGATCTTTTTAGCAGGAAGATTCCACTCATGCCATGTAGGTGTTTTTGCCTGTCAGGAGCCTGCCTGACCTCTGTCCATCCAGTTGCTGCTGCACAGTCACTACAAAAATCCCAGCACGTGGAACTGGAAATGGTGTGATCACATTCCATGGAACAAAAATATCCTCATGTGACATGACGTTTTACTCCGCTGGCTGGACTGCTCATGTTTTTAATTAGTCATACGTGTGAACCGGGCCTTTTTCTGTCAGACCAGCAGGCTCTTGAAGGACCCACTGCCTCAGAATATATTGTAGGTTTTTTTTTTTTTGAGTTTAGTTGGGTTGGATTGACAGATTTGTGTTGGCTGTTATAAACATGGTTCTTCCCAAAATGACCTAGAGGACCAGTTCACCTCATTTAATCTTGTTTGCACACATACTGCTGAAAGCTGGTGTAACAGTTCTGTCCTTTCTCTGGTGCTTTAGGTAAATGAGGCATTTGCACCTCAGTACCTGGCTGTGGAAAAAGTGTTGGGCCTTGACCCTGAGAAAACCAACGTCAACGGAGGTGCCATCGCCATCGGCCACCCTTTGGGGGCCTCAGGGTCACGGATCACAGCTCACCTGGTGCATGAATTAAGGTATGCTCACAGACAGGAGCTGCTCAGGGTGCCTGCAGTGCTGGTGGAGTTATGCCTGCAGATATTTTGAGCACAGATAGCATGTGGTATGCTCTCCTCACTGAAATGTGTTGCTTTCTGTATGAATTTGCCACCTCTGTGCTGCAGTGCAGGTCCTGCACTTGCCTCACGTTCCATCCTGTTGTCATGACAGCATTCTTTAGTTCACCTAGGTCTGATCCAAGCCCTCAGGAGTCTGTGGGAAGGTTTCCTTTTTTTGAAATGGCCTTTGAGCAAAGTCTGTTCTCTTCTTAACGTGGTGCACTTCATAGAAGCATGGAGTCCTACAATGCTCTGGGTTGGAAGGGACTTCTAAAGCTCCTCTCATTCCACCCCTGCCATGGGGGGACACCTTCCACTGTCCCAGGCTGCTCCAAGCCCTGTCCAGCCTGACCTTGGACACTGCCAGGGATGGAAGAGCCACAGCTGCTCTGGGCACCCTGTGCCAGGGCCTGCCCACCCTCCCAGCCTGGAATTCCTTCCCAGTATTCCATCTAACCGTGTCCTCTGGCAGTGGAAGCCATTCCTCCTTGCCCTGTCCCTCCAGTCACTTGTGCAAAGTCCCTTTCCAGTCCCCTTCAGCTACTAGAAGGGAATGCTTTAAAAGACTTTGTTGTCACCTTCTTTCTCATTTTAGTCCATTTTCAGAAATTCTCTAGGCTCTTTTGGCTTGCTTGGTGTGCTTAGCACCATTTTAATCTGAATTTTCCTTTTTATCTCATGGTAGAGATTACTGTGTCTTTTTGCTTGTACTTGCAACACTGTCTTAGTGCTCAGCCATGAAACTTCTGATGGTTTACACCTTGCAGAAAACTTTTTCTTGGAGTGTGGCTGTAGGAAACCTAGCATATAAAAACTACCTCAGCAGTGTTCAGGTAGCTCAGAAACCAGTTTAGAAATGTTCAGGTAGGGTCTAGTGGAAGAAGTTCCTGCCTGTGGCAGGGGGTGGTACCAGATGATGTCTAAAGTCATTGTTGAAAATATTTCAACATCAGTTGAGACTTCATAATATTTTACTAGAAAAATAACAGCATATACATTCTAAAACATCATCTTCAGCAACACCCAGTTGATAGCTGGTTTCCTCTCATGAAATCAGGACAGGAGCTGCTGTGGTTTCCTGCAGGTAACCAGTCTTCCCCGTTGCTGTTTCTGGGCAGGCGCCGTGGTGGGAAGTACGCAGTCGGGTCAGCGTGCATCGGCGGGGGGCAAGGCATTGCTGTGCTCATTGAGAACACAGCCTGATGGATCCTGGGCACTGCACCCTGTGCTGAACCGCTGATTCCCTGAGAAACCTGCCTCCTGTGACAGCAGGGCATCGCTATGTGCCTTTCCTGCAAGGTAAAGGAACAACTGAGAAGTCAGGATTCTGAACAAAAAGGATTCATTGATGTCTTTCTAACTAAAGGAAGTGCAGCATCAATATAATTTCACACTGATGAAGTATTTTCTAAAAGCCTGTTTTCAATCAATGTATTTCTGTAGGCAAAATTATTTTCATTTCCTGAGGAAATTGCCTGTCAAACTTTCACCCAACCTGCCTTAAAATAGCAGTCAGTGCTTAAACTGCACTTGCTTAAACTTATTTCAGCTACGACACTGTCTGGCACATGTGCCTCTTTTATTATCAGGAAATGTGAAAATGTAATCAGAGACTTTCTGAAGTATATATTGATTGTAGATTGATGGCTATTAACCTGTACCCTGCTGTTCTGCAAGGGAAAAGAACAAAAGGTGGAATTTTCATTGTGCCTCCCAAAAGAATAATAAATATAACACAAAAAGAAAAAGGGCTTGGTGTTCTGTTTGTTAGTTTATTTTAGAAGCAAATCACTGTGAGACTTGTTACTTCTGGGAAATCAGTGTTGGGAATTGGACAGAGTGTTTTTCCTGGATGAGGAATAACTTTATTACGTAGTTTCTAGAGAACTCCAGCAAATCTGCCAGCTCTCTGGGAAGGGTTGTGTTGTGGCCTCTTGTCACATTCAGCATCTCATTCTTAAACTTCCTCTGATAGAACACACGTGTTTCTTGGGTCTGTTGGTGTGGGGCTTTTCTTGGCCAGTTTGGAGGTGCAGTTCTGAGGAAGCTGCCTGGCCTCTCAGAGGCAGTGGAGTTCAAGTTAGGAATCATTGGTCAGCACCAACAAGACATGAGGGTGAAATGAGGTCTTTGTGCTCACTGGAGTCCTTCAGCCTGCTGTGAGCAGCTTGCAGCATGTCTGCATCAGGTACTCACTGGAGAGAGCCCTGTCAGAGACAGCACTCACCTCTCCATAGCACTGGAACAGGAGCAGAGACTTGCCTTTACTCATCCTCTGTCCAGTGACAAATATTCCTTATCTGCAACAGCTTCTTGCCACTCAGCTGGCATGTGAGGATTGTGAAAGCCAGGCAGTTTCTCAAACTTGCCTGCCTAGCCTAGCAGGAAATTCAGGTCAAGGCAAGTGTTGCTACAGCTGATGGATAACAATTGAAATATGCTTATCACCTTCCCAGGCGTTTTCATGGGTGCAGTGACTTTAACAACTGTAGAGATATTTAGCACTCTTTATATGGATTAAAGAAACTCCTGCCAACCCAGCTGCCTTAGGGCAGCAAACCAGATGTTTATCTGATACCGTATCTGTTTTCCTCTTTCTACTCTTATCGTAGTCAATTAGGATTAGTGGGATTTCACTGCTCAGGATACATTTGCGTCGTGGATTTTGCCACATCTTTTGCAGGAGGATTTTTATTTCATAACCAATAGTGCCTTCTGTAATAACCAGTAACTATTTCCCTCTTCCTTCTTAGAATCATAGAAGCATGAAATAATCTGAGCTGGAATGGACCCACAGGGATCATCCAGCCCAGCCCCTGTCCCTGCACATTCACCCCAACAATCCCATTCCTGGAGCAGTGTCCAAACTCTCCTGGAGCTCTGGCAGCCTCGGGGCCGTGCCCATTCCCTGGGGAGCCTGGGCAGTGCCCAGCACCCTCTGGGGGAAGAACCTTTCCTGAAATCTGCTCTAACCTGCTCTTACAGAACTTCATGTCATTCCCTCAGGTCCAGTCACTGGTCACAGAGATCATGGATGGGTGCTGCCCCTCCTCTTCCCTCATGAAGGAATTCATGGGCAGTTCTTGACTGTGGATGATCACTGAATTCTTGTTTTCAGAGAACTTGATAAAGTTTCTCCAGAATCTCATCCCTGTGTTATGATATTCTCAGAAGAATAACTTCTTTCTGAGCTCATCACTGTGTATTTACAGTAAATCCCCTTCATGCTTTATTTAGCATGATGATGCTTAACATGAAGGGGAAAGGAAATCTTTTCCCCTTTTTATCACTCAAATTTTTGGGATTCATGTGTAATTCTAGCCATGACAGCTGCATTTGATCTTCCTGAATAATGGTGTATTTTCTCCAAAATGCATCATGATGTCCACCTTATTTACCAGAGAACATTTTATGCATAAGCTGCAACTTCCAGATAGCTTGACAAATCTGTTATCAACGCAGATGATGTGTGTCCTCCTGCCAGTATCCTTTCTTTGCAGTGTCATCCAACTGCTTATTCCCATATCCTTCCATTTTTATCCTGTTCATTTCCTGTAAGAAGCTCTGATGAGGCGCTTTGCCACGCCCAAGTGAAGCAGTGAAAAATCCTTTCCCATGAAGTTGCTGGACCCTGGGTAGTGCAGCTCTAACACTTGCAGCTTCTCCCACAGCACCCAGCTGAGGTCAGTCAGGTCAGAGTGATGTGTTTGTGGAATCCTGGAATGGTTTGGGTTGGAATGGACCTTGGAGACTGTCCCATTCCACCCTTTCTCTATCCGAGGAGATTGTTCCAGCCTGGCCTTGGACACTCCAGGGATCCAGGGGCAGCCACAGCTGCTCTGGGCACCCTGTGCCAGGGCCTGCCCACCTCCCAGCCAGCAGTTCCTTCCCAATATCCCATCTAAATCTGCTTTGTGCCAATTGAACAGTTGAATGGTTGAGAACAATGACAATCCCTCTACATTCCTCTTCTGTAAGTCCTGGTTTTACTTCTTAGCCTAGAGCATGGCATTCCCAGGTGGCCAAAACCAGGTCCTGTGCTTGGTCCAGTTTGCTGTGCTCCAGAATACAGAATCACAGAATGGTTTGGGTTGGAAAGACATTAAAGATCATCTACTTCCAACCCCAGTGCCATGGCAGGGATTCAAATGCTGGCTTTCTCTTGCTGAGTTATCACTAAAGAAGAGAGCAAGCACTGATATTGGATTCCTGAGCTGATCTTCCACAATACTTAGGGGTGCTGAGCCGTGAGGCTTTGGTCTGAGCTTGTCTTTGCTAGTAAACCCTATCATTTATTACAGAATAGCAACAGAAATACCTGATCCTTGTACTAATTCCCAACTATGTTCTCTGATTTCCTGGATATAACAATGGTAGAACTGTGTTTCTGCCTTTGGGAAATTAAGGCATCTCTGCTGAGAGCAGTTGGGATTAGGGGAATTTAAGTGCCCTGGAAGGAGCGGGAGATAAGAAATGTGTTAGATTTTAGAAGGATAATCGCATACTTTGAGTGTTCTGAGTGCACTGAGTGCATACTTCTTCTTTTTTATGTTTTTTTTTTTTAACCTTTTTAGGCTCAGTTTTATTCTTTACACGAATAGTCTCTATTATGCAGCGTAATGAAAATGTTGATTTATTTCTTTTTTTGAGCCATGCGAGGAAAGAAAGCATGTGTGGGATTTATTGCCCATGTAGAACTCTGCAGGATTTGCTTTTTCAGGCAGGTGTAGCTTTCTACCACTGGGTGGAGCGTTTTAGACACCCTGCAGCTGTTCCAGCCCTGCAAAAGCACTCCTTGCAGTAGCACAGCCTTTCTCCTAAGTGCTTGATAGAACAAACTTTAAAACTGAAACACTTGAAGATTCAGGCCCCATTTCTCCTTTTGTGGTTTTTAAACAGGCAGCTGCCACGGCACCAACCCCAGAGTGTGTGGTGCTGCTGGATTTCCAAGGGCATTGGGAAGAATTTGGTGTTTTACAGAGTGGGTCCCCACTGCAGTTTGAGGGGATGATGATTGATGTGCTACATCTAGCAGGAGATGAGGAGATTCTGTGGTTCCCTGGTCCAGAAAAAAAGCTTATAAACCTCAATTCTAAACAATTGTATGTGACAGAAAGGGAGAAGGCACAGAGCCCTGACTTCCCAGAGGTAGATTTACCTGTTGCATTCCTTTCTGGATTAGATATGAGCAGTTCTGTTGCACTGCTAGTGGAGCTTCAGTAATGAAGATGGGATGTTGTGTAACATTCTATGCATAAAAAATTGCATCTTGAAGCTCCTAAAGTGCACATTTTCAGGGAAGTCTCACTTCATTGTGAGAGTATTTCTATTAAGCTCTTCCTCCATCTGCAAATCCAGACGTTTTCCATCTGGTGTGATGCTGTTAAGCTGGGCAGGGCTCTGTCTGGCCTCTCCACCTGCCAAAGTCTGTGCTGGGATGCTGCAGGGGGATGCTGAGGGGGATCAGAAGGGAAATTAATCCTTCTGAGAGCTCAGAGCTAAGGGTTTAGTAACGGGGATGCACTTCCCCAATTCTGGAAACAGCTACAAGGAGCCTAGTGCTGGTCATGTCTGCTGACTTTGGTACATTTACATGAAAAAGTGAATTCAACAGGTGGGTTGGAGCATGAGTTAAATTTGAATTTAACATATGGTTGTTGGTTTTAGTTTTATACTGGATAAGTATTTCTCATGGAAGTGAGTTAAGATCAAAAGGTAATCTTTTTGGACTTACTTGAGGGAGCTCTTTGAGAGCAGATCTATCTGTAAGAGCCAGTGGTGCTTGGTCAAAATGCTGGAGCCATAGGAATTGCAGGGCAGATCAGGTGTAATCTCAGGCTGCTAATCCACAGCTATTTGAAATTGTCAGCATGACAGACTCCTCCTAGCAGGTATGAAACCAGAGCAGCTATTGTTTTCCCTCTGGTGGTCATATTCTTGTTCTGATTCAGCAAAAGCAGGGCTGTGTGTTCACACCCTGCCTGGGCTGGATGTGTTTTCTGTGAGATCAGGAATTGCCCAAATGTGGCATTAGTGATTGTGAAAGCAGAGCTTTAATCTCTGTGAAAATCAGTGAGACAGGGAGCTGTTGCACAGGAGCTGAAGGCAGCAAGCTCTGGGAGTGAACCTGCCAGTCTGGAGAGGTTGTGAGGCCCAGACAGGACATCAGAAGCTGGGCACACCAAATTCCTTGCTGACCCAAACACAGACATCACACCAGATCCTCTGCATCAGCAGCAGGGGACCTAGAATAACAAAAACAAAAAACAAAACAAAACAAAACAGAACAGAACAAAACAAGCTAACAAACAAAAAACCCAGGAACAACCAAAACCCAAACAAACAAACTAACAAACAAACAAAAACCCCCACAAAATAAGCATCTAGGAGCCAAAACCTGAACCAAGGGGTTGCAAGAAGCAGGAGGAGGGGAAAGGCTTTGGGCCCTCATTTCTGTGCTGCTGCCTGATAACCTCTGTCAACCTATGAAATGTTTTTCATTCTGTCACTAACTAATCAGTTGATAGAACTTGTAGGCACCATCTGACCAAATCTCAAAAGAAGACTCACCCAAGTTTTACTTTGAGAGATTTGAGCACTGACAGCAAACTGGAAGCTCAAAATTTTTGTGGTGTTAGATTCTTCTGCAAGTTCCTCACTGCACTATATCCAAACATGTTTCTTCAGTGTTGAGTGCATGTCTTCTACTTCACATATTTTCTCTAGAAGTGTATTTATTATAGCTCTTGCCAGGGAGGAAAAAATTAATCCCTCTTTATAAACATTTAGCTCTAGTATGAGATACACATTATATAATCAAATATACACGATATAATAAAAAACACTGGCCTTTCTGTTTTTCTTGTAAGAGTATTTTATTTTTCCTCTCTACTGTGGTTATTTATAAATAGAGATTTTTCAGGTCTTGAAAAGGAATTTGCAAAATCTGGAGTGTGAAACAGAAGACAACATAATTTTACACAGGAGGAAGAACTTAAGAGATGTCAGAGCACTGAGAAGTTGTATTTACTGGAACATTAATTGTTGGATTGAGCATGAAAAAAAAAAATTTCAGAAGCTCTTCACTCACCAGGCTAAAGTTCCTCACTTGTACAAACTAAAGATGTCCTCTTTTAATAAAAGTACATTCACCAAACTCCAGAAACTTCTAAATCACCTTAAAAGTAATTATGAAACTGAATTATGAAAGAGTCAGGAAATCTACAGTTGCTAGAAGGGTAAGATTACTAACCTGGAGAAAAGCATTGTGAGGTTGTGGTGAGCGAAAAGTAGAACATTTATGACTACTTCTACAACAGTGGCAAGTGCCAGTCTGCAGATAAGACCCAGGAGAGATTGTAAGGAAGTAGAATATGGAGTAGGCTGAGCATGGAGTAGGATATGGAGCATATATTGAGTATGGAGTAGTTAGAAGGTGAGGGAAGGGGCAAGAATGGGTATGAACCAAGAACTCGCTGTGTCAGGTGTTGGATGCAGCTACACAAACACCAGTGTTTATTCATTAGTGCTGATTCCAAAGGAAGGGTGAGGTTCAAGTGCTATGTGCCTTCACCAGGGATGTCCTGCCTCTGTCACCAGCTGTAGCATTTTGTCCTGGAGACTGGGAACCCCGAGTCCTGGTGCTCTGGGCAGAGGTGTGTGCTCCAGGGCTCTGTGCTGCTGTTTTCTCTCAGAACAGCTTCCAGATACCACAGTGGAGACCCATGACTGGTACAGCCAAGCCAAGGTGTGCTCCTTGCTCAGGTCTTGTTTGCTTGAGGGCTGGTCTCTGTCTTTAGCCTTTTCCTGCTCTGCCCACCACTGGGGTGGGAGGAAGGGTCATAGAAAAATGCAGATTTTAGATTTCCTGAGAATGACTTGAGAACCAACCAACCCCAAGGAATTTGCGGTATGTTGCTACCACCTGTGTAATTCCCGTCTAAATCACTGGAGGAGGATGATTTCACTGTGACTCCCCTGGGCAGGAAGGGGGAGTGTCAGTGATTCCCATCCCTGTCCCTGTGGTGGAGGATAAGCAGCTTGGGGCTGTAACCATATGGAGATGTTCTCCTTTTCCTTTCTTTGCACCTCTCCTTCCCTGCTTTCCACCTTTCAGTGTGGTTTGGGCACTGGTGCAGTTATTTGGCACAAGGTTTGGAGGCAGACAGGAAATGAACAGTGAGCAGTGAGCTCACTGCCATCCCTCAGCCTGCTTCTCAGAGAGAGCAGGAGCCAGATTTTTGTGTATCAGGAGATTCTTTGGTTTGGTTTGACACTGCAGGTGGTCCCCTGTCATAAAATCAGGGAATGTGTGGGTTTGAAAGGGACTTGAAGCCCACCTTCTTCCACTAGACCACGTTGCTGTCTCCTATCCATGGGCCTGAGGAATTTACAGCACAAGAACTAGAGACATTTGGAATTGAGGAGCAGCACAGGCACCCAGAGGCTGAGTTCCCACCCTCCTCATGCTCTCCTGAACACATTCCCCTTGCAAATTTTGTAGGTTGTTTTTGCCTCAAGCCCTGGACAGAATCTGGGAACAGGGCTATTAGAATGGGTAAAATCTGAACTTTAAAAAACTGTTTTTTCTGTGCAATGGAGTACATTGAAATTCTGAGAGGCCTCCCCTGTGTGAGATACCTCGTCAAACCGTTATTTACCACTGGAATTGACCGTGGAATCATGGAATGGTTTGGGTTGTCAGGGACTTTGGGACACCTTCCACTAGGTCAGGTTGGTCAGAGCCCCATCCAGCCTGGCCTTGGATGTTTCCAGGGATGGGGTGTCAGGGGTGCACCAAATGCCTGGTACAAAGCTGTAGCACACCGTGCAGTGTGGAGATGCCAAAATCTGGTAGGCTCTAGACAATGAGCCAAACCCTGACTTTCAAGTTCATGGCCTTGATCTCATGTTCCACCTGTGCTTATTCCAGCACCAGGCTGGCTCCGTGGCCCTTTTCCAAAGTGCCTCTGAGCAGCTGAGCTCTCCTGCTGGCCTTGGCCACTGCCAGGCTGCAGGTGGGGATCTCCCTGGTGTGACTCAACCCTGACACTCCAACCAGTCACCTGCAGCATCCACAGCTGAAGCAGCTCCTGATCTGCCTCTGACAGAGGGTTCCAGGTGCCAAAAGGGGTTTTCAGTGCCCAGGTTCCTCATCCCCCAGGAATGGGGATGGGGCTGGTGCTATGCCAGGCAGGTTTAGGCTCATGAGTAGCTCCTGCAGCTCTTCACTGTTCTGTGTTTGATTCACCTCTGAAAAACCTGGCACCCGAGCACCACAGAGCTTCTGGAGGAGCACAACTGCTGTGTGAGCACATAGTCAGAGTCCCAGGTGAGGGGAGGTAAGGTTAAGTTGGTGTGTGCTGCATCCACAGGGCCCGATTAGGAAATGAGTGTTCTCACCAGTTGCTGAACGAGTGCGTTTTTACAGTGTTGTTTGTCCCAGGGGAAGTGTTATTTATTACGTAAATTTATGATTTGTGAGCTCTTTTGAGGCCAGAACAAGGGTCAGTTTGACATGTTTTGAAGTGACTATCAGCTGTTTAAAGCATGGATTTCGTATAAATAAAGTCCTTTAGGACATCAACCACCAGAAATATGCTGAAGTTCGTCAAGGTTTTTGTTAATCTACTAGGAAACTGGAGCTGCCTGTGCCCTTTTCAGCCATGAGAGTTTGAGTTATGAAAACAAAGGAAGAGCTCTTCACAGGGAATGTAACATCCCAGTGATGGCAACTGTGCTTCTAAAAATGTTTTATGTGACTTAGCTGCCTGTTGCAGGTGCGTGCGCAGTGCTGATAGCTTGGCCATGCAGTGTGAGCTGAGGCACCACTGGCTTCTGCAGGTTGGTGGTGTTCTCCAAGATCACCATGTGCTGAGAAGAAGTAAAAGAGGTCTCTCTCCTCTTATTTCAGGTCTTGATGCCTGAATGATAGGAGTTTTTTGCAGCCACTATTGCACCATGGTGTACCTGAGTGAATGTGGTGTTGAGTGTTGTAGGACTCCTCCAGTCTCAACCCTAAGGTTACGTGGTAGCTGTGCAGCTTGGTACTAGAATAAGCAAAATTAGATGTGATTTTAAAGGGCAGTTCAAACTCAACACCCTGTTCTTCCTGCCCTCCAGGGAGGTGTCAGAGATTGTGGTTGTACCGCCAGAAGAAACCCCTTCCAGCCTACTGCTTCCCTATGGGACAGGGTTCAGCCTGCTCATCTTCCAGACAAGAAACCATTGGTAGTGAGGCTTGTGCCCTTCCTGAGGAACAGGGAGAGAAAAACCTGCATTCCTTTTCCTAGTGAGGTGCAGAGTTACATCACTGTCAGTGCTGGGAGCTGGATTTGTGTCAGTCACTCCTCCCCGTGTGAGTGTACTAAAGACATCCAGAGCAAACATTTGGAGCTGGGGATCAGCCTGTGGCACAGGGCAGGCCCTTCTCCTGGGTTTGACCTCTTCATTCCCTGTTCCAGGTGTGCTTCAAGCCCTTGAGTGTGCACAGCAGAGGTGCCTGCTGGGACAGGGCTGTAATGCCCTCGAGGTTTCAGCAGCGTGGACAAGCTGTTCCTTGGAGAAGAGGTTTCTCCTGCTGTTTGTTTTGGACTGTGCCCCTGGTCTTGCTCAGCAGCAAGCTTCCCTGGCAGGTGGGGAGCACTGGTTCTACCTGCTCTGTTCCTCCCACAGCTCTTCTGCTTGCCTCACCCGAGGTCTGCAGGCTGGAGGGATGGGGTGGAGCGTGTCCCTCCAGGCTCAGTGCCCTGGGGATGCTGCCCTCGCCCGAGCAGGGCAGCAGGAGTGCGCTGCGCTGCTGTCACCGCTGCAGAGCTTCTCTGGGGTGACCTGGGAGAGCTGACTCCTCAGCTTCACCCCTCGACATGCCCCGAATTTCCTGTGTAGCTGCTCTGGCAGGGTTGTTCCTGCGTGCAGCTGAGGCGAGGCTGTTCATACCCATATTTGTGTTTGAGGCTGTTCAAACCCAAGTCTGTCCGCATGCAGGCTGCCTCTGAAAAGGCCCAGCTGTATTTGCAGAGCAGATGAGTATCTTGGGTGCACTTTGAGCTGAGGAACATGCCACATCTTGCATGGACTGCACACATGAGACCTGTGCATGCCTGCAGTCGCACCACATGATGGCCTGAGACCCTCTGATAAAGAGGTGGCTCAAAGTTAGGCTGAGCTTTGCCTGGGTTCTTGATCAGCCTGGGACCATGCAGAAACCCATCCTTGGATGAGGCCATCCGTCTCCTGAAGGAAAGGGATGGGGATACCAGGCAAATTAAGCTTATAAACCTTGGCTTTACAGTGTTCTGCAGCACTTGTGGTCTGGAGTTATTTATTTTTTTTTTTCCTGCACTCAGTGAGGTTGGGGTCAGGTCCTTAGATGGCTTTTGGAGTGAGTAGGGAGCTGGGAGTTCAAGGTTCACTGTCATCCACGAGATGTGTTTATGTTTGTCCCTAACTCCTTTTGAACAAGTTATGCAATGAATTCTGCAAATTTCATTTCCACTAATAGAAAGGCTCAAGAAGTGGAAACGAGGATGACGAGTGGGTCTTCAGGGACAGTGTTGTAGGAGCTGGGAGACTCTGTGGCAATGTTGCAAGTAACAGTCCTGGGAGGTCTGGTGCAAAATAAGATAATAAGGGATTTTTACTCATCAAAAAACTGTGTTTTACAAGCCTGTTTTAAATTTTGTAGACAAGGAGTTTAGTACTTTCATCAGAGAGTGGTAATGCTTAAAAACCCCTTACTTACAAATTATACTTATTTTAGTATTCATGCCATTTGTGCTGCAGCTCCCCTCTTTTTGTCTTTGCTTGTAGTTAAAGCGAGATCTTGGGGTGGGGAGGAGGAGGACAAAAGACGAAGAAAAATGTGAAGATTAAAGGATGTTACAGATCATCCCAGTACCACAAAGTGTCCCTACCAAATCATACTTAATGCTTTACTCATCAAAGGCAAACATGTCAGCTCTTTCCAGCTGGCTTGCTATGCTTGGGCAGTGACACATCCACCCAGAGTGGGATTTTTTGTGGATTACACCTCTCAGAAGAGTGCACTGTGGTATTGTTGTCTGGCTTGGACTCTCTCCATCTAGGAAGGCATGTCTGAGTTGTGGATTCAGCTCACAGCCTCCTTGCAGCGCGCAGCCAGCACTCTGCAAGCCCGTCACTTTTGGTAGGATTTCAATTTGACTGGGTTTATTCTGAAACGCTGCCTGACAGAAAGGATTTCCCTTTGTGCTGCTGTGGTGTTGCACCAAGCTCAAAACTGGGTTGGGAAACTCGACGCTGCTCTTGTAAAACAGCTTTCAGCGATTACAGCAGGAGATAAAAACTCCGGTAACGGCGGGGAGAGAAGCAAAAGCAAGTGGAAGTCGTTAAGAGACGTAAAAAAAAAAATTTAAAAATTAAAAAAAAAAAAAAAAAAAATTTAAAAAAGAAGGATGACTTTGCAGCATCCCCAGCAGGTCCAGGAGGACCGGGCAGCGGTGCCACGGCTCCGGTGCAGCTGAGGTCAGGCTCGCAGCCCGTGGGTGCTGGGATGTGCTCATGCCTCCCTCCCTCGCTCCCTCCCTCCGGCACCATCCGCAGCCTCCGACCGAGATTGGCTGCGGCGGAGTCAGCCCATATCTTACTAGAGGGAAACTTGAGACCCACCAAGCCCAAATGTCAAATGCTGCTTAGTCAGATGAATAGCAGCACTCACCAGCAGCCAGGCCCGGGCGCTTTCCACATTTCATCAGGGGCAGAGTTTTGCGTCGAACCTTTGTTTCTCAAAGGAACGTGTTAAAAAAAAAAATTAAATAAATAAAAGAGCCTGTGTGGAGCTGGCAGCGTGCGTGGAAAACCAGCATCTGCCATGTAAAAAAAAAAAAAAAGAAAGAACAAAAGCAGATGAGCTTGGACCCCTCTCTGCTCCCACTCTGCTCCCCATGCAGGTTCTCCTGACAGCTGGATGCTCAAAATGCACCAAACCCTCGATCCTCAGCCTTGTGTGGGGTTTGCAGTGCAAGACTCCAGCAACAAAAGTGAGGGCTCTTTTCCAGGACTTCTCCCTCCCCTGCCTTGGATGCCTGAGAGTCTCTTGGTGGTGCTTTTGGGTTTTCCTTGCTGCTGTCCCACTCTGCGGAGTGCCCAGTGTGCCCCCAGTCTGCTGCTTTAAATTCTTTATATTTTCTTTTCCTCCACCCTGTTAGACCCTTTTGTGAGGATTTTACTGTGGTTCCTGCCTGTGCACCCCAGAGATGCTCATTTCAGAGTGGTGCTGCTCTGGTAGGGCTCAGGATATCTGACAATTAAAATACCCCAAGCAATCCATCCCAGCAGAGAGCTTGGGACCCTGAGCACCTTCTTTGCAGCCACTCCTGCCTTTCCATTTGGAGCCAGGCAAATGGACATTGCTGTCCTGGAGGGTGCTGGGGGCTGGCAGCCAGCAGGGCAGGTTGCCCTGGGGGGCTGACACAGCACCTCAGGTCAGCCTGACCTCCCCAGATCCCTGAGCAGCAGCAGAGCACTCAAACACCCTTCCAGGATTACAGCCGTGATTTTTCCAGGGATTCCAGTGTGCTTTGGATACAAGGCCATGCATTCAGGAGTTGTGCTGAGGGTGGGATACCTTTGGTTTAGTTTCAGCCCCCTATTTAATTTTGGCACTTGAGTGCTTTCTGTAATCTCTGGGGAGAGAGCAGGGCAGACCTGCACATAGCAGCTATTTTAATCTGGGTTTAAAAAGAATCCAAGATCACTATCAGCGTCTAATTTTTAGATGGCTTATGTTAGGGGAAATGAATCTCTTCCTTTGCATCTGCTACTTGCAGAATATAGATGCAAATGTCTGCTAAATGCCTTCAGCTTCTCTCCTCTGCAGGGGTGGGAGTGTGGGACAAGCTGTGTCTTTTGAAACGTGAGATTCTAGAGTTTAAAATGAGCTTTCTGGAGGTTTTTTTCCTGGTATTGTGTCTTTTTCTACAACTATACACTCCAGGATTTAATTTTTCTCCTTTTTTTTCCCCCCGCTATGTATTCCAATGAGGTTGATTTATTGCAAACTCTTTGTTTGTTTCTAAAAACTTGTGAACGTGGAATATCAGCTCGAGTGGTGTTTCCCATCTAATAACACCTGGCTTGCTTGAAGAAAAATGATGAAATGGTCATGGATGTTTGCAGGCCCCGGTGTTCCCAGGGATGGTGTGTCCCTAAAACTGTTTCTCCCCTTGGAAAGCAACTGGGAAGGGATGGGTGTTGAGGCAGCCTGGTGGAAGGAGGGCACTGACAGGCACTGGAGTGGCTGTGTGAGGGTGGGAGCAGGTGGAAATTTGGGATCTGTGGCTTTGGCCTCGGAGCATCACTGTGGTTCCATCACTGCAGCTCACCCCCCCTTCTGTTCCTTAACCTTCACAGTTCTCCCTCCCACCTTGGAGAATCCTGAAGGACTTCCACAGGGCAGCAGGACAGCAATCTGAGGGCTAATCAACACATTCCCCTGGAAAAACAGCATATTGAGAGACAGCTCTATCTTGTGCATCAACACTCTCCCAGGGAACACGAAATTCTGGAGCTGTGTCTTGAAGTCCCAGCAAATTTATAAATCTGAGATGGCAAAAAGAGTGGAATTTGTGTTTGGCCTTCAGCTCTAACAGTATCAGAACTATTTTCCTTTTCCTTCCCTGCAGTGTTCTTCTTGCCTTCAGGGTCTGTTTATTTAGGGAAAAAAAAAAAAAAAAAAGCAAAGATTGGTGAAATCTAAGGGAGCTTTTACACAGCAAAAAAAAAGTGTTGCAACTGGCAATGTAAATAACACACTGTGTTTCTGGAAATTCAAGTACAGACTGCTTGCACAGGGCTGCCAAATGATGCATGAACTGTCCTTGTTTCAAGAAATCAAGAGAAAATATTTCTGTTGTATTGGAAGAAAACATAATTAAGATGTGATAGAAAGAGGCTGCAAAAATTATCCAGCTCTAATCTTTCATATGTGTTAAGAATGGACATGATGCTGCATCCACAACTTTTTAAATGTAAAAATACTTTCTGCATCTCTTCAGGGAAATGACAGATCTTTTGCAACAACAGCAGTGACATTATCAACAGGTTTAAAAACATGGAGAAAAACTTTCCAAAACGGATTACATCTTCCCCAAAATTATCTTTAAGTTCTTAAATAAGTAAAAAGATCTTTTAAAGAGCACTTAGTAGCTCTAATAAATGCTACATTTAATACTAAGAGGTTTAGGGTGTTTTTAAAAATTATATATAGCCAAGTGCTTACAAAGGTGTGTAGCTTTTGATAGCAGGTGGACGTGACTTTTGAGTGTTCTGGGATTCATTTACTCAAGGCAAGGTTTTCTAAACAGTTTCTGGAATCTGATTGTTTCTGTTGATAGCAAAATAAGTGGTCTTCAAGAAATTCTGCAATAATCTAAATAATATTTTAAATTAATTTTTTAAAATATTGTCCTTGAAGACCTTTATTGGAGAGTGGGGAAGATTATTTTTGGTTTTATTTATATTTTATTTTAGAGAAGAGTAAAAATATAACCTGTTTGATGCCATGATCCCATAAAACATCCAGGGGCAGCTACCCTGATGGGATGTGACTGCCTTGTGGCTTTTTTGAGAGGGTTTTGGATGCAGAAAACATAGCTTCTGCCTAGACAGGAAACACTGGGGAGTGTTCAGCGTGAATAAATGGGAACACACGGAGACAAAAATAAGCTGTTCATTTTCCATAGGTGCTCCAGCAGGAAATCTCCAAGTTTCTTGGCATCACTGCCAAGCCAGGGCTTGTCTGTGCAGTTTGGCTTCCTCTGCCTCCAGGAGTGTGGGGTGTAGGGCTGGGGGGAAGGGGAGACCTTGGGAGGTTTGAATTGAGCTTTTTGAATTGTGATAAAGTCTGAGGCATTACTAAGAAATTAGATTTTGCATTAGGAGGGGGGGTAAAGGAAAACTGATCTCTGTTTACGAGCAGTCAAAGAGGGTTGAGTTACACCTAAGAGCAAGGAGCCAAATAAATGGGCTTGTGGCATTCTGGGGTTGGGAGGTGACAGAGGCACTGATGGGCAAATGGGGGGGAAGGAAAAGGTCTCAAACATAGGGAGAGTGGAGAAATGGAGTCTGCATTTTAAAAGCTGGCACAGCTGGGGCTGCTCAGCTGCACAAGAGAAGGCTCCAGGGAGAGCTCAGAGCCCCTGGCAGGGCCTGAAGGGGCTCCAGGAGAGCTGCACAGGGACTGGGGACAAGGCATGCAGGGACAGGACACAGACAATGACTTCCAGTGCCAGAGGGCAGGGCTGGATGGGATATTGGGAAGGAATTGCTGCCTGGGAGGGTGGGCAGGCCCTGGCACAGGGTGCCCAGAGCAGCTGTGGCTGCCCCTGGATCCCTGGAGTGTCCAAGGCTGGAGCAGCCTGGGACAGTGGAAGGTGTCCCTGCCATGGAATTGGATCATCATGGACATTAAAGTCCCTTCCAACCCAAATTCTTCCATGATTCTGTGGTTCTGTGATTTCAGTATTGCTCCTTCCCTGGAGCATCTCAGTTCTTATTCCACAGAGGGAGAATCTCCACCAGCCCAGGGAATGAGGGAGAGAGGAGCTGGGAGATGCTGGACACAAAGATGGGATTGGTAACCATTCTGTTATGTATTGCCAAGGTACTGGTGGGAAGAACCACAGCCTAGAGCAAGTGCAAAATACTGCTCCAGATGCTGAGGTAGCTGCCACCAGAGCCACATTTTTGAGTTTGGAGAGTTACAGCCAGGGGGAGATGGCACAATGACATGCAGCAGTGCTGTGACCTGCTATGGTCTCACCTGAGCTCTGACAGTGGCAGTCAGGAATTGGAAGTCTAAGCAAGATGTCCCAGCTGTCACAGACTCAGGTCACAGATAAATAAGTTGGTATTTTGAGTGTTGATCCCCAAATCTTGGTCCAGAATAAGAGTCATTCTGTTCACTCATTAACAAGAATAATCCCATGGATGGGTCTTCATGGCTGCCTCTGATGGAGGGAAATGAGGCCAAGAATAAAACAGGAGTGAAGATTAGCCCTGGTTCTTTCCCACCAGCACAGTTATGTGTTGCACTTGCATCTTTGCAGGAAGAAGCTGCTGCTTGTGACAGCAAATCACTTTCTTTTCCTGATCCTAACAAAATTTTAGCAGCTGGGCTTGCTCCCATGTTGAGGCAGAGCTGAACCTCACCATTAGTTTCAGAAAGTGCTTTGAGACAGCCAAGGACACAATAACAATGTGATCACAGCCTTTTCTGCACTGGGTCAGGATCTAAACTGCTCAATTCCTGCTGTCTGCACCAAGTTGCTGGAAATGAGCTCTGGTCATGCAGGAAAGTAGGGAATGAGAATGTAAATGTATCTAAGGTAGGAAATATTATATAAAAATATCTGAGCTGGGCTGAGAATGTAAATGTGTCTGTAAGGTAGGAAATATTATATAAAAATACCTGAGCTGGGCTATCAGACCAGCCCCCCTCTGTGCTGTAACCTCACACACCTGCATTTGTGCACTCATCCTGCTTGTGCCAGCAGTAGTCAGGGACTAACTCTGGGCCTGATAACCACTGTTTTGGTACATTTGGGCTTTGCCAAAGATCTTGGTTGTGCCAGGGGATGTGAATTTGGCCCCAGCATGGGCTGGGACCTGCACCCATCACACCTCACAGCAGCTGAACCTGCCTGTGCTCCCCTCCTCCCCGGGGCCAGTCCCCAGCTTTATTCCCACAAAAGGCAACTGAGCTGTGATTGCCACGGAGCAGCCCCAGGCTATGCCAGGAATCCTCCTCTTCGGTGGCTGAAAATACCCAGGTTACTTTCCCAATGACAGCTGATTTCCTAGTTTAAATTTAGGGCTTGAGATCACCGTGAGCAGGCAATGGGTGGATTTTTCCTAATGCAGCTGCGGGGGAAGAGGTTGTGCTCTGTGCTTTCCCTGGAGAACTTCGTTTTGCAGAGGTGTTTTTGAGTTAATGTGGGTTTTACTCTGGATTTTGCCCTCCTGGTGTCAGTCAGTAGGTGTTGCTAAGGTGGGAATCCCAAGAGGGAGATCAGCTGATGCTCTTTTGTGACATTTTTGTGATTCTCCTTGCCCCTGACATCAGGAGAAGCTCTGCCCAGAGAGGCTGCAAAGTCTCCATCCCTGGAGGCTTCAGTGGATCAAACCCTGAGCAAGCTGGTGTGGATTCAGAGCTGACCTTGCCTGGAGCTGGGGCTGAGGCTGCAGAGCTCCCCCAAGGACCATCCCAACCTGAATCATCCTGCCAGCCTCACAAGGAGGTCGTTAGGTGAGCTTGGTAATTAGCTCTGGGTCTTTCCCTGGTGAGCAGCTGCTCACTTCAAATTTGGGAACAAGCTTTTTATTTCTTGTACCTTGTCCAAAGGAAAGGGAAAAGCCCTGTGAGCACTGCAGCTAGGATGCCTGATTTACCATGAGTTTGTGTCTTGATGTTGATTGACTTTGGTGCTGAGGAAAATACGAGCTCTGATGAAAAGCTCCCTGATGGCCAACACCTTTTAAGAGGTCCCTGGTGTGTGTTTCTCCAATTTTTAATAGGATGTGAACCCACCGACTGAGTCTTACTCTGAATGGATAGACTTATAGGGTCTTTTTTTTTCTGACTCTGTTCTTCCCAACATAAACTTTCAGAAGCCTTGTAGAAAAACTGGTTCCTTGAGATCTCTCCTTCTTTGTTGTCCAATTTGCTTAAAAACTTTCTGGCCTGGGGCACGCTGGAAGGAGCTGGATCCTAAACTGCTCATCTACATTCACAGAGAAAGCAGAGCTGCAGACAAACCCCAGACCTTCTAGGCTCTCTTGTGTCCTTGGCTGAAGCCAGGACAGACACTGACCTCTTTGAAAAGGTGACCCTTGCTCAGGTTTGTGCGTGAGAACCAGTATCTGTCAGCTTCTGGCGGTGTATTTCTTTGTGTTGAGAAAACAACCCATAATATGACCTGTGACTGTGCAAAAGTGGGATGGACCTTCATGATCAAGGACAAGATCAAAAGCAAAATGTTTTGTACGAGGCTCTGGGTGCCCTTTAACCTCTGATCCCACTCCCCCTCTGTCTCCTCCTCTTCCTTTTTCCTTCTCTTTGCTGTCTTTGTTGCCTGGTGGCTCTGGTGATTTCCACCAAAAGCAAAACTGCAGTGCTGTGCGTTGAAATGGGGATGTGTAGAGCAAAATCCCACCTTGCCTTTCCTCTGGTGGCTCCCCTCAGCAGCACTCTGCCACAGGATGGACTCTTAGTCACTGAAACACCATGGCAGGAAGATCTGTCTGTCCTTGAACGTGCTTGAAAGATTTGTGCATCCCTCAACCAAACCTTGATATTTTTTTTTTGTTTTTTACTACATGGACCAAATCATGGGGCAAGTCCTGGCCTTCAAGTGACAGTTCTGTGGCTGAATCCCCACTCCTTGGCCCATGAAGCTCCTGGTAGTAGCAGTCTGTGTCTGGAAGGAATGTTTTACCTCCCATCCCAGACACCAGGAGGTGTCCAAACACCAGCTTGGTGCCCCAGGGCGTGACGAGAGAATGACCTGTCACCTTCCTGCGAAGGTTGCCAACCCATTTTAATGCAGGACAACTGTGAGGTAGAGGAAAAAAGAATCTCAGGAAAGCATGGACAAAGAGCAGGACCAGCTGGGGTCTGAAGGCACTGCCAGCTTGCACTGTTGTTTCAGACCCCATCAGCAAGAGAAGATGGCAAGAAAACCCTATCCTGGAGAGGATGGAGTGCACCCTTACCCTGTGAAATATCAAATGTTGGATGGTTTTATCTGAGAAGGGAAGGCTGGGATGGAGGAATGCAGCTTGTGTTTCACCCAGGAACGTGGGCTTGGCCATGGGAAGGTCTGTACCTGCTGGTGGGCTGGAGCAGCAACCTGCCCCTCTTACATACATTAGAAGGAGCATTGCAACAAAGGAGGCTGTGTTCTGGCTAATTCCCCATTCAGTGCCCTGGTCAGCCCCAAAATGCCATCGAGAAGATTGGCCTCGCCAGGGAGAGGTCACGACTACAAAGGGGCAGAGCAAGGGAGAAGGAGTGAGGATTTGTCTGAGTGCTGCACATCAAGGGCCCGGTCCCTCCGTGCTTCCCACGCTCTCTGTGTTCCATTCCCAAAAGAAATATGGTGCAGGAGGGTGGTGTGAGTCCAGGGATGTGGCCTGGAACAGCGGTGGTGTGGGCAGGGCTCCTCTGGCTCTTCCTCCTGCAAGCCAGCAGGGAAAGCTCTCAGTGCAGAAGAAAAAACCACCTTTAATAAAGGACATTATTATAATTACAGTGCAATGGTACTTAGGTCTTACATGTGGTATGAGTTTCACTGTGAGAGACTTCAAAGCGCTGCTGGGCTCCTGTAGCAGGTGGGGAAACTGAGGCACACGGGTTTGGTCCTCGCTGGAGGTGAGGAAAGATCTCCATGCTAGGGATGGAGACAGGTTTTCTGCCTTTGCCAGCCCCAGAGAGCAGCCCAGGCACTGGGACAGCCAGAGGAGTTGTCCCACTCTGCAGCATGACCCAGCACAAAGCTTGGGGTGAGATTTTGGTGTTTGGACCTGAGCTTTAATATTTCAGCTCCCCCTCCCAGGAGCTGCTGGGATTTGTGCAGCCCCTTTAGAGATATTCCCAACCCATTTGCCATGTCTCCAGTCTGGATTTTCAGGGAGCTTTTGGTGCCTGAAGGAAGCCCAGGCTGAGATCTGAGCACCTCTGAGCTAAATCCAGTGAAATCCTCACTTCTTCCGGGGCTGGACCCACACCCAAGCTGGATTTTTTCCCCTGTTTTTATGGGCTTGCTTGAATTTTATTGCAAACATAATGACTACAAAAGGGCAGCCACCAAGGTCTCTTGGAGCAGGTGGTGGCTTTCCAAAGAGTCCAGGAATCAGCCCCACCTTGCAGAGCAAATAAACATATGGATCACAGAGTGCAGGTGGTGGGGGAAGTTAAAGGAGGGGGAAAGGACCTATCTGGCATCTCCTGCCTGGGGTGGGGTTTGGGTCTTCCAGCCTGAATCCCACCAGAGCTTGGTGAGGATTTTCCTGCTCGGAGTCAACACAGGGAGACCTGAGGCCAGACAGATCACTCCTCCGAGCTGGAAGATCTCTACCTGCTGCTCTCCTGACAAAGAAACCATCTGTGCTGCTTGCTGCTAGCTGGATGGCTGCTTCTAAATTTGATCCTGGACTATGGAAAAACTTGTCAACTCCTAAAGCAGCTGGCTGGAGAAGCTGGTTGGCAGCCTGCAGCGGGGAGCGGTGTCCAGCGTGCATCATGTTTTGGCATGTCCACCTCTCTTTCGAGCTGCCTTGGAAGGCTTCCCAAGATATTAGCTCTTTATGGAAAAGAAAAAAAAAAAGGAAAATAAAGCAGAAAAAAGGCAAACCCCAGTGGCTGTATTGCAGCACATCCATAACCATGTCCCTGCAGTTCACGGGAGCAGGCGAGCTCGCCCTGGACTGCATCCAGCCTGTGCTTTCCTGCTCAGCCACGATCCTCCCTCTCTGCCTTCTACAAACACCTTTAGAAAGAAGTGCTCTGACAACAGAATTACTGGAGTGGGCTTGTAGGAAAGCCTGCAGTGCACGGTGCCTTGGGGAGCCCCATGGCCCTACGGGGCAGGCAGCCTCGAGCGCTGGAAGCCAGACCTCAGCCAAGATATCTGTGCGTGCCAGGTGTGCTGGAGAGAGTGTAGTGGTCTGTTTTTCTGCCCTACATCTGATTCAGCTGATTGAACACTTTATCTCACAGGTGAATCACAGGAAATCAAAGCCATGACCTGGGTTCAGTGGATCCAGATGCTGGCGCTGGCAGCTGCTGACTGGAGCTGGGGTTTTTTGAGGCTTTAACAGCAGCTGGATCCTGGTCCTGTTGTCAGGTTGGCTTTTCACCTCTTTGCTTCTTGTATCAGCTCCTGGGAGGGCACAGAGCTCCTGGGGGATGCTGGATGCTGCTCTGGGAGGGTGATGGGTGAGGCACAGGGATGGCTCCCTGCGGCCACAGCAGCACACGAGCACCCCTGTGACACGGATGACAAAACTCCTGACAAGAGAGCAGTGCTGACAAACAAGTGTTTGTTTCTGTTTCAGGCTGCTGCATTTTTTAAAGCCTTTTTTTCAGCCTGCTAATCTGTAGTAAATAAGGATTTTCCCCAGTCCGTGAGTATGTTGGTAAAATATCCATGTGCGTATTATTTCGCCCTGCTGACACCTCAAATATTTTAATGTGCATTTCAGGGCTGTTTGTTGAATGAAGTGGGTGTTTGCAAAAAGATGTCAACACTGGAGTGGAGTTTGCCAATGCTGACGTGGTCACGGCTCACGGGGAAGCCAAATGTGCTGTGCAAACACAGAAAAAGTGGTGATATCAGTGGCCTTTCCTGTGTGATAGGAATTCCATGCTGCCACATCCAAGGTGGATGCAGTAGGCACCTCCATCCATCCATTCATCCATCCATCCTCAGCACTTTCTTCTCTCACCTCTAGTTCCAATTTCCTTGTGCCAAAAGGGAGGAAAATACTCCATACAGATGTTTGCTCTGGGAAAAAAAATGTGCTAGTGACTGGAGTAACCAGCAGGAAACACCAGGATACTGAAGGCATTTGAGAAACATGTAAAGCAAAAAACTGTGCTTGAAAATTAAAATCTGAAATTTAAATTGAATTTGAAATTAAAATGGGCGACAGAGTTCGGTGGTTTTTATTCAGCCTTCTAGTGTGTCTGGAATAAATTGGGAGGGAGAGGGGAAATAAGTGCCTTTCAATAAAAGGAGGGTTGCTGAATATAATCAGCGTGGTCATATTTAGGGAACACCCTGGGGATGTGTAATTGGAAGGTAAGATAGCCCTGTATTTAATGTTATGGTAGGCTGTCAGCAAGTGGCTGTGTTCCAGACAGACATCCAAGACATTTTCCTCAGTGTGTGAGCCAGTGCTCAGCCTGGGGAGGACAAGCTGTGGCCATATTAGCTTTTCATTATGTCCTGCTCTGCAGAGAATCCAGCGCCTTGGAGAAGATATTTAGGAATGCATTTACCTCTCGCTTGCCTGCTTTTCTCTGAATTCCTCCAGCGAGGCACTTTAACTGGTGCAAATGTGCAAGGGCAGACTTGGGGGCTGATTTTTTTTTATTTTTGTTGCAGTGGAGGGGCAGCCCTGGGTGGGAGGGGGTCTGTACAGTGCTGTGAGTGCAGCAGTACAAATCTGCACAAAGGAGGTGCCCCCAAGCTCATAAGAATCGGTGAACTTGACAAACAGATGCTTGCTAAGGGGGTCAAATCTGGAGATCCCTGCAGTGCCCCCCCTGTGAACAGTTTCCTCTTTAGCAGCTGAGCCCATCACCTGTGTTCAGGGTTTGAGTTTCACACCTCTGCCAAGCTGGACATTTCCTGGCTCTTTGTAAGCAGGAAATCTCTCCTTTCCGTTTTTCTGCACTAGCAGAGATGTGTGATGATGTGCATGAGCCTCTAATTGGCTCCCTGGATTATGTGTGCAGCACTGAGCCCCTGGGCCTGACCCAGGATCCCCCCATCCATCTGCAGCCCGGGGGAACAGGAACCTGAGAGATCTTTGTGAAATACAGGCATTCAGTGGGTTTAATATTGCAGGAACCCCAGCTCAGCTTAAATCGCCAGGGCTGAACTCTGCGTCCGTATTTATCAACTTTCTTCTTTATGAATCGCTTGCCAAGCTCATATTTGACTCTAAAAATGGTACAAAAAATTCTCTCATCCCTGGCTGTGCTGCATTTCTCTGCAGGTCAGACACCAGCTCCTCAGTGGGAACTGATACTGATTCAAAACACATTGAGGTGTTTCATCCAAATCCTTTTCTTTAAGTGCAGCGTGGCAAATCTGGATGTTTAATACATTTGAGGAGAAAAATAACTTTTTTTTTTTTTTTCTCTTTCTTTTTCTTTCGGTCTTGCAGACAGTCCTGCCCTGTAAAACGTGTTGCAGAAGTAGGAAGTGTATCTGCACGCATGACAATTTCTGCTGAAGGGGGGTGTCAGTGTTTGTTGTGAAGCTGCCCTGGGATGAATGAATGAGTATCAAATCATGTAATGCAAGCATCTGGGGTTACTGGCAGTCAGTGAACTTCAATTGCAGCATAGGTAACACCTCAGGCCCTCTCTTCCAATAGGAAAAAGAATTTCGTAGGGCAAAATCAGGAGAGTCTGTCGACCAATGAGCGTGTGCTCTGGGAGTGAGTCACATTCATAAAGAGTTTCAAGTTTGTGGTCTGGCAGATCCTGGGAGATTATTAAACCCACATAAAAGACCTTTATTAATACAGTTTCTATAGTTCTGCACCAATCCTAGAGCAGATGGAGCAAGGGAAGAGGGTTGCAGGGGGGGAATTATTTACCTGTACTGGCAGCCTGAGTCCTAATGCTCTGTGGGCTCTGCATGCCCTCTTATCTCAAAATTCCTATCTGGGACACAGACAGAAGCTGCAGTGATTGTCCCACAGGAATTTTAGCTGCAGTGTTTACCCTGGACTGCTTTGAAGCAATTTTCTGTCTGGTACCCAGTGCCCAAGCAGAGCTGGGATAGAGCAGAGGGGCAGGTCAGCCCCAACAGCTTATCCAGGGATTTCCTGCAGAGGTACCCACCTCTGCAGGGACTCCTGACAAGATGCTTTTTGGCTCTCTCTTCCCACCTCTGGGACCAATTCACAGATTTATAGAATCCTTGTCCTGGGCTTGGAATAATTTGTCTTCATTTTTAACATTGATATGATTTCTTCTAAACGTTTCTGTGCCTGGAAGTCTTCTGTTAAGGAAAAATGTTTCTCATTATCAGCTGAGAGATTGCCAGGTCTGGGAAATATTTCTGGTTTATATTACTGTCCTGTTGTACATGAGACATCCCAGAACCAAAGATTATGAGATCCCTGTTTTATCTGTAGGAACAAGATGTTATTGAGCACAGGGGGGCTGCAGCCCCATCCAGAACTGTGTAGGCTGTCATTAGACTTTCTCCCCTCTTGGGCATCCAGCACAGGGGTGCCTGGGGTGTCTGTCCCTGCAGCCCATGTTCTGCCACCCTCCTGACCTGCAGAAAGAAAAATGGGTCTGGTTCTGACACGCCTGTGGCACTGCAGCTGGCAGGGAAAGTGCAGCAGTAATGATGGGGAGGGGGGAAAGAGGGGCAGATCGCAGAATTGCAGCCTCTGGACAGCAGATCAGAAGTGGTTTGATCAGAGCAGAAGAGGGTTTGTGGTAAAGGAGAGACCCATACAGCCTTTGACTGAACCTGAGGACTTCTGGGGTGGGAGCTGCCTCCCTCAAAACTACTGGAGACGATTTCCCAGCAGAATCTGATGGAAACTTCGTCAGGGAGTGAAAGTGTTTAGCAAGGTTTGTCGTGTCCCTGTGTGTTTTTAAGGGCTGTAAAGCAGATTTCCCCAACACTGCCTTTTTAGTTTTTTCAGGCAGGCTCTGCTCTGCCTAAGGTGGTCTCCAGAAGGCAGAGATGTCTGTGTCCCTCACACACTCCTGTTAGAGCTGTGAGTAGGACAACCTTTCTCTACCACAGCCTTTGATCTAATAACAACTCTTGCCATTGCCTGAAATCCGTGTTTTCCCCCCAATCCCAGCCATCCCACCCAGCTGAGGAGCACAGGGGGGACACAGTGGGGGAAATGTGTCCTCTTCAGCTGCTCACCCTGCTCAGGGGCTCCTCAAGGAGATGCAGTAGCTTTGTTTTCACATTCCATCCCCTGGGGCAGGAGGGAAAGGGCTCTTTCATCACGGGCTGCTCTGCCAGCGACAGCAGCAGATCCCAGCTCGGGCCACATTATTCCTACCTGAGTACACCCTGCAATTCCTGCCTAGATAAATAATCCCACACCAGCTTCAGGAAGGGCAGTCCCAGACTGAACTAAATATTTCTAACAGCAAATAGTGCTCTAGTATTTTTGGCATGAGACTTAATAAATAAACAAATTTGCTGTTCCTCAGGATCACGTCCGCCTCTCTTCTGCGGCTGTGCCAGGCTGGATGTTATCCTGAGCTTTACCAGTGCTGAACTAAGTCATTTCCCATCACATCTATGTCTTGAAAAGGATCTTTTCAGCTCTTTAGCTCCCTGCTGAAGAATCAAAGTGCAGCTGGTCTCAGCCATACCTGTTGGCTTCTTCACATTTTTAGGACTTTTCGTATGGAAAGGACCTAGGAAAAAATTTTCCCAGAACTTCCTTGGAGGGAGAGCTGGTACCAACAACTGCTCATGGCTGTGCTCCAAAGAATGGAGCATCCCAGCTCATCCCACATCCAAGTGGAGCTCTGTGGTGGTGTCCTTCAAGGTACATGATCTCCTCCTGGGCTGGGGGTCTCCTGCATAAAGGGATGCTTGGATGGGGCCAGATTGGTTGGTGCAGCTCATCATCAAAGCAAATGATGCATCCATCTCTGCTGCAAAGCTCCTGGGTGGAGAAAGCCCTCTCTAATTACTGCTTGTGAGTAATGACAGCAATATTTGTGCTGAGCACGCTCTGCTCTGAAGGCATCGCTACGGCTGGGCCGCTCCTGGTGTGCTGAGGAGAGAGGAAAAGTGGGATCATGACAGCCCATGGCAGCTTCCCTGTGTGCTGGGACAGCTGGGAGGGCTTATCCAGGCATGGATCAGCCAGCAGGTTTAGCCAATCCCCTGTTGTTTATCCCTCTTCACAGGTGTGAGGCTGTTTGTCCCAGGGGTTGGGAATGTGGGAATGACCACCAGGAACTCCAGGACCCCACTGGGGGGCATCTCCTCCTGTGGCCCATGGACAAAGCACTCCCCATGGCTGAGAACAGCATGATCCTGTGCTGCAGTGTCCAAGGGAAGAAAAGGATTGCCCAGAGGGGTGGTGGATGCCCCATCCTTGGAAACAGAATCCCAGAATCACGTGGAATGGAAAAACCCTCGGAGCCCATCGAGTCCAACCTGTGACAATCCCCAGCTTGCCACCCAGCCCAGAGCACTCAGTGCCACATCCAGTCATTCCTTGGACACCTCTGGGGATGAGGACTCCAACACCTCCCTGGGCAGCCCCTTCCAGTGCAAAATCACCCTTTCTGTAAAGAAATTCCTCTGAATGCTCAACCTGCTCCTCCCCTGGTGCAGTTTGAGACTGTGAAACACTCAAGTCCAGGTTGAACTGAGCTTGGAGCAGCCTGGGATAATGGAAGGTGAGCCTGGGTGGAACAAGATGGGATTTTAGGTCCCTTCTTAGCCCAAACCATCCTGTGAAGGCGTTTGAGGCTCCCCACCAAGCTGCCCAGGGTGGGGAGGGTCCCAGCGAGGCCATGACCCAAATTTGGGTTCCCAACACCATTTGGGAGACAGAGCCTGCCTGCCCCAAGCCAGAACAAGCGTGTTCCACCCAACAGGTTGTGGCTGTTTGCATAAGGTGGGTGTTATGGGAATGCACCAGGTGCCATTAAAGCATCCTGCCCTGCAAGCTGGGAAAGGCTGCTGAGGTCCCCACTGCCTCTCCAGACCTTCACCTGCAGTTTATCTCCAGATCTTTGACTTCATCATTGCACAAGTATTTAAAAGAAAACTCCACTACGAAAGCTTTCCCAGAGTGAGTTCTGCTAAACGACATAATTTTTAATTCCTGGTGAATTTACTGACAGACTGAGAGAAGTTTCTCACTACAGAGAAATTTGCAGGGCTTCATCTTCTGAGAAGGTTTCAGAGCCCTCATTCGAGAGGGGGATTTTTGCAGAGTGAATTCAGCAGATTTGGTCATGCTATGCAGTGACAGAAGAGGCTTTCAAAAAGGGCTGAGACACTTCTCATTTCCTTGAAATGTTAGATGGGGAATTTGCTTTGCTGCCTTCAGCTGCTGCTCTTTAAAGGAAATCCCCAGTCCAATACCATATCAGTACAACATTTTTAAAAAAAATCTCTTCTGGGCCCTAGTCCCATGCCTGGACAGTTTGCTGTGGGCTGTGTGGGATGAAGGAGAACTGACTTTTCACATGCATGTTTAGAAAACTCATTTTTAAAAACCTTCTAATGCAATTTTGTTTCGCTGATCAAACCCAACTAAAACCCAACTTTAATTTTGCTATTATGCACAAAGCCACATCCTCGATCATATTTTTTCTTTTTTTCTTTTTCTTTTTCTTTTTCTTTTTCTTTTTCTTTTTCTTTTTCTTTTTCTTTTTCTTTTTCTTTCTCTTTTTTTCTTTTTCTTTTTCTTTTTCTTTTACTTTTTCTTTTTCTTTTTCTTTTTCTTTTTCTTTTTCTTTTTCTTTTTCTTTTTCTTTTTCTTTTTTTCTTTCTCTTTTAAATTTTTAAATTTTTAAATTTTTTAATCTTATTTTCCCCTCTCTCTGTACAAGTCTCTGTAGATGGACCATGTTTCTGGGTAGATGGCTTTTGTTTTTCAGCTGTAGCTGATATTCATGCCCTGACAATACAAAACTGTCCATCCTTATGATCTACCTTAGAACTATTCCATTTTCTGATTAGAAACTCTGTAGCCTAATCTCCAATTCACGTGGCAACAGCAGCTAAAACCTTTGTTCAAATAAACACTTTGCAATTATTTTGTTGCCCCAAAAGCTAGAAAATTGGTTAATTTTGATACTTTGAAGATGCAGAACCATTTCTGGGCTTTTTTTTTGGTTTTTTGTTTTGGTTTGGTTTGGTTTTTTTTGGTTTTTTGTGATTATATTATGGAAAAATACACTAGAATGAGGGCTACAAGAGCTGTGGAGAAGACAATTGATTGCAGCAGTCCTTGGAGGTCTTGAAGTTGGCCAGGACCCAGTTCCAGAAACGAAAGTGCCACCTGGAGTGGTCCCTCCTCACTCTGCCTTGTAGAGACATTTCAACTGTGTGCCAGTTTCAGCCTTGGCTCTCTCTTTCATTAAATTAAATAGAAGTTAATCACTTCCCTATCTCTTCTCAGCACAGAAAGCTGTTGCACAAGGGAAACAGAGATTTCTTCTTTGCTGTTTGGTGCTGCTAAGTGATTGTGAAGCTCCTTGGGCTTCCATCTGTTGGGGAATATGATGGTGCTGGTGATTTCTAGCACAGGAAGGTGAAATGTTTGGTTTCTGTGTGGAATGGGAGCTTTGCTGACATCCTGCCCAGCCCCTCAGAGACCAGATATTCAGTGGTCCTGTGCCACTTTTGTTGAACAAATATGGATTAATTTTGGGGTTTAGTACACTTTATTACTTCCAAAGGGAATCTCCAACAGCACAAGGACGTGGAGCTGCTGGAGCCAGTGCAGAGGAGGCCACGGAGATGCTGCAGGGCTGGAGCCCCTCTGCTCTGGAGCCAGGCTGGCACAGCTGGGGCTGCTCCCCTGCACAAGAGAAGGCTCCAGGGAGAGCTCAGAGCCCCTGGCAGGGCCTGAAGGGGCTCCAGGAGAGCTGCACAGGGACTGGGGACAAGGCATGCAGGGACAGGACACAGGCAATGGCTTCCAGTGCCAGAGGGCAGGGCTGGATGGGATATTGGGAAGGAATTGCTGCCTGGGAGGGTGGGCAGGCCCTGGCACAGGGTGCCCAGAGCAGCTGTGGCTGCCCCTGCATCCCTGGAGTGTCCAAGGCCAGGCTGGATGGGCTTGGAGCAGCCTGGGATAGTGGAAGGTGTCCCTGCCATAGAGGAGTGTTAAAACAATATAGACTTTAAACTTCCTTCCGGCCCAAACTGTTTTAGAATTCTATTATAAAGTTCCCCAGGTTATTTTTTAGCCACAGTTTGACTTCCAGAACATATTGAAAATGTTAACATGCAAAATCACTTTTTTACCCAGTTAAAACTCAAGGAATATTGTTATTCTCTTAAAACCCACTGATTCGTGTGGCTTGAACCCAACTGCTGTAAAAGGAGATAGCAAGGGATGAAGGTATCAGAGAGAAGGGGTTTTATTGAATGTGAATCTCTGGAGAACGTGGAGCAATTTGGAAATGGACCAGTGACATCTCTGCATTGCCCAGTCCCATTCTGGCCTCTTGACCCAGAAAAGGTGAGGGGTAGGTTACAGCCCTAAAATGTAGCTGTTGAGTTGAAAACTAATGGATTTTTCTGGGCAGGAAATGAGGAGTAGACCCAACAGGTGACATCCTAAGAGCATGCTGCTTCCTGGAGGTGCACGTGAAAATGCAATGTTCTTTTGGCTGTGTGATGAATTAGCTATTTCTGCATAAAATTATCTGTTGGGGCTTGGTGGAGCTGAAAGGCCTTTTGTGGGATAGGTGTTTCACACCAAGACAGATGGCAGGCAGTGAACTGAAACAGAAATAGCATTAAAAAAGTGAAACCCAGCTCTGAACAGTGCCAGCTGGTGCCACACACAACATCAGCTGTTCTTTGCACTATTTCAGGGGGGCACTTGAGCCCAGGGGTGTCTGGGGGCATGGGTGGGCAAGGGTGGTGCTCTTGCTGAGCAAGGTGAAGCACTGCACCTTTCTGAGGCTGATGAGCACTGCCTTGCTACAGGTCAGAGACCTTTCCTGGGATTTTTGGTCGCTGGAGGGAACTTTTTCACTCCCACACCAGGTCAGCAGCAGCTCATGACCCAGGTGGTGTCAGACATGAATCACAGAATGAGTTGGAAGGGATCTAGTGGGATCATCCAGCCCAGCCCCTGTCCCTGCACAGACACCCCAACAATCCCATCCCTGGAGCAGTGTCCAAACTCTCCTGGAGCTCTGGCAGCCTCAGGGCTGTGCCCATTCCCTGTGCCCAGCACTCTCTGGGGGAAGAACCTTTCCTGAAATCCAACCCAAACCTCCCTGGCACAGCTCCAGCCATTCCCTGGGTGCTGTCCCTGTCACAGGGAGCAGCTGTTCCTCGGTGACCTGTTGTAAACCTTGCTGAAGCCAACCTCAATGCCCATCACAGCAGTATTTTGGGAGGGTAGCAGAGTGATCTCAAGCCCCCATATCCCAGTTTGAAGAGCTTCCAGCCTCAGGGCAGGAGAGCACCTTGTTGTGTCTCAGCTCACACTCACACAGTTGTAACTAGACAAGACAGATAAAAGAGTACATGAGGCTGAAAAAATAGATTTGCAGCAAAGGAATGAGATAAAAGAAGAAAAACCAAGAAGATGCCTTACTCATGTTATGGTTAATTACACAGATGGTGCTGAGCTGACTCAGATCCTTGACTGACTCTTTGGCTGGAAAGAAGCTGGAATCACCCTCTGCTTCCTCCAGTTACCAAGACAGATCCCACATCTTTGTTTCCTCTCCTCTGGAAGAGGAAAAACATCCAGAGGAAAATCCGTGACCCTTCCCATTTACAAACCCAAGTTCAAGTCACCCCAGTTACGTGTGTTTGTCACAAAAAACTTCACTCCTTATGCTCTGTGACAGTGCATGGACTTGGGAGAGTGAAATCCCTCCCTTCTCAAAATTTTCTGTGTTTCCATCCTTGTTAGCACTTCACTGGCCTCTGGCTGCTTTCTTCCTTTTCAGTGTCAGCAACACAACTCTTTATACCTTGAGAATAATAAATTTTCTGGTGAAAAATAAAACTGTTCATATCTTGAGAACAGCCCATCTTTTCTAGCTGGGCTATAACTTTTTTTGGGCTGGAAGCACTGCATGGTGAGGTGCACGGGGGCTCTGTGCAAGGCAAGGAGAGGAAATGTGCTGCCCAGAGGTGTTCCTGTTCGAGGCCAAACCTCCCTTGGGAAGAAGTCACAGGCTCAGGAAGTCTCGAGGGTTGAAAATGCTGGCCGTAGGGCTCATCCCCATTAGGCTAAAAATTAACAGAGAGGTGTGAAAACCTCAGCCCACGTCTGTGGTGAGTGAAGGTTTCCAGCCCAGCAAATCCCTGGCGGGGTCTGGGCACTCCATGGGTTCACTGTAGTCTGTTCAGAGCTGCTTTTCAGCACTCCCCACATGATGTGAGAGAAGGAACAGCCCCACTGTCCTGTGCAACTCCAGCCTTGTCCTCTCCTGACATCCTCACCAGTTAGCAAAACACACAGCGCAGCCAGCAAGGCACGAACTGAGAGCATAAACCACTCGACTTGAGGAGCAGGGAGGTTTAAGATGGAAAACTCAGCGCTGGTGATGCAGGCAGAGGCCAGCACAGCAACACAAGTGCCTGGCACAACCTCCTGGTGCTGGCTGTGTGCATCTGCTGGGGTTTGCTCTGCATCCTCAGCTCGTGGCTGCGTGCTCCAGGAGATGGCCACTCAGCTGTCAGGTGGAGATGATGTGAAAAAAAACATGAGCTTGTTTACAAGGCCTCATTCTGAAGTTTTTCCAGCAGAGTAAACACAGACAGGATGTCCTCAAAAGTCTTGGCCGTGCTTTTGGGATGGCTGAACCAAACCTGCTGGAAGATGGGGCTGGTTTGGGAGGGAGGACCATGGCAATGAAATGGATTTTTTTTCCTATGTGAGTGGAAACATTTTAATTTTGGGGGGATTAATCTGAAGAGGAATTTTTTTTTTTTGGTGCCACCAAATTTCTAGGGAATTCCCAGAGGCATTTCAGTTTTCTGGAATCTGCCTAGCACCCAGAGCTGTTCTCACATCATGCCAGCCCCATTCTTTCCTCCTGCAATCCATTATCCTGTACGTGCCTAGCTGCCTTCATGCTTTGCCTCCCAACATCATTTACATGAGAGGAAAATTAGCAGCTTGAGTAATTATGAATAACTCACATTAGACAAAGGGGCCTTGAGGCTGAATGTAGGCAGCCGGAACGTCTGGCACTGCAGATCTTCCATGGCCAGGAAAGGATCCTTTTTCCTTCGTTTGGAGTTTCTCAGGAATGCCCAGGGGTTTGGGAGCCCACATCCTGAGGGTGTTCAGGCTGCTGTGGAGATGGGGAGTGCAGGAATGCCAGGTGGAATTGGGGCCAGACCCATTTTTGGTGGGCTGACCACGGGCAGAGCCCAGCTGTGAGCTCACTGCCCACATCTCTGAGATGTTCTGAGCACAAAGATCAGAGCTGGTGTTGGTGTTTCCCAGATTGAAGGGAAAAGTCCCACATCTGAGGAGACTGGGTGCTGCTGAGCTGAGCCCAGGACAGCAGCTGCTGCTGGTAAAAATAATGGTTGTTTTTACTAGGAAAAAACTACTTGCTGACAGCAGAAAAAGGAGCTCTACTTGAGCAGAAGCTGCAGAGCCTGCCTCTAAACACCCAAATATAAAAATAAATCTTAAAAGGACAGCCTGTAAACACTCAGCCGTGTTGTCTGCAAGGCCTGATGAAAATAAAGGGCTCTATTCCAGTTTTTGCATGTATTTTCATCCCTACTTGCATAAAAACCAGCTTGCTGTTGCTTTAAAAATATTAAAATACATGTAAAATACATTAGGCCTGTGGACAGTTTTCCAAGGGGCGTCACCAGGAGTAGCCATACCTGTGCCTTGGCAAACTCCTGTGCTGAGGAGCCTTGAGTAACAGAGCTGGCCTGTTCTTTTCATGAGGAAATGGAAATGGAAAACCCAGAGATCACATCAGGACAGGCAGAGTCACTGCCAGGGTCCCAGCAGAGCCAGGCTGGTGTGACCATCACATTTCAGCTGCAGCCCAAGACAGCCCCCACACCCTCTCCTTTTTTTTTCTCTTCTTCCCTGTCATAAAAAGAATGACATAAAAGTGCTTCTCCTCCCACCATTTATGTATGGAAAAGGTCTGGTTGAGACTGTGCACTTCCCACTTGGAAACAGATGACTGTGGAACAGCCTGCTGCATCTCAGTGCTACTCCCCCAAAACGTGTCATGGGATGACACATTTCAAAAGCATGATTTTTTTTTTTCTTGCAGCACAAGATCTATTTGCATTAATTTTTCTCAAATCTGGCTTCTGCTTGTTTCCTGGTCCTTCAAAAAAATTATTATTTTTTTTTTTCTGCTGTTTCTGTCATTTTGATGTATTTCAAGGGCAGGTTGGACAGGGTTTGGAGCAGCCTGGGATAGTGGTGAAATGAGATGAGGTTTAAGGTCCCTTCCAACCCATGCCATTCTGTGATTATGCTTGCTCTGCCAGGATCACTATTTTATTCCAGTTGTCAGATTTTTTTGGGGGCTCTCAGCCTGGCTGAGTGCACCATGCAGAGGCCAGAATAAAAGCTCTGTTTGGCAGAGGTGTTGAACAGCTACTCGGTGAGCACAGTTTACTGTACACAAGACATCAGGGAGATTTCCTTCTGTCTTTCTCTTTTTTCCTTCCTAATTCAGCCTCTTCTTCCATTAGACCTTGTACCCCAGTGCAGCTGCTTGATGTATATTTGCTCAAAGATTTGTTTTTCTGTCTCTAATTTGCTGGTTCTTTGCAAGTCTTTCATGATCTTGCTTCCTAAAAAGAGGTGTTAAACTTTTTCTTTTTTTTTCTGAGAAAAAATTGCTTCTAAGAAAGTGAAGGGGGTTCCAATATTTAATCACAGTTCCTTCCTTTTTACTTGCTAATTTGAGATTATATAAGAGGGCAGGGAGTTCCCCAGGTTATGCTCCACGAAGCACTGTGTGAAATCACTGCTGAGCCCTTTGACTCACTTTCATTTTATTCTTCAATATTCCCATTTGATCCCTGCGAATTTTTCCTTCCTCATACCAGCTGCATAAAATCCCCAGAAACATTTTCCTGTAATATTTGTGCTCCTCAACAAGTACTTGTTTGTCTGCTATAAGTCCTTTGGTATATTTTACATTGTTTTCCCCGCAAAGATAATTTTAAGAAAAGTTGCAGTATTGCAGATACTGAAAGGTCATGGGAAATTCTGGCTAAGATTAGTCCAACTTCTTCCTATCAGCAGCTCTAAGTGGCATTGGCATTGTAAAAGGAGTACTGTGGGAGCATTAAAAGACATTTTTTTTCCCAAGTACACATTGAAAAGCACTTTTATCCAATGTCTAGGGCTGGGCACTAACAGGAGCTGTATCACTATGGGCTGATGTTTTCTATTCAGGGGCTCACAGAGAATGCATTGTTCCAAGGGGAGCTGAGCTGCAGAGGTTGGAACAATTTCATAAGCACAACATTCCTGCAAGGTGTCCAGGAGGAACCTCCAGATGGAAGGGAAACCCTTCGAGAGGGGCTGCTGAGCAAATCAGCTTTGCTCCATACAACTCTAAGAACAGAAAAAATAAAACAAAAGCCAAAAATAAAACAAAAGCCAACCCAAAGCTGGTGATTCCTCCACTCTGCTCAGTTTGTCACTACCAGGAGCTAGACAGAAACCTTGTGTTGTGTAGAACAAGTCCTGTGAGGAGCAGCTGAGGGAGCTGGAAAGGGGCTCAGCCTGGAGAAAAGGAGGCTCAGGGGGGACCTTGTGGCTCTGCACAACTCCCTGCCAGGAGGGGACAGCCGGGGGAATTTGGGATCTTATCCCAGGGAACAGGGACAGGAGGAGAGGGAACGGCCTCAGGCTGGGTTGGGGAGGCTCAGGGTGGACAGCAGCAGGAATTTCCCCATGGATCAGAGCTGGAAATGCCCAGGGAGGTGGAGAGTCCCCATCCCTGGAGTGTGTGGATGTGGCACCTGGGGACAGGATCAGTGGTGGCCTGGGCAGAGCTGGGGGAACAGTTGGACTCACTGGCCTCTGAAGGTTTTTCCAACCCAAATAATTCCGTGATTCCATAAATTTCTCCAAGCATTTACCAACAAACCAACAGCTTCCAGCTGGGACCATCCCTCTCTGGTGTGCTGGTCACAGCAGAGACACGGGAGGGATGTGCACACACGTTGTTCTAAACCTTGAGAGGTACAATTCAAACTTGAGCCCCCTGCCCAAACTGGTTTAATTTCTCACAGGACTGATCCTCTTTTTCCTTTGCAGCACCTGGAGCCTTTACAGAGGGAGGGCTGTAGGCTGGGAACCCTGATCCAGGACTGGCTGGGGATCACTTCCTTAAATCTCTGTGGATTGTCCTGGGCACAGACACTCCACACTGAGCACCCTGAGCAGATTACTGCAGTTAGGTGATTTTCTCCTAACACTGAGAGGCAAATGTGCTGCTTGGTGGCTATCCTGCTCCCTCCAGGGCGTTGCTGGCAGCCCAGACCACAGGAAGAAAGGACTTGGAAGGACACAGACTTGTGCAGGGGAAGGATGGAAACATCAGGGGATTGCTGAGCCCTCTCCTGAGCAGTGATAAATGTCCTGACGCAACTGCAGACAGACAAAGCCATCCCCCAGCAGAATCAGGGCTGGCTGGCACAGCAGGAAGAACAAGTTGTGCTTTTGGAGAGTTTCCTCTCCTGCAAAGGACAGGTCATTCTTCACGGAATTCTTCTTGTCCCAAGTGGTGCTTCCCAGTGAAAGGCTGGTTCACGGTGCCAAAGGGTTTCCTCAGCAGGAGAAAAGCATCCTGTTCCTCCTTGTTTCCCTTTCTTCCCCTGTCCCCCACTACCCTGCACACACAATGACCTGGGTTAGGCTGAAGGGCACTCTTGAGAAGGGTGACGTCTGGAGCTGAGCACACCAAGAGATTCAGAGCTGTGAGGGTTGTCCCACCTGGTCAATCAAACCTTTGGAGAAAGGGAGATTTGCTTTTTCTTGCAGTTGCCTGGCTTCAGCTGCTGGGCTTGATTAGCTCCCATTAATTATTTTCCCAGTCCAGGCGCTCATCAGCAGAGATCAAAGCACTCTCCAACCCTCCTTTGGCTGAACCAGAGAGGATGGTGCCCTTGGACCACAGGATGGACGGAATCTGCTGTGGGCAAGGATCCCAACTGGAAAATGCCTTCATTCAGTGCAATAACTAAAGATGTTACCACCCCCTCTGCTGTGGGGATGCCCCAGCCCCAGTCAGAGCTGTGAACTCAGGGTGGATATGGTGGATTGAATATGGTTTTTGTTCTTCCTTTTGGTACAGAGCCTTGAGAACACTTATTCTATCTTATTCTATCTCCAGTAATTTTATTTTTTGTCATTGCTACCTGCTTCTTCAATGCCACTGCAATTGTATCGTCAATGCAATATCAATACAATACCAGTGTAAAAATGCATCTGCATTTTTTTTTTTCAGCTGAAACCCTCCAGAGCACGGATAGCAACTGCAGCTGCAACTTTCTGTACAGCTTGGTGAAAATGGGGTTTGTCAGAACACCTCTGGCTGGCTGAAAGATCCCAGTGCAGCTGCCCTGCCCTCAGTGAGAGCTGCCAGTGCTGGTGCTGCCCACAGATTTTATCAGCAAGGCCATGTAGGTGTTTTTCAAAGCATCAGTGGTTGAAAATGTCAATTAACATCGTAATATTTCCCACCTACAAGGCAGAAAAAAAAAAGAGGGGGGAAGGGTAGAGGGTGGGATTAATTCCGAATTCTTGAGATTCCAAAGCACTGAGTGTCTTTCTTCAAAAGAAGCAGGGAGATGATGCTGCATGAAGGAAACTGCCTCTCAAGTTGGGAATTTTTATAATTTCCACCCACTGTGATATCTATAGGTATATTCCCTCTCATCACAGTGCCTCTGGGCTAGATGCAGCCAGGGATGTGGGTATTTTGCTTGCAGTGTTTCCTTTCTGTAGAATTTTTTTTTCTGGGAAAAGCATGCCAGGCTCTGTAAGTGCTCTTCAGTGGGAGTTCAACAGCTTTGCTGGTTTTCAGAACATGTCAAAGGGCAGGAACAGACAAATTCATGCTGTAACACAAACACAAAAACTCTGGGAAATTCAAAGGTGGGTAGATCTGAGGTTCTGCCCCAGGTCCATTCCTAAATCCTAACAGTTCATCTCTCAGCACTGTGGCTTCCCTTTGGAAAGAGTCCTGCTCCATCACCCAGAGTGTGCCTGCAAGGCTTGGGTGCTCTCCCAAGGGTTATTCTGTCAGCAGGAATATTTTCCACCCCTGGAGCCCAGGGTAGATATCTTCTGGCTGAGGCTGAAGTAACAAACCAGAGCAAATATTTCATTTGTATTTAACATACACTCTCAGTAAAATTTCTGTGGGGTGTGTGGCTGCTTGAAATGTAAACCTGAATTTCATTCTTCATTAATTTAATATAAAAAAATTAGGAAACCAGTTACAGCGTGGTAAAAACATGGCCAACAACAGGGTTGATACAGAATGGTATCCTGCAATGTTTTTTTTTCCCCATTAATTTCAGAGAGTGAGCACTGCACAGTTCTAGGAACCACCAATGAAACACCACTTGAACTGGTCTGAAGCATTTATCTTAAGTGTTTTTTGAATGGGCACCAACAGCCTAAATAAATTCACTCATCAATAAAAACAACTTAATGTCTGCAGCAAACAATCTGATGTTGTTTTGAGCTTTTATGGTGAGAGGATGAGATAATTTGTATGGAAAAGAGAATGGCTGAGGTTAGATGAAATTAAACTAACTAGAACTCTCTTTCCATTAAGAGTAGGATACAGAAATTACTCGATTGCATTTTCTAAACCAATGTTCTGCTCGGTTTTCTTTGCTTGTCTAGAGAGGATGAGAGAACTATGGCAAAATTAAATGATTCTTCTGCCCATGGTGGCAAACCCTTGATCAGGAGGCTGATGGTGTAAATCAGTGGTCATGATCAATGTGTTAAAGTTATCACAGGGTCCCAGGACCTGGGCACCTTCTCAGTGCCTTGGGGAAATGCTCATGAAGCAGGGGAGGAAAGGCAGCTCCAGGACTCTGGTGTGGCCCAGCCTGTGCAAACACCAGCCCCCAGGGAAGCTTCTGGTCTCTGCTGGGATTTTGGGTGGTGCAGGAGCTGCAAACCCCAGCAAACCCAGAGAAAAGCTGCTTTGGGTGAGGGGCAGTGAAATCGTTGTGGCTGTGGTCCTTCAGGTTAACAATCCTGCTGTTTCAGCCTTTTTGGAGGCTAAAGGCAGTGTTCTCCAGGTAATGCATCTATGTTTGCCTGCAGGAGCAAAACCAATCCTTGTAGCTCCCACATGGCTTTGGAACACCACTCCTGAATGTCCTGTGCTCCATTTCTGTCCCAAGGAGTCCAGAATATGCCAACAACTGACAGTATTTAAGACTTTGACATAGCCAAGAGGTAAGAAACTTGATGGGCCTCACAAAAAAAGAAGACAAATAGCAGAGGATTTGGCTCCCATGGGGAATTAGATTGGACATTAGGGAAAATTTCTTGCTGTCCAGCCTTGGCACAACTGCTCAGGGCTGTGTTGGAGTCCCCATTTCTAGAGGGGTTTAAAAGCCATGGGAGTGTGGCACTTGGGGCCTGGGCAGTGCTGGGAATGGTTGGACTCCATGGCCTCTAAGGGCTTTTCCAAACCAAGTAATTCCTTGATTCTGTGATCTGTATATATATATATATATATATGGATATAGATACATAGATAAATATATATATATATATACACCCTGTTACTTCATTGTCATGTAGACCTTTCAACCTTTCAATATTCAATAAATACTGGATGTCTGAATACTTTAAGGACTCACAGGGTGCTGTGTCCACACTTGCAAGGTCACAGCATTCCTTCAATTCTCCTGGATGGCACCAGGCTGGGGCACCTGGAGCCTGAAGGGAGCAGGCACCAGGCAGAGAGAGACCCCAAAGCCACGGTCCTGAGTGACACCAAAGCTCTGATGAGGACCAAGGCTGGGCTGTGGTGGATGCAGATCAAGTGTGGGTGCTCTGGCTGCCCCAGGTACTTGTGCTCCCCCTGGGCAGGGATCCCCATCCCTGCTGCACGGGTGGTTAAGCTCCTGCGCAGCAGCTGCTCAACAGCTGCAGGTTACACTTCATATATGAAAGAAACCCTAAATCTGTGTGAAATTTCCAGTGGTTTAACAGCTGCTGCCTGAGCCAGGCTGTCTGTGTCACACACACGGTGACACTGGAGGGGAAGGAGGCAGGACAGACAGCTGGGAGCAGTCATTTCTCCAGGCGCTTACTTTAGTATGCTTTTGCTCATGTCAGAGCCTTTTCAGTGAAAACTTGAGAATGGAGAAGCCTTTGGATTTGTTTCCCCCCACCCTTTTCTCTACCCCCTGCCCCACAGTTGCAGGGAATTCAGTATGAGTCAAACTCTGTCATTACAAGATTTTTTTTTTCTAGGGTGACTTTTCAGTGGGATTCATTGCAACCTAAAATTCTCATTCTTGTGAATGGAGGGGAGGGGTTTCTCCATCCAGGAATGGTCAGAGCAGCTGAATTAGCTATTTGGTTTAGACAAAGACAATTTTCTTTGAGACTTCTCCAAAGTTACTTATTTTGGGGCAGCAGTGCTAGGGCTAGTTGCCACAATGTGCTGGTTCTCTGGAGAGGAGAAGGTGCTCTGGACAGAGGAGAAACTTTTGAAGAAGTGTCACTAAAAAACAGGAAATTGGTTGTGTGCTTTGAAAAACCCGTGGTGAGCAATTTGCAAGAGGACCTGGAGGGTGATTAAAATATCTACATATTAATAGGCTGTGGTGTGACCAACTGACTAACACTGTTTGCCTGTGGAGAGGGAGGGTTTTATGCCCAGGAAATAGCAGAGAAAAGTCTGGGTCACCAGAAGGGCTTCATTCACCTCAGTCAACAATAAAGTGCAGGATAAAATCTGTGGTGTTGCTGGGAATTTATTTAAAAAACACCTGCTGCAAACAGTTGTTTTAATTTCCCAACATTTTGTGCTCTCTCTACATTTACAAAAATAAAATGACCTATTAATTAATAACCAAAACCAGTCCTTAATTCTAGTTTTTACTGAAATTATATTTAAGCCAGGAATCCCTTGTTTGCTCTCAAATGCAAATTCAGGTTAACCAAAAATGATGTGATTTTTAGCTGTGGGAAGCCCTGCTCTCAGCAGAGGTGATGCCACAGAGCTAAAGCACTTACAGCACACACTGAGGATCTTCTGTGTTCCCCCACAGCCTGGATTTTGGCTGGATTTCCCTGGATTCCTCGCCCTATGAATCTCCCTGCTCAGATAATAATTCCATGAAGGAATTACCTCTGGCTGGAACAGGGTCACCTGCCACAGAGGTGGGGGTCAGCTTGCTTCAGTCTTGGTTGTTCTGGTGGGAGCTGCAACTTGAGTTATAGTATTTTTGGACTATTTTTGGACTATTATAGGCAAAATTATTTGGGCCACAGTATTCCTGCATTCCCTGCACACTCAATGGCTGCACAGCAGTGGGGAATGAGGAAGGGAGAGGGATGGAGAGGCACAGGGGAGACCTTGGGGTGGGTTTGAGTTGGATAGGACCTTAAGGATCAAGGGTTTGCAGGGCTGGCACAGCTGGGGCTGCTCCCCTGCACAAGAGAAGGCTCCAGGGAGAGCTCAGAGCCCCTGGCAGGGGCTGAAGGGGCTCCAGGAGAGCTGCACAGGGACTGGGGACAAGGCATGCAGGGACAGGACACAGGGAGTGGCTCCCACTGGCAGTGGAAGGTGTCCCTGCCATGGTAAGGGATGGGACTGGATGGGTTTTAAGGTCCCTTCCTACCCAAACCAGTCTGGGATTCTGTGATCACCTCATTCCACCCCCCTTCAGGGACACCTTCCCCTACCCCAGGCTGCTCAGAGTTGCACCAGGAGGAGCCCTGCATGTCCCATGTCCTCCCAGCAGCTTCAACACAGCTTTAGTGACCACCAAAGGCTCCACCAGCAGCACAAACTCGGGTTTCCTGGTGGTGGCTGTGGGCTGTGAGCTCCAGAGCTCCTACCCAAGGATGGCTGGAGGCCACCAGACTGGGAAGAGTCGTGGTGGTGCCCAGCTGCTGTTGGACCCATGGATATGCTCCCCATGGAAGGGACTGCAGGAAGCAGGGCTGATCTTTCCAGATGGGGACAGAGCTAGCAGGGGGCCTGTTTTTCCCTTCTCCAACCTCTGCCTGGGCTCTGGCAAGCCAAAACTCTCTCCTTGGAACAACAGGGTATGAAATAAGTTCCCCTCATTGTTCCCTGCTTCCATGACATGGTCACTGCCACTGTCCCACTGGGCAGCTCAAGGGGTGCAGGACACCTCAGCCGCTGAGAGACACAAATGGGATGCCCCAGGGATGTCAGGGAGCAAAATGAGCAGTTCACTCCTTCCCATCCCCATCCCTGCCCAGAAAAGCCTGAGCAGAAAATGCCAGGGCTGGATGGGCAATGGTTTGGTTTTGTTGTCTTGTTTTAAACAGCCCCTGTGAACAACAGTTGTGCTCGAGGGGCGGGAAGGGGGGTTACCATGGCAAAATGGGATTTGCTGGGAATGAATAGCTTTCTTTTTCTCCCCTGAAATGAATGGGTTGCTGAGACCTCCCTGCATATGAAGGCTGTAGGTGCTACGCTCAGTGGAATGGACAGTGAGCAATTATCCCCCCCAGCTTCAAGTTATCCACAGGCTTCTTAATACAACTCAGTGTTATCACACACAAAAAATGTGATCTCAAGTGTGGATTGAGAGAGACAAAATGTTCCCAGTGGGATCTATCCGTGTCTCTTCCCCAGTCCCCTCTGACAACAGGGATTATCAGCAATGTTTGCACTGACTGTAACTAGGACATAAAGACCATGGTTCATTTCTTCCCATTCAGCTAATTCTTTACATTGCAGACACTACAGGATCCATTTAGGGGTTGTTTTTTTGTGGGGGTTTTTTTTTTTGTCTCTTTTGTGAAAGTAGGTTGGGGTGGGAGGGGGGTGAGGGGGAGAAATCTGCCGAAGAAACTGTTGGCATCCCCAAAGAAAAGTATCTTTTCAACCCTCGGGCTGCAGCCCTCAGCCCTCCTCTGCTGGGATGAAAGAAGCCGCAGCGCACATCTGATGTGATGGCATTCACAGACCTCGCTTTTAGGTGAAGGCCACGATATATTTGCTAAGAATGCCAACTTTTAACAAATAAAGTGATTTAAGCTGGCAGATTTCACCTCCCATATCAAGCTCTGGTTTTTTTTTTTTTTTTTTTTTTTTTTTTAAGCAAATGGGAGTGCTCGCTCCCAGCCATCTCTCATTCCTGACACGTTCCCACCTCTAAAGCAAACCACAGCACCAACTTTAGATATATTTGTTTTTTTTTCCAGGAGGGGTTTGGGATGCAGGGATTGACTATGTGGGAACAGTTGGGCCAGAACCCCATGATGAACATTTTTGCCAGCTACACAATCCCTAATAAGTACCAATTAACAGTGTTCATGGATTGATCCCATTTGGGAGAAATCTTCACCAGTAGCCAAAACTTCAGCTGTGGGACGTAAGATTTGTGCAAAGGAGCAAAATGCACATCACCCCCTCAGTCTGTCTGGGGAAGGGTCAGCAGAGGAATGGCCCTGGAGCATCTCTGTGCAGGTTCTGGTGCTGGTCCATCCCTCCTGTGGGGCAGGGTGAGGGGGAGATGGCCAGCGTGGCCAGCATGCCTCTGGCTGACCCAGGAACATGCACTATCTCTCCCAGTGCCACTCATCAATCTTGCCTTAACAGACACGTCCTGATGGCTCACAGCAGGTTCAGGGGAGGTGACGTGGCAGAAATGAGGGATTGTGAGATGAAAGAAGAGCTCGTAAATCTTTCAGAGATGAAGGGCAGGCAGGGCTGTGTGCCACAGGCAGTGCAAGGACGTGGTGACCCACCCCTGCCCCGTGGTCTCTCCCTCCTCACTGCTGCAGGCAAGTGCTGCAGAAATAAAAGCCCCACAGCCAAATTCAGGCTTCAAAGTATGGATTGAGTGGGTTTATTTCCTTGTTTGATTTCAAACACCCAATCTTGGGGAGGAAAAGTGCGCACCTCTCCTCTGAAATTTGGTCGGCACCATCACAAGCCATAACCCATATGAGGATTAACCAGATCTGTGCACAGAAAGAGTGAGGGAAAATGACCCAAAACTGCACCATACTTCTCGGGTGATCCCAGATAACACACCCCAAATGTGTGTGATGATGTATCTACTGCCTATCACCTCCGTTCCTGGCGTGGGGAGAGAAGCAGATGAATCTGAGCTGAATCTGAGCTGTCCTCGGGGGCAACACAGGCTTGCCAAGGCCTTCAACACATGTTTTGGAGAGCGGTAATGCATGTGCTCAGAGTGCAGGATGATGCCTGACTATGTTTTCCTGCAGCACTGGAAATATCCTAGGAATGGGCAAGTGCTGATATGGATGACATATTCCTGAGCTCCTTCCAGTAAAGGGAGGATGTGAATGGTGCCTTGGAGAAAGCCACCTTTCTGGCACCTCATGTCTTCTCACAAATGATGTTTTTTTGGTCCAGACCTCCCAGGATGTTGGTGTGAGACCAATAGACAAGACATGTTGCCTGCTGGCTTATAGAGGGGGAAATATTATTTGAAAATTATTACTTCTTATTTGAAAATAAGAAGTTTCACAGGGTCCTACCTGAAATCTGCATTAGGGTGAGCAAAGTGGATCATAGGACCACAGAATGGTTTGGGCTGGAATGGACTTAGGGATCACCTTGTTCCACCCCCTGCCTTGGGTAGGGACACCTTGCACTGGACCAGGTTGCTCCAAGCCCCATCCAGCTTGGCCTGGAAGACTTGCAGGGATGGGGCATCAGCTCTCAGGTGGCTCTGGAGGGAGCTCAGATCTCCACCACACGTGCAGACACCTTCATTCAGGTGTTTGACATCTGGGGCTTTCTCGCTGGTAACTCACACAGACACCTTTTGTTCTGCTGATGGTTATTCCCAAAAAAAATGCACGGGACACTTGGTGTGCTCATCCCAGGAATGGTGATGGGGATGCTCAACATCAATTAATAGGGTGGCTGTCCTGGTGGGTTTTCCTGCCACAGAGGGATGTGGGTTTGATAGGTCAAGGGGTGTTATGTGTCAAAATAAAGGCATTTTGGAGAGCGTGTGCTTGCACTGACATATTCATCTGATGCTAATTAATACAGACAGGAAATATGTTGTTAGGTTCAGAGCTGTGTGTTAGCTCTCCCCTCACAGCCCTGTGCTGGATGGATGATGTGTACCTTTAAACCTAAAGAATTTGGAAAGAGAGTTGTGTTTTCTTCCCATGGGGTTACCACCATCTCCGCTTGTTCTTGCCTGGTTTCTTCTTCTAAAGCCTGAAATAAAGATGGTTTTAGTTCATTACTGTCAAATGTAAATGATGCTCTGACCTCACAAAAACGAAACATATTTCTAAAATTAGTCTCATCCTGTTTCACCTTCTTCCTGGCCACATTGTGCAAGAAAGAGTTCAAACACTTGTGCTTACCCAAAACTAAAATTGTTCATGTTTGACTTAAAGTTAGGTGGGTGTGTATCCACACAGATGATGAACTGCTCCTGTGTTTAAAAATCAGGTGGGAAGAAGAGCATACTTTGATATTAGGAAATGTTTTGAACCCCAGATGACTCCTGAAACATTCTGTGGAGATCAAAAACCTCTCGGATTTTCTGTTGCAAAAGCAGAAAATCCCAAAGTACCCCATAGCATAGGAGAAAAAATGAAATATGCAGGACACAGGGTAACCTTTTTACTTATTTCAGTCATCATCAGACTTCCCCTGGGGCAAAGCTGGAACATGGATTTATGTCCTACCTGTTCTTGTTTGGGCTGGAGGCATGGACTCAAAAACCCACCCTGCCTGATTTTAAGGATTTTTTAATGGAGATTCTTTATTTGTTCAATGAATATCACCCAATGACCACAGGAAGGCAGCTAACAGTTAGTTCCACGTGGATTCCTTCAGCTGGGAATTGACTTGGAGAAGTGAGTCAGAGTTTGTGCTTTCACCCAGCAGGAAAATCACCCAATTAATGCAATGACGAAGCTGCCACGGGTGCTTACCAGAACTGGGAGCAATTAATTACCTGTGTGTTTCCTCCTGTGGCAGGAGCAGCACCAGCTGCTGGAATTATCTTAACTAACACCAGTTGTTGGAGCTATCTTAACTAACACTAACAAATCTGGACAGTCTCAGCCGCCCAGAAATCACTGCTGGTTCCCACAGCTGTCACAGAATTAATCACAGAATTGCAGAATAAGCTGACCTGGAAGGGGATAATAGGGATTATTGAGTCATCTTACCTTGTTAAAAAGCATCTTACACCTCCCTCCAGTGCAGTCTGGCTGCTGATGGCCCTTGTCCCAGTTGTCACAAGGAGATGCAGCTCACCTGTAAGGAGAAATACTGCTGGCTTGTTTCTGAAATATCTGCTTTTATTTAACCTTTTTAATTTTATATATATCTACATGTTGTTATTCTCAGAGAATTCAGCATGAGTGTATGCCTTTCAGAGAATATGGATTAGCCACTTTGGAAAATAAGGGATGGTTCCTAGCTTTAAATAGTTTGGGAAAAAAACCCCAGAATTCTTCTAGCCTTCAAGCATATGGTTCACTTGTCAAGCTTTTCCTGAATAATTTAAAATCATGCGTACTGTAATTTTTAACATTCTTAACATATATAATGAATATACAACTTCAAATTTTCAATGACTTCTTGAAATTACGGCCCATTAAAATCCACTTGAAGACCAGTTTTAATAGAATTATTTAAATAGAGAAATCCATTGAGTTGTTTTTACAAGAATAGAATTCTCTCCTCGCTGGGACAGGGAATGAAGACAGCAAATTCCATCAGTTTTACAGAAATGAAGAGAGGGGGTTCTGAAGATGAAAAGATGAGCTCATTTCCTCACTCGGGGTCCCACAGCAGTGCACATTAATGAATCTCCTGACAGGCAGCATTCTGCTTTCAGGCACACCCTTGCCTGAAATCCTTCCCGTGTTTTTCCCGTTTCTCGGTGCTGTGCTGTTGGATACACCTTCTATTTACAATAAATTAATCTCTGATCTATTTTCTGTTGTGAAGGTGAGCTATATCTCACTTGGCTGCTGAAGGAGGAATGTTAATCATCCCAGGCCTCTCTATGGTTGCTGTAGAAAGACAGCTTCAGGAAGATGGTGTTGCTTCTTTAGGGCATTTTTGGGACAAGACTTTGCAAAGTCATCTGCCCATGTGTTTTCTTACATCTTGCTTTTTAAGTTGAGATCATCCTCCATCTGGAAACGCTGCTGTGCTGGCTGTAGAAGTGTTTCCTACAGTGATGGCTGGAGGGAGGTGAAACCAACACTGTGGTTGACCCTGTCAGCCCCATCCAGCCTGGGTGTCCCTGTCCTGTGCCTTCCTGGGCTGGGGCAGAGCAGGTGGTGATGAAGGAGAGGGCAGCACGCCCAGGGAGAAGGGGCTTGAAGGAGTGAGGTGAAGCAGCAAGCCAGGAAGGCTCTTTAGGGGTGAGCTCTCCATCCTGCCTTCTCAGATCTGGGGCTTTTTTTGTCTCTGCATTCTGGTCCAGCTTTGCTTTTTATGCACAAACCTGAGCAGCCTCGTTCAGGTGAATAGGCAGGAGCTGGACGTGGCCCAGGCACCCTCCAGCAGGTTTGCCAGATCATAGAAGGATTTCCACAAGGGGGTTGCATGGCTTGTGGTATGCATGAACTCGGGGAAAGGAAGGAGAACATAACCCCAAATCCTGTGATTTTCTCACTTAGGTTACATACAAAGAGGTGTGTCCTGTCACAGCTCCTCCACGTTCAGACAGAAGCAGGAACTTGATACCTCTGGCACATTTTGGGGATCAGTAAGTCCCTCTTGGAGGACTTTTTCTGCATGGGATGGTGAGGCAAGCTTTTACGCTTATTTTAAATACCCTGTGTAGAATCCCCTGTGTGTTCTCCCACCAGAACCTTTTCCTTCAGCGTTTTCCTTCACAGGTGAGGACCAGGGCTCAAGGAGAGGAAGGAGATGGACAACATGGGATACCAGGGCTGGGTTGGGAGCAAAGCATGAGAGCAGTGCAGTCCCTTTGCTGTGACTCCTCAGGGGCACCAGGGACACTTCAGAGCTCCCAGACCTCCTTCTCTTCACACGATTAACCCAAATTCCTCAGGGATGGAGGTCTGTGAGAAGTTCCTCCTTGCTGACTATGAGCAAGACTGTAGGGAGTTTTGGCTGCAGGGTTGCCAAAAACAGAGAAATGAGAAGAATTCCTTGCTGTGAGTGGCATTACAACTGGGTGCTGATATGGTGATGCTCTGAAAATCAGGGTGATGTCTTGGGCCATGCAGGGGGACAGAAATCAGCCAGCAACGAGAGTGTATCAGTACAGTTGATTTCAGAAAATGCAGCTCAGTGTATTTTCGGGGTTTGTTTTGGTTCTCTTGAGTAGCTGAACTTACTAGAGGTGAAACCACTTGTGGTTTCCTGTTTTCATAATTTGGCTTTCTTATTGTATGTCAAGGATGTTTCTTAGAAGCAGAGTCAAGTCTGCTTGCCCACTTTAGCAGGTTTGGGGCTACCATGCAGGTAGCTTGGGCACCCAGGGCTCCACTGGAGGTTTTGGCATCCCTTAAGAGGAAAGCAGATGTTAAAGGTTAAAGAAGAGGGCAAAGACAGGTTGTGTGAAGCTCATCTTGTCACAAACTCAAGTAAAAATCTGGTTTTGTGACTACTCCTGTTGTGGATATCCCCAGCTCCTCAGCTGGAGATTGTCACTGATTTATAATGCTGCAAACAAAACAGGAAGTTAAAAAAGCTTTATAAATGTACCGATTATTAAGAAATTGCTAAGTGCTGAGCAGTCAGAAAGACAGTGCTTTTCCCCTCAGTGTGTATGCATAACTTAAATAGAAAAAGAGCATGTACTGGGTCAACTCCTTAGCCACTTTTCCCAGAAGTGACTCTACAGAGGGGAACCAGCCTTGTCTTTTCCCATCAAACCCAGTTACACCCAGTATCAATACAATTACTCAGAGCATCACAGATCTCATGATACCAGGATGGTTTGGGTTGGAAGGGAACTTCAAGCTTATCGTCTTCCACCCCCTGCTATGGCAGGGACACCTTCCACTGTCCCAGGCTGCTCCAAGCCCCATCCAGCCTGGCCTTGGACACTCCAGGGATCCAGGGGCAGCCCCAGCTGCTCTGGGCACCCTGTGCCAGGGCCTGCCCACCCTCCCAGCCAGCAATTCCTTCCCAATATCCCATCCAGCCCGGCCCTCTAATAGTGGGAAGTCATTCCCATTTGCCTCCCCTCTTGCTTGTCTTCCAGACTCCTGAAGTTTTTGAGAATTAGTGAGGTTTTTTGAGGTACAGGATATTGTCCCTGATGTACAAACTTTGATGAAACTGAGAGAAAAGCACAGTGTAGTGGGGCATTCTTGGCCCCAGGGTTGATTCAGCAGCAGCATTATCTATGTCCACAAGTTCAGAGAAATCTGAGAATGGGAAAACATACGGAAAAATTGTTTCAGCATATGGAAAGGAGCCCCTGCTCCTGCACCAGTGCCACCGAGCTGAAAACACGGGTGGTTAATGGAGTCTTACAAGCGGTGCAATATCTTCCCATGCCCTGTTGGGTTCAGCAGGAGTTCTGCTGCTCTCCCAGACTGATTCTGGGTTGTGTCCTTGGAGCCTGTGAAGGCCAGGAAGGAGAGGAGTGCTTTGGTCTCCTCCTGTCCTCCTCCCCCCATTATCTGTCAAGCCCTTCCCCAAACACCTTCTCGCATTGCAGCGGCATCGCGATGTGCCGTGGGTGACCTTCTTCCCCAAACACCCACAGATAAACTCCGCTCTCCAGCTCCCCTTATCAGGGAAACTTCTCCCTTTTTCTTCCTCTTCCTCAGTTCCACAGCTGAGTCCCCAAGGTCAGCACCGACGGGTGGGTTTTTGTGGTGTTTCGTGGAAAGCTCGGTAATTTATAGCATGAGATTTCTTTTAGGAGAGATGGAATAGTTCACGTTGTGTAAACCTCTGCAAAGCACTCGGAGCTGTAAGTGCTGATAGAGCCACGCTGCACCAGTTTACATTCTGCAGATGGCTGATTTATGGAGGTGGCAAGCTGGTGAGGTTTTTTTCCCCTTCTAGAGGCAAGGCAATTTCCTGAGCAAGGCTGAGGTTCAGTGTCTGTCACATGTATCCTGCAAGAATTTTTTTTTTTTTTTAAAGACATCTCCAAAATGAGAGGATTTATTTTATAGAATTGGTTCAAAGTCATGTTGTCAGTCCCCAGGCTGTGGCTGAGTGAAGATGCTCATGGGGACAGGGCCATCACTGCAGGAACGCTTCACCAAAGAACAACTGAAAAGCTGAGATCTTTAAACAAATATTTTTCACTTGACAAAAAGTTACTTTTGTGAGAGTAAAGGTGTGCAAGCAGTGCTGGGTGGGAAATGCCACTGGTGTTTGCTCTGTGGAGGTTTTCATGAACAGCCAGAGCAGCTCCCTGTAGCAGAGCACAGCTGAATGCACTTGAGAATGCTTTTATTTATCTGCTCTACAGCTCAGCAACAGTAAACACTGTCTGCCCTTCAGGAAAAATGGCTCATCCCTGTTTATATTCATAACAACATGTCCACTTCCAAATGTTCCTTTGAAATTTCATCTTCTTGAAACGCCACAACTGGATGAAAAGGGTTTGGGGAAACTTCTGGAGTTGAGCTGACCTTCCTTGCAAGCATCAGCCTCTGGGTAAAGCAAAGAGAGCTGTCTGTGGGTTTGCTGTTTGGAAGATGCAAGTGTCCCATTTATTCAGGTTACCCCTGTCGTTTTGACACCAAACTCCAGCCATGAAATGGGGTGTTTATTAGAGGGAGTTTAGTGGAGCATTTACACCTGCAGCCTGATGGGGGATTGCAGTAGCTGGGATGGGGACAAACTTTGAGAGGAAAAAGAGTTTTGCTGCCCCTTACTACTTTACAGAAAATCCTCTCACCCCAGAAAAAATCAGGAAAAAAATTCTCAAACCACTTAGCAATAGCAACAGCTCAACTTTGCCTGCATTGGATCACTTTAACAGAGCTTTTCAGTGCTGTCCTGCCCTGTGGTCTCCTCCTTGTTCTCTTTCCCCTCTTTCTATGTATATCAGCACATGGATTATCTGGATTAAGATGTCCACCTGGCTGAGATCCTCAATAATGAGTCAGTGGCACTTCCCAGCTGTGCACAGGCCCCTGCATGTGGCTGCAAGTCTACAGGCAGAAGCTCTGTAGGTATTTTCAGCTTTTCTAAGTGACTAAAATTTAGAAAGCTGCTTGTCACTGTCAGCAAATGACAACAGGAACACCTGAATGGTAGGAAGGAGAAAGGAAATGTGGTTTTCCTTTCACAGAAGTACAAATTCCAAGAAATAGAAGAAAAACAACAAAAATTAGACCAAAAATTAAAAACTCCAAATAAAATAAGCCTGTTCTGAAGAGTGAAGATTCTCCCTTTACAACCAAAATGTGGTTTTGAACAAAAAAAAGCTACACCAGTGAGAGGGAGAATATTCCTGGCCATGTCTGCCCATCAGCCTTCCAGTAACATACATTATTTTGGCTTCCCTTGAGTAGGAGCTGCAGCCTGCAGATTACAGGGACAGATGTCTGCAAACAGTTGATACTGGGTCTAAAGCTGGTGAAATCTGGAAGTGTGCCTGTTCTGCAGCCTCAGTGCTGTACTGCTGCAGATATGCCCTGATGGGAAACACAGGGAGTACTCCAAATCCACGGCTTCCTTTAAAAAAAAAAACAAAATCCTCCAAAGCACCTGCACCTTGTGCGCAGCAAAAGTGATGAAGCTTCACTTGCCACTGAAATTGTGGTTACATGATGCTCAAGGACACACTGGTCATGGGACCAGCACAGAAGCTGCACTGAAAATTGTTTTGGAAACATCTCAGGAATTAAATGCTCTGATAAAGAATAGGTTGTTCCAACAACCCTGACATTGAGCAGGGGAAACAAAACTGGCTATGAAAAAATGCAAACATTAGTGTAGATAGAATTGACTACTTGGAGAGGACAGATCTGGAAACAGAGCAGCTTCATGGTGTACTTCCCTCATGTGGTCATGCAGATCTTCTCTGCAGGCAGGGGGATTCTTCAGGAGTGCCCATTCCTCCCTAAGAAAAAAGATAAATATGAGATAAATCATCTTATAAGGTGCCCATTATCTCCACTGACCATGGACCAAAACTGTTTGAGCAGCCTTAGGGCACTGAAGAGCTTTCTGTGTCCAGGCTGGATGTCCAGCTGGCCCTTCTCTCTCTGTGCTGCTCCATGGAAATCTCGAAGTCACTGAGATGTTTAGGTTGGAAAAGCCCTCAGACCATCAAATTCCAGCCATTCCCAGCCCTGCCCAGGCCACCATGTCCCTAAATGCCACATCCACACAGTTTTTAGACCCCTCCAGAAATGGGGACTCCTACACTGCCCTGGGTAACCTGTACCAGGGCTGGACAACCCTTTCCATGGAAAAACTTCCCCAGTATCCAACCTGAACCTCCCCTGGCACACCTTGAGGCTGTTTCCCCTCGTCCTGTCACTTGTTACCTGGCAGAAGACACTGATGCCCACCTGGCTGCCCACTCCTGTCATGGGGCTGTGGAGAGAAAAAGATCTTCATTCTCCTCGCTGTGATGGCACCTGGGAGAGCTGGGTGAATGCAGATCCTTCTCCTTTAATAGGCTCTACCCGGAAAGTGTCTGCTGCAGCTGCTGCCTGGAAACTTCGGCAGGCTCAGATTTCAAGCCCTTTTGTCTGCCCAAAATCACATTGTTCTCTTATCCATGCACTGCTGCTTGTAAGAGACATCCTCACCAGGTTTGGCAGTGCACCTGGTGGGCACCGTGGCTTTGCTGGTGTTTTTTGGTGCAGTTTTAAGTGCTGGGGTGCAGTGCTGATGGGATTTTTTCCCCTTGGGAGCAGGGTGGGCTGGGGTCCCTGTGCTCCTTGGATGAGTGAGGGATGGTGTCAGACCCACAAATTACATCCCTGAATTACCATGTGGTGCTGTGAAGACAGGGAGGGTCAGCTCAATTACACTGCAGAATATGAGTGATTTTGTAACCTTCCTCTCTGGAACAGCCTGGATAAAGCCTATTCATTCAGCTTTTGCAAGCATAGGGAGAACAGGTCCCTGAGTACCCTCCAGCAATTTATTTTGAGTAGTCTCCAGCTGCTCTCTCAAGAAGTTTCTGTTGCATTTAATGCCTTATTTCATTGAGAAGCATCTCCTCTTTCTTGGAAAGTGGCTTTTTACAGGGGACAGATAGGGATATAGGACAAGGAGCAACAGTTTTAAACTTAGATGGGGAATTTAGTGTAGATACTGGGAGGAAATCCTTCCTTGTGAGGGTGGGCAGGCCCTGGCACAGGGTGCCCAGAGCAGCTGTGGCTGCCCCTGGATCCCTGGAGTGTCCAAGGCCAGGTTGGAGGGGCTTGGAGCGGCCTGGGATACTGGAAGGTGTCCCTGCCACGGCAGGGATGGAATGAGATAATCTTTAAGGTCCTTCCAACCCACACCATTCTGAGATTCACTCTGAACTGCTCTCAAAGCTGTCCTTCATAAAAAAGGGCCTTGACTTGCTGGTGATCTTTGGATCATCCTTTTCTCTTCCCAGCAGCACTGCTGTGTTAGTGACACATCATCCTGTGGCCATGGCAGATGAAGGCAGGTCCCTGCCAGTCCGGGAAAAAGATGGTTTCATGTTTGGGGTGGGAACAGAGGACAATTCTTTCTGACTCAGCCCTGATCAGGAAGCTGTTGAAACATTTCCATGTTGGAACAATTTTTGTGGAAGTACGACAGCGACCTGTAACCTGCCCTATACGGCCAGTGAGTAATTCTGTTGAATAGCCAAGAAGTTCCTCCTGCCGTTTTGACTGGAATATGGGATTTTCCTGCCCCAGCTCCCTGTTAAACAGGTGCTTTGTATCATCTGGAAATAGCTGTGTTTCAACACGAGGATCAAGTGGATTTCACAGAGAGGCTGGGATTTGCTTTCAAGCCTGGCTCATGTGACGTGAAAAGCCGCTCTGCATGTAATAACCACTAATATTATTAAAGTGTGCTTCAGGGTGGGCACTCTGACAAAAAGCACCACTTTATCACCAATGCAAAAGAGAAGGGTGGGGATTTTTTCCAGTTTTGGGGGGGAATTTTTTGTCTTTTATTGTTGTTCCAAACCGTGGTGCGCTAGATCTAACCCACAGTGATAAAAAATAGATTATCTCACGGACAGTAAGCTCATCACCACCCTTTGCTGATAACAGAAAACAAACACCCCTTGCATCTCAGTGCGTTGGAGGAACAGGCTGCACTCCCTCCTGGATCAAGTCAAAGCAGGAATCTTGGCTGTGTCTGGGAAAGAGGGATGCCAAGAGATATTTTTGTTTCATTTTTTAATTGACTTATAACTCCACCTGCAAAATATTCACAAACTGACATCTATTTTTTTTTTCAGCGTTGTCCTGATACACAGTAAAATAGGATCCTGATTCCTAGAAAAGTAAGAGGTATGGTGTGCTCACCTTCTTTCTCTCACTCCAGTTCTGGGGGTTTTTTTGGGTGAAAAAGAGAAAGAAAAGTGAAAACCTATTTGGGATAAAGGTAATTTCTTACAGAATGAGTATTGTCGTTGGTGCCAGGAAAAAGAATCTGAAATGAAAAGACACTTAATGCCTCCATCTAGCCCTTGTCATTTCTGTTCCTTTGCCTTGTCCTGGCTGTGTCAGTGTCCCCTGGAGCCTCGAGGAGCACGTGGGGTGATGCAGAGAGAGGGAAGGGTGTCACTGCCAGCATGACGTGGGCTCGTGGCACATCTCCCAACATCACGCAACAGCTGCAACAAATCCTTCGTCTCCTGTGCATCACACCAGCACGTTCAAAGGATTTCATTAACTCTGAAGGCTGTAAACTTTTTGATAAATCAATCTGAAGGCCTTTTTTGGGTGCTACTCTCTGGTGCTTCAGCTTCCCAAACACACCTTCCTGCGTTTTGCAATCGTGGTCTTTGAAAGATCACCAGGGAATACAGAAACTGGGCACGAACACAAAACAAATGGAACTAGGGAATTCTCTCTTCCTCTCTCAGCTGCTGAGATTTTCCTTTCTCCCAGCTGTATTATGTTTTAAAAGCTGATGTCAGTTGTACTGCATTTTGTGCAACAATCCAAAAACTGCAATAAAAATTTTGTGAAGGCATTAATACATTTCCAAATTCCAGTACTTTTCTTGCCTAAATGCTGATGAAGGGAACATTTAACCAAATGAGCTCAAGTATTTAATAAGTAAACCTCTACCTACCACCATGCTTTCAATTATTTTGACCACTCCAGATTTTTCCTGCTCAAGGAAATTTTTTTTTTAGCTAAGGATATTTTGTGCTGTTGCTGCAATGCCTGTAGGGATGAATTTGTGAAGAGGTGTCTCACAGTGTAATGGAAGCATTGTTCTGTGGGTGCTTGGTAGGGACATTCAGGGAAAATAAGGGGCTAAAGGCCCTGAGGGACTTGGGGAGGACCAGGGAGCCTCCAGATGTGGGAAGGATTGGACCCAGGAGAGACTTTGGAGAACACTGGAGCTGTCAGAGCATCCTTCCAAATGGAAATTTGGCCCTTCTGCACATCAAGCAAATGCTGTAGGATCTCCCTACAGCCTGCAGCCTCCCTCAAAGAACCCTGCTGCTGGATTGCCCTGCCAGCATCCCCTGGAAAATCCTGCACATTCCCTTTTTTTTTTTGCACCATGGATGCCTTGCCAGGCTGCACACACCCACGTTTGGCAGGGCTCCACCTCCCACCACGCTCTGGCGATGAGCAGCAGCAGGTTTCCCATCTCTTCTGAGTGACACCCATACTCACAGCTGGAAGGGTTGGGTAAGGAGGCTGCTCTCAGCTCCCCAGGAGCTTCCAGTGCTCACATGAAATGAGTTTTCCCTGAAGCACCAACACTGCCATGAAACACCTCGTGAGTTTGGTCTCTTGCTTCAGCTAGAACACCTGGATCCTTGGAGGATCAGGGAGCTGAGGATACTGCTGAGGTTCCTGCCCTTCCTACATCTCAGTTGCATCTTTGCAGCTACCAAGGCAGGTTAAAAAGTGCAGATTTTGCTCTAAGGTGTCTTTACTTCAATGCATTTAATGTCTCCTACCTAGCAGGAAATATTCAATCCACTTTCTTAGACCTTTTCTATGAGAGCAGGAAAGGCTGAGAGAATTGGGGTTGTTCAACCTGGAGAAGGCTTCAGGGAAACCTGATTGTGTCTGCCCAGTGCCTGAAGCAGAAATCAGGAAACATGGAGAGGGACTTTCCACAAGAGCATGTCGTGACAACCATAGGAATGCCTTCCCACTGCCAGAGGGCAGGGCTGGATGGGATTTTGGGAAGGAATTGCTGCCTGGGAGGGTGGGCAGGCCCTGGCACAGGGTGCCCAGAGCAGCTGTGGCTGCCCCTGGATCCCTGGAGTGCCCAAGGCCAGGCTGGATGGGATTGGAGCAGCCTGGGATAGTGGGAAGTGTCCCTGCCCATGGCAGGGGTGGGAATGGGATGAGCCTTAAGGTCCCTTCCAGCTCCATGATTCTCTTCCCTGATTCTGTGATTCTGTGACCAGGTGCCAGACACACCAGGAAAGACTTTCCCAAGCCAGCAGCTTTCCTGTCCATGGGCAGGGATCTTTCCTGTACATCCTGCACCTTCCTTGGCTGACAGCTGAGACACACCTCCCTCAATCCCTATGGATAGCTTCCCAGGGAGGCTGTGGAAGAGACCTCTTGGAGGGAACCTGAAGAACCATCTCTCCTCTGGGAGCTGTTACACCTCCAGTCAATCTAAAAAACACAATTTATTATTTCCTTGGAGAATCCCCAGCATCTGAACGATAACTCCAGGTCCCTATTTTTTTTTTTCCTTTTTTTTACCTTATAATTAAGGTGACCAGGAACTTTTACTGAACAAAACCTGAATTTCTTACAAACACAAGAAATTCGGATCTAGAAGAGCATCACAGAAACTGCAAGAATTACCAAAGATACCCCATTACACTATATAACTATATAACACTACAGTTATATACAGGAATTGTTAGATTTGAGAAACTAGGACTTTGGAAAACACAAATATTAAGAAACATTGTCCTTTAGAACCAGCTTTAATCCAATGAAAAGCCAAATATTTGTGCAGCAAACCTCTTAAATACCATCTTTTTTGGCTTTCACCTCACCCCATAAAAATACATCTTGAACCTCCATATAATTAATTTTTCCTACCAGGTATTTGTCCTGTTCACAAGAAAGAAATGACAAAATGCACGAGGAGAGTAACCCAAATCCTGGCTGTGCCTTGCTTGCCCAAAGCAGCATGAGTCAACAGGCAGCAAACACTTTTGAGAAGATCTTGTTGGCACTTGTGACTTTGGTTCCCATTTTCATGAGAATTAGTTGAATTGAACTCGTTCTGCCTCTTAACATCACATGGCTTTTGCCAAACTTCACCACTGGTATCAACTGCTACAAATATTTGGAAGGGAGGCACCTGCTTGTGCTGGGTTTGAGTTCCCACCATGATCTCTGCACTCTACACTTCTGCTTAAGAAAAAGTGGCAAGGAAACTGCCTTAAAAGAAAGAAAGGTGTTGTAACTATGCCTGGGAGCAGAGGTTTGTAGTCATTGTCTCCATGGATAATTAGAAGGTGCATCTCTAAGTACTCAGGTTTTGTGCAGCATTAAAAAGAAGGTTGCAGGTTCCATTTTGATGGCCAGGCTGCATATTTTGCATCCACACTCTTGCAGCCACGCTGCAGGAGTGCAATAATTGAACCATCAGGTAGAAGCTTCAAAAACATGTCAAGAAAGTCTTTTTCATCACAGAATGGTTTCAGTTGGAAGTGAGCTTTAAAGGTCCAACCTTTCCTCATTGGCTGCCTCATGAAGCTGTAATAACCATGGACATAATGACACTGGCCTCTGTGGGGACAAGCTGGTCAGGATTAGAGGTTTTGAGGTCAGGAAGAGAGATTTTTAAGGCAGGAAAGTCTACCCAAGCTGCAGATGACATCTTGGGCTCAGGAAGTCTTCTGCAGCTTGCAGCAGGACATGGCTGCAGAAATGCCTTTTTGTTTTGGACTTTCCTGGAGATCTGTTGTGTCTGAGCACATCCATTTGCACCAGTAAACACAGCCACACCGCTTATCAAGTGCAGTATTTGCAAGCTGGAGGCTGACAACACAAATACCAGCTGTTTGCTGCACCCACTGCCCTCCCAGCCGCCTTCCCTGCCGCTCACAGCTGCTGCCTCCCTGTTTATGGGGGTCGAAACCCTACGTAAAAGTGCCAAATCGGGGACTTAAAAAGGCCTTTTCAGCAGGAACACATCTCCTTTCTAACCCTCTCCCTGATGTGGGCTGGGAAGACCAATGCAAAGCAGGGAAATAGAAACAATAAAATATGGTAATCGCTCTTTTGCCTACCAGAGAACGGAGCTGGGCCCCAGGGGGAAATGACATTTTCAGTTTTATCTTAGTGGCACTGCTCCCTTCAGCATCGAAAAAAAATCAGTGCTAGGAGCTGCTTTTTCATTACAGATATCTGAATATTCACTATGTCAATTAAATTGGCTTTGGATCTGTTCCCATAATCACCCCTGAGGAGCCTGGTAACGATAAACCGCCCAGCTGATATCTCACACCAAGTTGTTTTGTCTAAACCCAAAGTTTCCTCGTCTTGTGAAATTAAAACAACCCTTCTTGCTTCAAGAGACTTTCACTTTTTCAAGGGAATTTAATGCACAAAGATAATTCTGTGGCATTCCTGTTGTACACAACAACTCAGAGAGCAATCCGTTTAACCACAAGAAAACCCCTCTTTCCCCAGAATTTGGGAGGACTAGCTTTTCATTCTGTTTTGATGGTGAGTGCAGCATCACAAGTGGAGGAAGACTGGCATTTGTAGTCTGTGAGAGATTTTAATAGAAGTAAACATTCATTTTAAAGAGAAAGAAGAGAGACTCTGAGGAAAAATAAACTTTCTGGGCTCAAAGAACTCAAGGAAAGACAAAGAAAGTGCCTTCAAAATCTTCAGGGTGTCTGTGTCCCCCACCCTTCCCCCAAAAGGTACCTGTGTCTGCCTTCTTTTTTTCCCCTCTCCCCCTAGCCAAGTTAACATGACCCCAAACATAATTTGGATGTTTATAAAGAGCATGATTCACACCATGTTCCCAAGGGCAGCAGGAACAGCCTGAGCCCAGCTGGGCACCTGCTGTCCAGGGCTGAGCTCAGCAGGGTTTCCACCCACAGGCACGAGTGCTCAGGACAGTCAAGTAACCAGTGATGGGAGGAAACCTCCTTGGGTTACAGCAGACGAGGTTTGGTTTGGATATTACGGGAAAATTTTCCATGGAAAGGGTTGTCAAGCTTGGAATAAGCTGCCTGGGGCAGCATTGGAGTCTCTGGGGACACTGGGTGACTGGTGGGCCTGGCAGTGCTTTGGGGAATGGTTGACTGGATGAGCTTAGAGGGCTTTGCCAACCTGAAGGATTCCATGGTGGTATTGATGACACTCCCAAATCCCTAGCCATGCTGCTGCAGGATGTGCCTCCAGGACACCAGAGCACATCCCAGCCCAGCCAGGAGAGAGTCATCCCTTTTGACTCCAATCCTGGAACATTTCAAGTGGGGTGAGGAACCACCAGGCTCAAATCCACCCTGTTTAGGTTTGAGGTTTGTCCTCTGCCCTCAGCCAGTGCCTCCTGTAGCAACAGCTCTCATGTATATAAATAATTGTGTGTAGCTTGAAGAAGTGACTGCAAATCAGTGCTCTTTGATATTTCAGATGAGTGGTCTCTCCACTGGAGTACTAAATGGGAGACAGACCCTGTTTTCATTTTAAAAATGCATTACCACCCTGACTTAGTTCCACACTCCAAAATGAGGAGAGTCGTTCCAACCTCATGGACTCTAAGAAGTATTTCACAAATTCCGTCTTCAGCTGAGCTCACCTCCTACAGAGAGCCTTTCATCCTGGATAAATGGGAAGGCAATCTCCGTATTACGAATTGTGAATATCCATTATCTCAATTTTGAAATTTTAAAAAAGAAAAGTACTGAGTTATTTCTTGTCTGACTACCTTGGCACTTCTAATCTAAAATGTTTCTGGATCTTTTGTCTTGTATTGAACAAGGAGATGACTGTACTTTTACATTGTGAATACTTAACTTTAGTATTATTACTCTGGAAACCATTTCAGAATTGGAAATTTATTGCACAGGATGATGTGGAACCAATTCAGAGATTCGTATTTGGCACAAATAGTGTCCCAGAGGCAATGAAAATGGCCTATATGCTCAGGGAAATGCCTGTGTACAGAGAACGGACAGAGATGTTCATCAGACATCTGCTGTGTTCCACTTGCTCAAACGACCACCTGGAAATGTGACCCTGTGGCTTTGCGTGGGCCACCGTGTCCTCCTGCAGGACACCTGCCCAAGGCACGTGGCTGATTCAGAGCCTGAAGTTTGAAGAAGCATTTCTAAGGAAAGGTTTGAGCTCAAAGTGATTAAAAACAATAAATAGTTGCTGTGTTTCTGTTGGCACGAAACTCTCACCGTGCTGGGGATGAGGGGGATTAGCAGTACAGAGGCAATTCTCCATTCTCTCTGATCTTTGATTCCTGCCTTAATGCGTTTCTGGGGGCGTGCTTTGGGCAGTGTAAGGGTTTGGCCCCTGTACAAGGGTGACTGGATGGATTCAGCCTCCCAGAGCAGCCTCCAGACTGTGTGCAGCTCAGGCTTATGTTTGGATTTCATCCACTTTAGAAGTAGGAGCCACCCACAGAGATTTGATCTAATTTTAAACTTTCCAGGAGTGTTGGGAAGATTTGACAGGGATTCTCAGTTGGGGGCTGAAGTAGGTGGATAGAATATACAGATGAGATCCATGGCAAGATAAATAGGATCCTAGCAGGGAAGGCCCATCGTGACATAAACACATATGCTCCTTAACAACTAAATATTCACCAGGGCTCTCTACATCTGTCTGATCACTGAAACACTCTGAGAAACCAAAGGTGGTGAAGCAGAGCAAAGCAGAGGTGCCTGGTTATCATGGCTCAAAATTACCTGAAGCATTCCCAGAGAGCCAAGGAAAAACTTGGGAGTGCCCACTGGAAAGAGGGTTTTGGTAGAACAATGGGATGAAGGCTGGGAGGAGAAAGAATTGTTGCTTTTGAGTTCCTGCAGGTTTCTTGTATACAGAAATTTGCTTGTTTATGTATTTACTCCTGTGTGTATGCTTCAAACCCTCAACTCAGCACAAGTTAACTTCTTGGCAGGAAGAAAGGAGTATCTTGACTGTTTCTAGGTTGTCAGAAATCCTTTCCTCAGGGTTAAGCTGTCTTCAGTATAATTGCCTGTGGAATTCTCAATGCTCAGAGACCTGCTAGGCAAAGTCCACCCTGCACTGAAAGGAGAGTCTCTGTCCTAAACAATTTACATCCTGAATACAAGACAAGGAAAGCAGACACATTGGATGTGCCAAAAAAAGTGAAGCTACACCTCTGGAGACAGCAATAGCAAGCAATCCACATCTGCCAACTGCTAAACTCCCCTTGGCAAGGGTTTCTACTCAGCAGCTGTATCTGAAATGTTTCTTTCGATCCGAATTATTCCCTGCCCTCCTCTCATGCAATCATTGTGATTTTATCTTTCTTTTCCCTCAGTTTTGCTGATTTTTTTCTACTGTTTTTTCCTTAGTATTTTGATTATTTCCTCTTATCTCCACAGCCCAGATTTCTGGGTTTTTTCCCAAGACTTTGAGGATCCGGATTCCAGCAGCTTACAGAGATGTCCACAAAAAAATGGACATCTCCCAGCACTATTTCTGCAGTCTGTTGTGATCTGAGTCTCCAACACAGATTCTGGATAACAAACTTTTTAAGGTGATGCTGTTAGATATGACCCAGAGCCTGGGTCAGCATAGCAAGTCCTTTAGCTCACCTATTAGTAATCCTAGGATGGTTTGGGTTGGAAATTATTTCAAAGATCCTCTTTTAAACATCCTGCCATGGGCAGGGACACCTTCTACCATCCCAGGTTTCCCCAAGCCCCAGTGGCCAACCTGGCCTTGGACACTTCCATGGATCCAGCTTCTCTGGGCACTCTGCACCAGGACCTCCCCATCTTCACAGCCGGGAATTCCTTCCCAATATCCCACATGCACCTCCAGTCTTTCAATTTAAAGCCATTCCCTGCTACCTGTCACAACAAGCCCTGCTAGAAAATTTGTAAGGGACAGACCGCTGCTCATGACGCGTGGTGGGCGATGGTGGACGCCTCTCCCTTGCCCACTGCTGCTGGACCACGGCATCCCAGGGCCCCCTCTGGCAGCTCCCCACCCCACAGAAAGTGAGACAGACCCTACAAAGGAACTGTTTTGTTTGAAGGGTTTAGCAGAGAGGCTGCCAGGTGGAGCCCGGCCAAGAGGCAGCAGACCGTGACGGACAGGCCCACACCATTTAGACAGCAGCAGTACCCAGGGGAAGGACCAGGCCAGGGCAAAAAAAACCCTCACACACAGGGGAAAGACCAGGCCAAGGAAAAAAAAAAAAAACCCTCACACACACGGACACATCCACACTCACACACGGGCCCAGCAGCCGGAGGTCAGAGTCCTTTTGGTGCTTTATTACTCGCTGAGGCCTTGTCTGCTTTCAGGGCTGGAAGAATGGCGGCGTGCGCACGTGAGCCCAGGCCGCGCCAGCACCAACAGCGATTTGCATTTGAAGTGAGTCACTGATCCCATTCCCAGGGGCTTTGCTTGATGCATGGCTTAGCAGAGGGGCAGTTTGGTTTTATTTATGGCCGGGACTTGGCACATGCTCCACATTCACCAGCAGCTCTGAGGGCATCGGCCTCATGAGACAGTTCTCATTTCCAAACAGCACCTAGAAAGTTGGTCTGCACAGGAGTGTTAGACCATTAGGATTTCCCATCCCCAAAACATCATCATCCCCTCTACATCTACCACTCTGAACAGCTGAGGACTCTCCTGAAAAGTTCTGCCATTCTGAGCAGAAGAGATCACAGAATTATTTGGGTTGGGAAGGACCTTAAATTTCACCCAGTTCCACCCCCTACCATGGGCAGGAACATCTTGTGCTGTCCCAGTTTACTCCAAGTCATGTCCAAACTGTCCTTAAACACTCCCAGGAATGGGAAATACCACCAGCCTCAGTCAGTAGTAGCTGAGGGGGAGAGAGAAAGTGATAAAACACATCAAACAGTCTCAGGAGATGCAGCTCAGAGCTTACCAGTAACAAGAGGTTGATTGAGGACAAGGGTGGAACCTGGATGTGGTCAATGCATGAGAAACCTCAATAGTAACAGGGAACGTAACAAGGGGGGGAGTGAGAGAGCTTGAAAAGATAGGTTTATTGGCTTGCTAAATATGTTTCTGCAGAGTCAGATCTGTGTTCTCACCGGTCTCCCATGTGATGGAAAAAAATCGAGTGCAGTCAAAGAGTTGAGAAGGTGAGCTCAGCAAGGTGAATTCTCAATACCTGCAAATACAAAGCTGTTGCTTTAGATGACTGAAATGCCTGAAATAAGAAAGAGATACCAGGGGAAAAATAATCATTGATTCATCAGATGCCCAAGCACATGGAAAAGTGGCCCTTGATACCAAATACAGCTGCAAAGAAAGTTACTTAGATACCAAAGTAAGGCTCTGAATCATGGAGGGGATTATAGAAACTCTCTACAATGATGAAAACTGCAGTTGCCTTGCCTTAGCAGTCTAAACAGGACCTTCACTTTTTAAAATCCATTCCAACTTGTAGTACATGGGTAGCTGAAAATCCAGAAATCCAGGACAGGCTGTCATAGGAGGAAGGGTTTCTCCTCCCAAATCTAAAACCATGTGCAAATACAGAGGCAGAAACCTGATACACTCGGTCTTGGAGCCTGGCCAGCAGCACAGGCTCCAGGACTGAGCACATCTTCCTGATGCAGAGAGACCAGTTTCCTGAGCTTAAAAAATTACAAAGTGCTCTGCTTGCTTGTGGAATTTCTACCTGGAACACTAATTTTGAATATTATCAGTAACACATGTTTGAGGGAGTCTGGTTGTTTAATAACCATCTGTTCTTTCTGGCATAGAGACAGAGGTTTCCCACATCTTGCTGGCTCTTCCAGGACAGCATTGCTTGGGACAAGATCTCAAGAGTCATAACCCTGCACTAGCTCAAGCCCTGGAAAAAGCAACCCACATCTCATATGGTGGAGAACCCGATTCTGCATCAGCCCTAAAAAGAGTTGCTTAGATTCATCCAACTACTTAAATGCACAATGAGCTTTTTTCCAAGTCTGACCTTCATGGTATATCCTCAGCATGTGAAAAATGCTGCCTGAACACACCCCAGAGTGACTGTGTCATAAAGGCTGGATCAGCATCCAGGAGCCTGAGTGCTCCAAATGTCATGAACCTGCAAAACTGGGCAGGAAAACAGCCTCACTCCCTGTATCGCTCTCCAGTTTTCCTTGGAACTGGCCCATAATGCAAAATAGTTGCTGTACAGTTTTAGGTGTTTGGTAAATGGTGACTGCAATATCCACATCTCCATCTATCAATGTAATTATTGTAATAGTGTCTGTGTATTGCTATTAGGACAAGGGGCAATGGCTTCCCACTGCTAGGGGACAGGGTTGGATGAGAAGGAATTATTATCTGTGAGGGTGGTGGGGCCCCATCCCTGGAAGTGTCCAAGGCAAGGCTGGAGGGGTCTTGGAGCAACCTGGGATAGTGGAAGGTGTCCCTGCCCATGGCAGGGGGTGCAATGAGGTGGGCTATAAAGGTTCCTTCCAACAATTTCTAAATTTCATTCAAGTTCTCTGCCCATTCACAGTACTTATAATGAGAAAAAATTGTTTGAAGTTTTAGTGAATCCCACACGGGATGTTTTGTAAGTGAAATGTCTTGATATATAGGCAGAGAAAAAAAATGGGTTAGAGAAGGTGCCAGCATTGGGTTAATTTGTTCGGTCTTTTGGGTTTTTTTTAAGGTTAAGAATCCCTAGGTGTACCTAACTTCTGTAGGACCAGCTGAGGGAGCTGGGGTTGTTTATTCTCAAGAAAAGGAGGCTCAGAGGGGACCTTATCACTCTCCACAACTCCCTGATAGAAGGGTGCAGCAAGGTGGGGCCTGGTCCCTTCTGCTGTGGCTGAAGTGAGAGGACCAGAGGAAATGGCCTTAAGCTGAGACAGAGGAGATTCAGATTAGATATTAGAAAATATTTTTACAGTGTTGGAGCCGTAAGGCATTGGATCACTTTGCACACGGGGCTGGTGGAGTCACCATCCCTGAAAGATATTTGGGAGGAGCTAGAATCTGGCACTAGGAGATGTGCTGGGTGGACAGCTGGGCTTAATGATCTTAAAGTTCCTTCAGTGATTCTATGATTGTATGATTCTATTTAGTCTAAAAAACCACATAGATCTGGGGAAAGAAATGTGGCAAAGGCGTTCTTCCTGGTACCCACCAGTGAACACAGCATGAGATTTCTGAAAGGAACAGAGCCCCTCCAGGTGAGTGCAGGTGTTGGCAGGTGTTCAGCCCCTGCAGACCCCAAGGGAACAGCCCTGGAGGCCTGGCTGTCAGCAGGGCAGTGTGGAGAAGCAGGTGCCTCACACACAGGGTTCGTCACTCCAGCTCCACAACAAGCTCTGAGTCCCACCAGGGAAATGGAGGGAGCTTTTCCTAATCACTTCTGAGAACTTTGGTGGTTCAGGAACACTGTGTGGTATATAAGTATTATATGGGGTTTTGGTTCAGACCTCAAGCTCTCGAGACTGCCTGGAGGGAAGCTGAGCTTTGTAGGGGTGATAATTTATCCAGAGCATCCCTTCAGAGGTATTTGGTGAGTACTACAGAGATCTGGGAGCCACTGATGGGTATTGTGGCCTGGCTAATTCACTTTCTGGACCTTCGTTTCCCTCCCCACATTCCTTACTGCTTGTTTATGCAGGGTGATCCCTCCCAGATCCCTGTCTCTTTACTTAGCAATTACCTGTGTACAGCACCTGAAAAGATGGGAATTTGATATATTTTAAGGCCTCCAAGATCTGCTCTCTTTCCCATATCAGTTAAATCCTCTGGAATAAATTCTGCTCTATTATGCAAGGTAATCTACAGCCATCTCTTTATCTTCCCTTCATGTTGAGCAGCAGGAGTAAAGAAAAACACAGAGAAAACAAAGAAGCCCTGCCAGAGCCAAATGGGCTTCATATGGAGTTAATTCTTGTTTTGTTGTTGCACACACTGCAGTGATTTCTGCCCTCCTTTAATTTATCTCCCTCCCAGCCAAGCACGGGCTTGCACAGATGCAGCTGAAAGTGGAACAAGGCCCATGGTCCATAAACACTTCACCCAAGATTAAAAGTACTCCATAAATGCAGAGTATGTTGTTGTCAGCTGCTTCCAGATGAGGGAAAAATGGCTTATCCTTCAACTTGGTCAAGGAAAATATCATGTTGCATAGCCAGACTCAAAATCTGGTTTGAAACAAAAGGAAACTGGTTTGAGATACAAAGAAAAGTATGTTATCTTGTTATCTCTGGTAGCAAATAGGGTTCAGATGCTACAGTGTCTGCCACAATTTATTCAAGATTTCTTCTCATTTTTTACCCTGTAACATAGAGGATTTTATTAGCTAATTCCTTGTTTGGTCTTTGCATGTTCTAAAAATTGAAAACAAAGAGTTTTCCTCCCACTCCCGGTGTGCTGCCAAGACAGAGCAGGTTCATTATCTCAGTGAAGAGCTGGTCTTACCTGCAGGTGACAAATACCCAGCAGAGGGTAAAAAGTCAAGGGAAAAATGTTGTTTTCTTGCAGTGCTGAAGCAGGCTTGGTCAAGGGAGCTGGGGAAGGGGCTGGAGCCCCAGGAGGGGCTGAGGGAGCTGGAAAGGGGCTCAGCCTGGAGAAAAGGAGGCTCAGGGGGGACCTTGTGGCTCTGCACAACTCCCTGACAGGAGGGGACAGCCGGGGGATTTGGGATCTTATCCCAGGAACAGGGACAGGAGGAGAGGGAATGGCCTCAGGTTGGGCTGGGGAGGCTCAGGGTGAACATGAAGAAAAATTTCTCCATGGGAAGGGCTGTCCAGTCCTGGCACAGCTGCTCAGGGTGGTGGTGGTGGAGTCCTCATCCCTTGCAGGAGTTACAAATTCTGTGGATGTGGCCCCTTAGGACATGTGTCAGTGGTGGGTTTGGCAGTGCTGGCAGTGGTTGGTGATCTCAAAGGGCTTTTTCATCCTAAACAATTCTGTGGTTCCATAACCAAACCCTGGGGAACTCTCTTGTGTTAAAAAGCAGAGTGAGGATTTGGTGCCATTAAACACCGAGCTCCCTGTTGCCTTATTAGAGACATTTTCAAAAGAACCCCTGTGGATGTCTTGGGGAAATGATGGTCTTGGTAGATAAAGGCAATATGACTAAAATTCTGGCTTTGGGAATTTCTCCTTGTACTATGTGGAAATTGCTAAAGCTTTTGGAGCTCTTCCAAGCACTCATACATATAATTTTAACTGGGGCGCAATTTGGGTGAGATGGAGAAGCCTCAGTTAAATTCCAAAAAGTTGGTTATTACATCCTCTGTGTTCAACTTCGATCTAACTGATGGTTAAAATTTCATCTTAGGCATTTAAGTTGGATCTAAAATTTTGCTCTTTTAAGAGCCAGAGAGTTAATTGTGATGGGTGAGGTTTTGTGAAGGTTATTTTTTTATGGGGTTTTTTTTTTTTGAAAGACAGAAAAACTTCAACATAGAAACTGCAGAGGGGTTATCAGGTTAAGTGTTTGGGGTTTTTTTTGTTTTTTTAATTTAATAACCTGAAATCACTGATTTTCACACCAAAGACAGGGCCAACAGTGGTTTGAGATCTGCTTTAGTGTCCAGATTTTCCAGAAGGTGCAAGAAAGTGATCAGGGATTTTCAGTCCAAGCTCTGTACAGCAGGTCAGCATAGGCTAGAGAGAAGGATTTATCTACAGATCTGGAAAACTGGAGTGCTCCAAGACAGAAATTCTTGCATATGTAGAAAACCCTGTGCAAAACCTGTGTTTCTTGTCTCTTGAGAAGGAAAAGCTTGCACCTCAAAGTCCATAAAATGCTGAGTTCTAGCAGGAGCTCTTGCAAACATGCTGGAGAACTGGTCAGGGGGCTCGGGTTTAGGTATGGCATGCTCTCCTCTGCTGTAGAGCAGGGCTTTGTGCAGGGAGTATTATCACCTTAGACTTGTTTCCTGAGGGTTTGAAGAATAAGAGACGCAATAGCAGCAAATGATGAATACAAAGGGAATGGGTGGGGGCACACATACCCTGCACAGCTGGGTGTGTGCTCTGAACAGTCCAGAAGAACCCAGTCTGATCCCTTCTTCTTGGGCACATAAAAACCTTAAAATTTCTCCAGGACCCTGAACTGCACCACTACAGTGGCACTATCATGGGCAGAGAAAAGCATTTTATCTGTGGTTTTGCTGCACAAGCTCTTTTAGCGTTTCTTATTTTGCGTCTTTGTAGTCTCTGAAATTTTTATGTGATTAGGAAGAGGCTGAACTGGAAATTTCCTTGCTTATTTTTCAATGCTGCCGGTGCTCTGAGGACAGCTCAGGAGCACCAATGGTCTGTGGGGAGTTGCTCTGTCCCTAGTTAGTCTGTCACTTAATTTTGGCTTCCCCTTGCAATCTGACAGCAAAAGGCTCCTCCAGTTGGATGCTCCCCCGCCTGAACACCACCAGGGTGCTGGAGCTCAGGGATCGCATCCCTGGGCTGTCACCCAAGGAGTCTGGTCATGGATGAGTGGAGTGAGTTGGTTTTACTCCAGTGACTGGTGGGAGGCTTTACAGGACTAATGAGGGGCATCAGCAGCTTTCTTGAGTGCTCCCTTGAGAGTGCAAAGAACACACTGGGGACAGCATTGTGCCCAGAAACAAGGAATTTAAAGCCAGCCCTTGGTGACCCAGCATCAGGAACTGTTTATTCTGCAGATTCCAGTGAGGTGTGAGCTCTGATAATGTTCTTGCACTGCTGAAAAAGGCTGCCATAATAAGCATGCCCCTTCCTTCACCCTTGGTCAGCACTGGTCCTTGACATTTTGCATGGAGTTGAGGGGCCTTTCTTCTTATTCTAACTTGTGCTTGCACTCAGCTGTGTGCAGGATTGCCTCATGGGTGGCTGGAGTCACTCTTGGCACATCATCAGGCATCCCTTGGAAGTTTTCATACACTCTGCCACTGTCCTGAGACTGGTGTGCATCTGCAATAGGATCGTCTCAGACCCATCAGCCTTTCACTTGAAAGAAAAACCACAAGATCAAGATGGAGCCAACATAAATGTTTGTCTTTAAATAGATTTCACCCTTGAAAACCACCTTCAGCCAGGCTGGGTAGCTGGTAATGGCCTTTCCCACCTCTCACCCATCAGTGGACAGCTGAAGTCCAAACCTGGAGCAGTTTTCACCTGTCCTTGTGGGCAGCAGCTGCATTGAACACAGTGAGTTATGGGGGTGCTGTTGAGGGATTCCTGACATCATGACCTGGGTAGGCTTCAAGCATCCTGCAGAGACCAGCAACCTCATGGTCTGCTTCCAGCAGACTTCCAAGGGATTTAGAGAGCATTTGGTTTCTCCATGCCAGTCTGTGACCTCTGGGCAGTCCTTGGGTATCAGTGTTGATGACCAACCTTGGATCTACTTTCCAGTTCTGTGCTATAGCCAGAGACCCTTCTTGTGGTCAGCTAGACAGTCAAAATAATGCTGAACTGTGATTGCTTCAGCATCATCTCCAGAGACCCTGAAGAGGCAAGTCTAGTGGGAGGAGCAGGATGTTTGGTGTGCATTTTGCAATAGGTCAACTCTCACTGCAATGGGTGCAGAGATCGTCTGCAGTTTAACAAGAACTGGGAGATTTTTGTTGGCTCTTGTGACTTTCTCCAGAACTTTCTACTGAGGGGCGGTGGATCAGTTAACAAAATTCAAGATAACAACTCCTAGAATCTGCAATCTTGTGGGCCCCAACTGCGCTATCCTAACAAATGTATATGGGAGGATTACAGAAGTGCTGGAGAGGGACTTTGTACGAGAGTCTGAACAGACAAGACAAGGAGGAAAGGATTCCCACTGCCAGAGGACAGGGTTAGATGGGACATTGGGAAGGAATTCCTGATTATCAGGGTAGTGAGGCCCTGAAGTTGTCCAGAGCAGCTGTGGCACTTAAAAGTGTCTAACGCCAGGTTGGATGGGGCTTGGAGCAACCTGGGACAGTGGAAAGTGTCCCTGCCCATGGCAGGGGGTGGAATGAGATAATTTATAAGGTCCCTTCCAACCTAAGGTATCTTGGTGTTCTACATTTTTTTTCACCCTGAAAGGAGGATGAAAAACTATATCCAGTACATGCCAAAACTTGGAATTGGTCCTTTGCTTTGTTTCTTGAGGCCAATCCCATTAAAACTACAGGATGGGGTGTTTTAGGCAAGGCAGTCTGGATAGGCTGGCACAGACAGCCTCCTGGCCATTGGAGCAGCAAAATGCTGCTGAAACTGCATAAGGAGGTAACTCAGCTGGATTACAAAACCAAATTTTCCTTCTTTTTAAAATAATACTTTTTTTTTTTTTTTTTTTATGGAAGTTAAAAGCTGATACAGCAAAAATGGGACAAAACAACACAGCAGGAATTTATAAAAAAACAGCTTTTGTTTGTCAGCCAGAGTAGAACAATGTGCTTCTTTGTCTGCAGCATGGATTATACAGGAATAAAATAATAAATAAAGGGCTGCTGAATGGGGCTGACATCGTGTGCCTTCCGAAGGACACTGAATTACTAAGAGGAATAAATCATCCCTGGTTTACAAACAAAAAGGCTTGCTGGTATGCCCATCTCCCAAAGTGTAAATCAGCCCAAACTTGCCCCTGGCAGTGAGCAGCTGTTCTACCTCTCTGGCCAGGCCCAGAGTTGGTGTGAATTGGGTGCTGCAAGTGGCTTCATCCTGGCTTTAAAGAAAAGTCAGACTGATGCAGTGATCAGAGACCACTGCTGTACAACCACTGCAGATCCCCACCAAGCTGGGGGAGGACACAGTCCTCCAACCTAAACTCCCAAACAGACCACAGGTTTAGATAAGGGCTCAGTATGACCATAAGGTCACCAGCTGATGGTGGTTCAGAAAAACATGGAATGCACCTTGGGAAGGTACATCCTTCCAAGTTGCTGATATGACAGCAGAGCACAGGAGCCAACACTGCAATCCCAGCCTAACTCAGCAACCTCCCAGGAACAGCAGATCCTGCCCTGAGTAGCAGCTGCTTCTTCAAGATGCTCAAGCCAGGATCCATAAAGATATTGAGGAGGGAGCTCTGTGCATTCCTTTGAGGTTTGGAATGTGTTGTTTGGCTCCTGCAGCATCTTCCAGCAGCAGGAGGGTTGATCCTTGGCAAACAGCCTGGACCTCTGGTGACCTCCACTGCGGCTGGGTGCACCATCCCCTGCTGCTGTTATCACAGCTCCTGGTGGGAAATTCCACACTGCCTGAAGGGCTTTTGCTGTGCTGGATTCACAGGTGACCAGTGTGGACGAGCAGCAGCATGGCCCAGCCAAGAGGGACATCAGTGCATGTGTGTCCTGCCCACCTGTGCCTTACACCTCTCTCTGGAAGCTCAGCAGAGTTTCCTTTATGAGATACAGGGGAGGGAGGGCTGCCAGGGGCTCTGTTTCCCCTGTGAGGTCCTAGGAGAAGATGCAGGTGGAGATAGAGCTCTGAGTGCCTCTGCACAGGGGCTGCATGTCTTCCAGCATCCCCAGAACACAAAGGTTAAAGGCAGGGACCTTTAGGTGGGCTATGGTGGCCTGGCTGGAACAGGTTCTCCTCTATCCCTGTCTAACAAAAAAACATATAAAATAATTTTTCTGATCTCAGCTGCTCTGATGCACAGCCCTGGAGCTGCAGGTACACTATCAGCTTGCTAAGGCAATGTCATTGCTCATCTTATCTGGGTGTTAAAGGAGCTGTGAGCTTCTGGGGTTTCTGCTACTGGGCAGGAGAAACTCATCCTCAGGTACTTCAAAGCTTGCCATGAATGTTCTTCTGTACCTCTCCACTGTCCAGATGAGGCAGGCAGAGTGCTCAGAGAATTCTCAGAGTTACATCTGGGGGAGGCTGCACACATGTGGGGAAAGAAGACAAGGAGAAACTCAGGACTTGGAGAGGGTTGGGATGGGGGTTCCCCTTAGTCCAGCTCTGTGCTGTGAGATTTCTTCTCAGGAATTGTGGCGGTGGAGGGACAACCAAGCCCATCTCATTCCACCCCCTGCCATGGGCAGGGACACCTGCCACTGTCCCAGGTTGCCCCAAGCCCTGTCCAACCTGGCTTTGGCTGTAGGTGTAGAAGAAAAGGTTAGAGGTGACCTTGCTCCTGATAAGTCACGGCTGTACTAATTACCAAAGAATAGCCTGACATTTAATGAGTTGCAGCTGTGACTTTAAAAGATAAGCGTGATAAAAGTGGTGGGTTAATGGGGGCTTGGAGAAAGAAAACCTGGGGATAGAAGAGTCCTAAGGAAGAAGGTACTGAAGGAATGCAGTGAGACCCTGCAATGGGTGCATGCAGTCAGGAGTTGAGCAGGGTGAAAACTTGCAGTCAGAGGTGGCAAGGATAGTACGTGCAGTCATATTCCAGCAATAAATTACCTGCCTTCAGAGTCTGCCAAAAAATCCTATAGTGGCAGTTTGCTGTCGTCAAAGTCTGTGATTAGTTGGAGTCAGGGTAGTTAATCTGTAAAAAGAACAAACCAGGACTCTTTTCATGTTGTTAAATGAGAGTCTGTGCCTTGGCTCATTTCTACCCCTAATGAAGAGGTCTGCTGCAGCACTTGGACACTCTAGGGATCCAGGGGCAGCCACAGCTGCTCTGGGCACCCTGTGCCAGGGCCTGCCCACCCTCCCAGGCAGCAATTCCTTCCCAATATCCCATCCAGCCCTGCCCTCTGGCACTGGAAGCCATTGCCTGTGTCCTGTCCCTGCATGCCTTGTCCCCAGTCCCTGTGCAGCTCTCCTGGAGCCCCTTCAGGCCCTGCCAGGGGCTCTGAGCTCTCCCTGGAGCCTTCTCTTGTGCAGGGGAGCAGCCCCAGCTGTGCCAGCCTGGCTCCAGAGCAGAGGGGCTCCAGCCCTGCAGCATCTCCGTGGCCTCCTCTGCACTGGCTCCAGCAGCTCCACGTCCTTGTGCTGTTGGAGCCCAGGGCTGGGGCAGCTCTGCAGGTGGGGTCTCACCTGAGAGGGGTAGCTCGTATCTGGGTGCAGGTATTGATCCCTTGGAGGACAAACATGAGCTC